>NC_139810.1:21867503-22467503 GCF_963457635.1 Microchirus variegatus
TGTGCGTGAGGGTTTCGCGCGAGCCTGGCTAGTTGGCAGTAAGAGCTCCGCACAATGCTCTATCAGTGGGGATCATGGCTAAATTAAAAATGGCGGTTTGCTAAAGATCCCCCACTACACCCTTAAAAAGACACAGGTTTGTGGTCTCGCACTACAGTGACGGGGCGAATTGGTGTTCGTAGTTTTTTAGGGCGGATAGTGAGTTTTACCGGCTAGTCAAAACCCATGCCAGTTCCCTGGAAGAAGTATTTCGGCTTACCTCGGATGCGTGTTACATTCGCTTCTCCATCTTGCACTGGCGACTGGTAGGACAGTGTGGATCTCGCGAGAATACCTGCAGTTGCGTTTACCCAGGGCACTCCCTTGTAATCGTTGTAGAACAACAGTACTGGTGCTTTTTTAGTCTGGAGCAGAGCATAACTGGTATTTCCAGCTTCAACCGTATGTTTTGATGTGCACACGAAAGCACACAGCAAAATGTTGTTTGTGAAAATATAGTTTAATTCGGTTTAATATGAAAGTGGATCACAATTCATAGACAGCTGTAATGTAAGGATTGGACATTTTAATAACAAATGCATTTAGCCCCCCATTCGAAATGACATTTTAAATGGAGAACTGTAAATGTAATGTGAACTTAATTTTACAGTAATTTATACATAAAACCCTGAGAAAAACTGGACACAAGCTGCTGCACTGCACTGATATTGTGCTCTTACTGGAAATAGGGTAATTAGCTGTAGAAGCTGTAGATGTGTTTAATACAACACAAAATGATGAAAATCTCTGTGAAACTTTCCAATAATTAACATTTGTGAACGAAGTGAAAACCAAACTCTCCAGTCCAATGAAGTGAACAGAGCACTGTTCATTTGACCCATGAGTCATGCACTCTGACTTGGCGTTCCTCAAATAAATTCAATGAAAATAAATTTTGCCCAAGGTATATTTTATCTTTCCAGGTTGTACTTAAACACATCATGTTTGAAACACAATACACACAAAAACACAAGAGTGAATATCAACAATAATTAATATAAAACTAAATGGATGTTATTGAACAAGGGCATTTTTTTCCAGCACACTTGCAATATAATACTAACAAGACATGACACACCAAGCATGACAATAACTGCATACAAATATAAAAAAGAACTATTGAAGATATTTTCCAAATACAGAAATGTATCATGTACAAGTTATGTTAAGAAAGTTTTCAAAGTTTTTGAACTATAAAAAAAACTTAAATTACAACATATATTTACATAGAAATTCATGTTCTGCAACTGCACACATTTTCACACAATTAAATCTACATTTTGTGTTAACATTTTTTCACTAGTACATTTTGTGGAAAGCAAGCACATGTCTATATCTGGCCCAATGGATTATGGGATCTGCAGGATACTAATTTTTTTTTATGCTTTTCCAATGTAGCTATATAAATTACACATTTTACAAATATATACATTGTCAACTTAACCTTAAAAAACGTAAAAAGCCGAAGACAAAAATTAACGTGTTAGGTGGTTGAAAATACTCAACTCGGGACCAAAAAGATGAGGTGATAAAAACATACTACATTAAAACTGATTTAACGATTGCAAAGCATTGCCTTGATAAATAAATATGATAAATATAACTGTATGTTACCCTTGGCATTTGTTTACAGCTTCCTATTTGATGTATAACGCTTCATTGAATGGAGGAATATCAAGAGTGGCAAATTTGAAGCATTAATACATCTTCCATACAGGGTGCTGACCACTGGATTTTTGCAAAATTGTGTTAGGTGTAAAGATTGACATGCTGTGGATCTCACACCACACAAAAAATTGAGGTAAAATGAACAGCTAAATACAACATTACAACTGAATGACTGTGTGTTTTCTTTCCCTTTAAAAAAATTATGATGGACAGTATAATGTATTTGCATAAATACAGTCTCTAAAAATAGCAAAATCTCTAAACAAAAGAAACAATAGGTTTTGTTTATTAAGCTGGTCAATCTAGTTAGTTAAATCACTGTCAGCCTGTCATTTGAAAACACTTCACAATGTCCTGTTATGTGTGATTTTGTGATTTACCACAGTGAATGTGTGTCTAGAAGAATTCAGTGATTTGTTTACAATCAGAGCTGTGTCTGCAAATACCTTAATGCAGATGTAATAAAGTGGAGTGCTAAAACAGGCTTCTAATTGGGCCGACTACTTGGACAACACACAAAGAGGTTCAACTAAAATGAGAACAGTAAACAAACTTATCTAGAGTACAAAATATAGATTACTATTTGTATTTCCTTCACACCTACTATCACAAAAATGTTTTTTCTTCATTCCCATGTTTCCGACATCGCTTACAAGAGAAGTTTGCCATTGCGGTGAATTTTCAGAATTTTTCCAAGTCTCTGTTTTGCAGTTGCAAGTCCTTTCTTTGGACGTTTCCCTAAATTGAAAGGAAAAGAAAGGAAAAACAGATCAGAATTCCATCATAGAGATATGCAATTGTGCTTTCAAAGTTAGGACGCTCATGCTTACCTTGACCAACTCCCAGTGCTCCTTGGCTGGCTGAACTGGCAGGGGATCCACCAGGGAGAGAGCTGCTGTTTTGGGGAGACAGGGAAGGTCGGCGTGAAGTGAGGAACACACCAGGGGCCATGGCTCCACTACCTCTAGGGCCTCCAGAGCCAAAAGGTCCTGGTCCTGCTGTGTATTCATGGTCCAGAAGACTAGCGGAGTAATAATCCATCTTGCTCTCTGGGCTGAAGTCTCCTGAAGACTCTGGGGTAGGGGAAGGGGAAGGTGGTGCTGGCTCAGTCTGAGCAGGGGGAGGAGTGACTACTGGAGCAGGAGGTCGCTGTTTTTTTGTATACTTTCTTTTAGCAGGTTTTTGCTGCTCCTAAATCATAATTGTGAAAAAACAAACACACAAACAGTAATTATTTTTAATTTATATGATGCCGATACTCCACTTTATTCAGCAAGGGATGGATTTGAGTTCAACACCACAACACATACTTTTATGACCCTCAACTCACTTGTTGTGCTAGCTTGGCAGCAGCAGCAGCAAGACCGGTTTCCACAGATGCAACTCTCGCCCCATCCCTGGCTGGTCGCTCTTGTTTGGGAAGAGTGGGCATCACTCTGGCTATAAATTAGAAGAAATTAAAGATCAACCATGAAGAAAGAGTAAAAACATAATGACCTGCCCTACTGCTATGTTTAAAACAGGTACCTTTAGGACTCCATGGTGTGTCATCCCAGTTTTTCTTGCGCTTCATCTTAGCCTTATTTGCATGGTCCTCCTCATCAGACTCCAAAGATGGGTAAACTTGAAAATTAGATTACTACAATTATTCATTGGTTCAATAAAAGCTATAAATATAGTGTTCAAAAGGAGAAGGTATAAGTCAGAGTGGATTGCTCACCATAGTCTGAATCTTTAAAGCACGTTCCCAGAGTTTCTTGCTCATCTGGACTGTCCTCTTCACTAATGTGACGAGCTGGTCTTTTAATTGGCCGTTTCCCAGGCCGCTGGATGACAGGTTTCTTCTCAGAACTCCCCGTCTTTTTGACCCCTCCAGTCACCCACACAGCCTTGCCACCCTTTTCCTTGACCACTCCTAATCCCTCAGTCAGGCCTCCAGATAAAGATAAGGGAGATGAGGAGGATGAAGATGAGGAAGAGGAAGGGGGATTGGCCATGGAGAGCATACCCTGAATGGCATCACGAGTGCTAGGAGAGGCTGGGGCTTCCTCACTGAGAAGAGAAGAGTCAATCAATCATTTAACATCTGTAAAATATCAATCTTTATGAAAATGAAATAGGAGTGTTTAATAAATGAAATAAAGGAATCAATGGTCATCAAGGAAATCTAACCTCAGTGCTGAAGAGTCCAGACCTGCCACTTGCTTGCTGGCCTTCAGCAAGTCCAGAATGCCCCCTGCACCACTCTTCACTCCATGGGCAGCCAGTGCTTCTTCATCTGTGGTATAATCCTCCTAAGTACACATGAACAAACATGTTTATGTTACGATTGAACGAATAAGGACCTTGCACTGGGTATTTGTGTGGTAACTGAGTTACCTTATATATGCAACTACAGCTTAAAGATGGCATTCAGCATTTATAATTGGCTCCAGAAAATCTGACTAGTGTAGCCATAATGATCTCACCTCAATGTCAAAGTCTACCTCCCCAGGCTCTCTGATGCGATTTGGATCTGAACAAGGTTTGGCTCTTGGCAGCTTCCTAGGAAGACCTGTTGTACATTTAAACACAATTAGCTTAGAGTAACAGGGTAGGGTTTTTCATCTATGAAACCTTATTATCAGGTATTAACCACGAGCCCAAGAACCACATGAAACTACATCATTAACATATGCATTCATAATACATTTGTTTTAAGTCAAATTCTAACCACTTAGTTTCTTTTTCTTGCTAGGTCCAGGAGGTTTGCGTCGGGGAGGGGGTCTTTCGTCAATCTGCAACTCATCCTCAGACTCCAGGTCAGACAGACTGGATCCCTCCAAGGCCAGATGTCTGTAGCTTCCAGCACCCCCTGCACCATTGCTGTTGCCATCCTTCTTACTGCAGTCAGAGAAATGGCAGGTATGAGCCCTAAGCCTTGGTAGGACCATCTGATCACTAAAGTACTCGAAAAACACTTTGCTATAAAGCTTACCCTTTAATTTTCCCATTGGTTAGCACAAGTTTCAGTTTGCTTTTTTTTAGCTTCCCTTCCAATACTTCCAATGGCAACTCCGACTAGAAAAACAACATTTTCAAGCAAATATGAAGATGAATCATTCTGACAAAAATTTTTGCCGAGTTACTATAAAAATGTCCAAAAATTAAATAATTTCTGCAAATCCCATACCTTATTCTTGCTTTTCGACTTGCCAGGTTGAAATTTCTTGAGCGTATGTTTGGTGTGGATCTCGATGAGGTCAAGTTCTCCAGCCTCTGCCTTAAGCGTACCCTTTTGACTCTTATTCTTGTTTCCTGGGGGCCCAAGGCCCCCAATTACTTCTTTTGGCTTTGGTCCTTTCTTTTTTCCAGGGGGGCGTCCCGAATTCTGAGAGGCTGTCAGAGGAGCTTTAGAGAGTGGCGAGCCAGGAAACTGCGGTCCAGTGCGGCCAATGTTTTGCTGGAAGATATCCTGTGAAGAGAAAAAGTACTGGTGAGCTCATGAAATATAAAGGGAATGAAAACACATTTTAAGACACTAAAAACAGGGGAAAAAAAAAAAGCTAAAGATGCACTAACATTTCATCCGTTTACCTCAACCAGACGAATCTCTTTGGCCAGGTCCTTCACAAGTGTCGGAGTGCTGATGGTTTCTGGAATCTCTGCTTCATGCTCTGCTAAAGCCTGAGTGTACAGCAATAAAACTCATTCATCTCACAGAATATTTAGCAGAATTCGATTAACTTGGTACAATAACAACAAATAGGAATACAGCTACCATGGCTCTGTGAAATTCTAACAGAATCCATCTAGAAGATCACTAATATCTTATTAGTTTACTTGGTACAGATCTTAAATTTTTTTTCATTCTTTGTGAAAAGCAAACATAACCAGGTTATGGCTTTATTGATAATGTCTTGGGAGAGCGAACAGTGTTTGATGATGTCATATGCATGTGGGGGTGTTCTGGTGAGTTTTATTGGAGAATTAAATGGCAAGTAAATAGTATGTAGTAAATGTGGTGCAACTGTTAAACATAAATGTGGTTTTATGTAATAATTATAATTTTGCTGTTACACCCCTACTTAATTTGTTGGAGATTGAAAAGTGTAAGGTGCAAAATCAAACATATTCCAGCAAGCTAACCTCTATAATAGTCTATGGAAGTAAATGAACCAAGCAATGATCTAAAAAACAGAAATCAGTGAAACACAAAAATGTAAAGACAAAATAATGAGCTTTAACCAACCTCTTTACGGGTCCAGCTGCGGAACGCATTGTTCAATGCTTTAGCCCCATGAACAAGATAAGTGGCAGGGTGTCTGCGATTTTCTCTCAATCCTGTGAGACAAAAATCACAATGTTGACAATATCACAGTGAGACATCATTACCATTAGCCAATCCACATAAAGATATAAAATAAACCAATTTGTCCCTCACCTCTGAAGGTGTCAAGAAGATGCTTTCCAACATACCAGCACACAGTCTCAAAGTTGGGAAATCTGAACAGGTCTGCTGTGCTTAATCTCTTCTCTATTTCATATGCTCTGAAAGTAACAACACAACACAGACAAAATGGAACAGACATGAATAGTTATTATAGGTCTCCAAACAAACATGAATAGTAGCTATCATTGAGCAATACCACAAAGACTATAAGCTGCTACTACTAGTTTAGTATTCATGCTACCAATAGTTTCCCACTTAACAGGAAGTGAAAAACTAATAGAAGCACTCTAATGTGTGGGTGACTGGCTGTGATAACACCAGTAATGCACATAACGGTTTCATTAATAGCAATTTCTGTCCAAAGTTTATTTTTATAACACAATTAAATAATGTTCATGACAGAGTTTCTTTGCATCTCTTAGAACACAAAGGGGACAACGTTAAATTGAAAATAAAAGACCATTTCAGTCAGAAAGCGCAATGATAAGATTAACAGTCCTGAAAAAACTAACCGCAGCTGCATGTCAATGTTGAGACTATGCAAGAAGTTTCCTCCAAAAGCCAGGCAGTCCACTGGAGTCAGGACAGAATGAATCCACCCTGAAAGACATAAAAATGATAGAAGCTTAAACACTTTTTGATTCAGAAATGTCCAACTATCACAACACTGCTAAAAAAAAACATCTTCTGTAACTACAAACACGGGATGAGACATTTCAAATTACCTGTCGGTATGAACAAGGTGTTTCCTTGTTTGACAGAGCACTTGTAACACATATCAACCTGGTCTCCAAAGAACATCTCATTTTGGTTTGATGAAGAACTCCACCTCTCAAAAAGTGCCAGGTTAGCTGGAGTGGGTGAAATCAGGTAGAAGATTTTCTCGCCCTGAACAGACAGAGAGACAATAGTGCGATTAAAATAATACAAAAATACTAGTATTTGAAAACAAATTAACACTACAAAATAAATTCTCACCCTCAAGACATGATACCATACTGAGGTACCACCAAAGTCAATGTGAAAGTCTGTGTAGCTATCCTTCACTCCCATTAGACAGTACTTCTGCACATTGGGACGTTCAAACACAGACTCCTCAGGCCAGAGATTTTCCACCCATGACAGTTTCCTCACAATCTTTGGAGTCTCCACCAGGTTTGAGAGCCTACAGAAAATCCAAGTTTCGTCTTAAATCTTCATCACAGCACAACCTTAACACAGTTTGATTTGAAATATATATGGATCAACTGAAAACGATAGGAGTAACATTAAAGTCAAACACGACACTGGATCATAAGGACGAAGTGAAGTGTCTCAAGAATATATTTGCATACCTGGTTTCGGAGAACTCCAGGCTGATGACATTGAGCACTCTGTCTCTGTTGGGGCTGTTGTAATATTCAATGAAGTCCCCCAACCGCATCTTCATGTCACATTGCCGTGACACATCAATCACATCTATCTCTTTGTCTGCTCCTGTGGTCAGAACATGAATGATAAATATTAATGACTATAATGATTAATTTTAACTGTATGCATTACAGTACAGGAAGAATCAAAACTTTACCAATGTAGTGCTCCACATCACTGACGCTGAATGATGATGGAGGAAGTGTCATGCCTAGCCCATCCCGTCTCAGCACCATGACAGGTACACTGAATGAATGTTCTTCTAGAAACTCCACTGTAAGTTGGGCCCCAGATGGCTTGAGCAACACTTCATCAGCACTGCCAAAGGAACACAGGGACAGACAAATGCAAAAAAAAAAACTGAGTCTCTATTATCCTGGGACAATCTTTTTCCATTTACAAGAAAGTGGAAGAGGCTTTTGGAGACCTTGGGAAGGTGCGGCTCCGTAGCTCCCTAACAAACTGTGAACTGCCGGTCTTGACGGGCTGACTTGGATTCCGTCCTACTGCAGCACCACCATCTGTCTGCTTATTCCCTCCACGGCGTTTACGCGCTAAGAAAGGGGAGATGTAAATATCAAAAGATGTATCAAGTAGTTCACATAATCTGACTCCAGAGTGGTATCTGGTGGCAAATGTATGCAGAGATAAAGGGATAAAATGTGCTTAATAATAGAAAAAGGGGTCAATACATTTGGACTTACTGACAGACGGCCCATGGGTAACCTGACAGTTAGGACAGTGGTACAGGTCAATCTCAGCTGCTTTGTCCTCCTCTACCCCAACACAGCTACAGAAAACAAAGTTATATCAGAATTAATTTAACAGTTCACATACAGGAATCATACAACTAAGACAAACACAGGTAGCAAACAACAACAGAGTCGATGCTTTAAAATTGAAAATGACCCACCTTCCATGGAACCAGTCTTGACAAATGTCACACTCGATCATGAAGCGTGTCACATCGTATGGCAGACGACACAGACAGTACACTGGCACTGATGCCATGCTGATTGTGTTTGTGTTAATAATCAATTACTATTATTAATGAGAAGATGTCACAACTTATTTAAGGGAGTATGGCGTATTCACTTAACTTAAGACTTAATTCATGGTGAAGAGAGAGAAATGTTTCTGTTGATATGAACTGCAAATCTGTCAGGTCCATTCACATTACTGCAATACAATGGCTGGGATTCACCAGATAACCTGTTGGGGAAAAAAAGGAAAACAAATCTTGTAAATATGACAATAACATTGGTATTTTGCATTTAAAAGCTCATTTAAACATAAGGTGAACCATAAAGAACATTTATCAGAGCAGTCACTGCCCTCAAAAAACCCTGATTCAATGGGCTCATGTCAGTGTGTTGTTATATGTTTTAAAATTGAGCGTGAAAACGAATTTCCTCCACGAACCACAATAACCATTTATCCTTTATCTCTCTCTTGCTTAACTAATACAAGGTGGGAAAAACCACGGGCAAAGTGAGGCGCCAACACAAGTAGTTAACAAGATTAGTTAATGTTTCCTATTAGTTTATCACAATTACCCTTTGTAATATCCATCCTGAGAGGTAACCATCTTATATGTTATATGGATGTTAAAACAAGGGACTTTTCGATTCATCTAACATGGTGCCAACTAACAGGATGTGATAACTAATATTTGTAAACACCCTGCCGTGTTTGCCATGCTAGCTAAACACTGTAGCTAACCGAAGCATTTACGTGTACGCTAACATTTGTGAAATTAATAGTTCCAACAACACAGCTTTCAAAGTTAAACATAAAATGCTGCAGTATTTTGACACAAATTCATAATTTAAACGAGAAGGCGGCGCCGTGCTCGTTGATAAAATTGCTATTTGTCGCTGGCAACTCACCGAAATCTAGCAGCGGGAGGGCCAAGCACTCGAAAGCCGTCGTAATCCCTACGTTAGCCCGGGGTTAGCTGCGGCCTTATTATGCAACGTTAATTGTTGACAATTTGCTTCACCACATTATTGTTTATCGACTCCCTAATGCCCAAATATACAGGCCCGAGCCAACGCTTCAAACGGCACCAGACAAATAAAGCCTGCAGCGACCTAAACGAGCCGAATAACTGCAAATAGTGGCTTGTTTGACTGCATCAGCGCCATTTCAAAGGCTGCAGCGCCAGACCGTTGTTCGTCGTTGTCTGCGGTTCAAAAACAATAAAGTTGTAGCGAGTCAACTATGGAGCTACACTGGGGACAAAACGCACCGTGAAATCAACGCGGAAACAAAGTTACAGAGAAATAAGCCATTTAACTTCCAGCAAATTCACACACTGTATGTGCATATTCCTCGTTGTTGATTGGATTATTTATGTGGCGTTCCCATATTTTGTTCACTGTTATCTGTCGTGGAGTCTTCTTTTGGTTGTTAATTCATAAATCACAGTTTTGGAATCAATTCGTTCTCTGTCTCTCGACTACAAAGCATGTAACATAAACATTTAAAACCTAATATTGGGAATTCCTAGATATTCAGAAGCTATACATACAATTTGTTTTAAAATATTCAATAAAACAATACACACAATTATTAAATTAACACGTTTTTTAACTGCAGTTTGATTTGTCTCAGGTCTACAGTGCTCCATAGAAAATATTAATTGGCAAATGTGGCGATAAATTGGTTTGTAAATAAAGTTAATTTGAAGTATATACACATGTACATCCAAGTGGATCTTATTGGTCTTGTAAAGTCTGATGTTCTAAATCAAACAGCAAGTAAGTCACTGCAGTCATTCAAATTATGTCATAAAAAGAGCCACAATTTGATGTTTTACATCATTTATTTAGATTAGTAACAAACCATGAATAAAATCAACAGTAGAATTAGTCACAATTTATAGAGGCTAAATTACAGGAAACATTCCTTATATTTCTAGGTTCCTTTGTCCAAGTGACCTTTTAGTAGTGGTTTCTCGTTAAAGCCATTTGGGACTCCCCAGGTTTTTCATTTAGAAATTTACTAATAATATTATTAATACTAATATTTGACCTGCAGTCCAAAAGCCTCAGTCTTTCTGTTATGTACCAGCAGGTTTCATGGTTTGAAACAAGAAATAAGACATTAAAAATGACCAAAGATTCTTTGAATATAATCTAAGATGACTCAGAGAGGTATATCGAGGAAGGGGAATCCCATGTAAACAGCAATGGTAACCTGTGTTTCCTACTTTCAGTTAACCTCTGGGTGATAATGCTGAGAACAAATGTATACAATTTGTACAACCCCATTTCAAAATACAAAAATAATCTTTATCTTTTAGATAATGTTTTGGTAACACTTCAAGGACAAAGCCAAGCTTCACATCATAATCAAAATGCTTTAGCTTGTGGTCAACATGTTAGTATCAGACATGACAGCACAGTAGCTCACCTTCAATATTAATGACATACACTGCTGTGAAAATGCGGGTTGTTGTTTTTTTAAAAAGCAACAAATACAGAAAACCGTTGTTATACGCTATGCAGTTGCAGTTTGCCAACCATATCCTTTAGCATTAACCAGTCCTTACCCACCACTGATTTAAATGTCTAAGACTTACATTAACATCCTGTACACTCTCCTGTTTTCTGTGGCACACACTCTCTTCATCATTAATTAAACTGAAATGCTACTTTGACTACAGGCTAATTTGTATGTCAAAAAAAAATGTTAAGGCCTGACTATCAATGGTCAAATGTATGTATGGCTAAACACACTGATAACCCAATAAAATATACAGTACAGTAATATATCTGTGATATATTACCCCGTTCATTTCTGTGACTAAAAGTGAAGTGAGTTTATTAACAGAGGAATGCATAAAGCACACGTACGGCCCACAGTTCAGCTTCTGACAGACGTCATCACACAGACAATCTGTGGTTGGAGACTAAACAGTTAACTGAAATACAGAAAACGGTACATTGCCGAAACAACAGTGTTGGAAAGCAAGCTGACAACCGGTATATATGGTCTAAGGGCTCACTTGAGGGAACACGCTCAGGACGTATAGGAGAGCAAACAGCACAGTGATGTTCGAGAGGCCGCTTTGAGTATAACAGGTGCAATTTATGATGCACTCTTCCATGAGACGATCATCAAAAACACTGTCTCGCACACAAAAACGAACAATCACACAAGTTTTTCAAGGCATTAAAGGATTTACCTATATGCCCCCCCACCCCATCTTTGACTTGGCAGTTGTCTTTACCTCAGCATGACACGGTGATGTACTTTGAATTGCGGAGCTAAAATCTCAAATGACAAATGTGAAAGCAGGTCATCCTGAATGCACATTTACTCATGACTGAACAATTTTCTCAGTAGGCTACCAAAAATGAACATGAGATGAATGAATATATAGCGAGTGCAGACAGGTTTGCACTCAAGCAAGTCATTTAGTCATGCAGTCTTGGGTTGAGTCGACCCAGGTATCCACTGAACATAGATGGTATATTTCAATTAGCCATCATATCAATACTTTATCTGAATTTATATTTATCTGATTGTAATTAAGTCTGCTTCTAGGTAATAGACATGAAATAATACACATGCTGTATGGTGCATGACACTAACAATGTATTTGGTCATATTATGGTAATGATGGTATCCAGACAACTTAACTGTGCTCTGTTGTGTAACATGCTGCTGTTTAATTGTTTTCACTGCCTATTTAAACACCCTGTGTTGTACAGTAGGCCTGCTTTTTTAAAAGATCATTTAAAGATCGTTAAAAAAAAAAAAGCTCAATGCGTCTGGTATTCATCGATGTGCTTATACAAAAATATCTTGTGCCTTACAGACAAATCAATACAATACATGCTGATCCATTTTGCTGACCATTGCTAATTGCACTTTTAAAATTGATAGTCCTTTCACCGTAAGCTTTGACAAATGAAACAACACACTGTCAAATATTTTGACCCTCTTGTCTCTGCGTAGGGAGAACTCAGGTCCAACTCTGTTGGCTTTGAAATCAAAAACATTACTTTTTAAATTGTGTCAAAGGACATCAAAGATATGTACTTGAATAATCCACAAACAATAACTCACACTCATAAATGCACTCACTCATACATTAAAGAGTTTAAACATCTCAACACCCAAACATACCACGATTCAGAGACGCCAGCTTTCCATATTATCTATCATCCCTCACATTCTCTCTTCAATTCATCCAGAAATACACTTGAACCCATTTATTCATTGTCGTCTCCTCATACATACACAGAACTAACACTTCAAATAGATCCACTTTACAACTTAGACGTTCAATCTCTTGCACCTTCATATTGACCTCACATTTCACCTCAATGTCATTTCTGTCCCAAAGAAAGAGTTGAGGTGGGGGTTGTTGGGTGAATTTTGGCACTGGAAGGTAGAGCAGCAGAAGAGCAAGAGGAGGAACAGGTGCAGGAGGATGAGGGACAGGAGCAGCATGTCCCCCCAGAAGCAGCAGTACTATCTGAGGGTGCAGTGGCACCACTGCCGGGCAGCAAAGATGTGGGCATTTGAGAAGGCAGCACTGGTTGGTTTTGAGGTGATGAGTGGGGCAGCTGGGTAATCGGCTGTGTCGGCGGTAACGACTGAGACTCTACCGGAGTTTGCATCTGGTGCTGCGGTATCTGCTGGCGGAGCGAGGGCTGCTGATAGGTTATCTGCTGGAGGGGGAGAGACTGATGGAGGTGTAAACTTGGCTGCATCTGTGGCACCTGAGCCGTTTGTGTTTTTGCTGGAGGTCCTGGAGAGGGGAGAGTGGACACGCTTCCTCCAACTGTGTAATGAGAAGGGGCTGCCACAGGTAAGCTGGCGGGGGTTGGAGAAGCCTGGAGGTTCAGCGGTGCTACTGGGAACCAACCTGGTGTGGCCACCTGTAAGAAATACAGTTGCGAGTACAAAAATCACGTTTGGTATTATACAGTACACCACTGTTCAAAAGTTTGCAGTCACCTATACACTGATTTCCATTAAAACTCACACTTTTATTCAGCAAAAGAGTTGCAAAATGCATAGAAACTATAGTCAAGACATTGACAAGATTAGAAACAATGATTTTTATTCAAAATAATGATTTTGCTTTCATCAAAGAACCAGCAAAACTGTTTTCAGCTGTGCTAACATAATTGCACAAGGGTTTTCAAGGGTTTTCTAATCATCCAATAGCCTTCTAACGCGATTAGAAAACACAGTGTACCATTAGAACACTGGAAATGGGCCTCTATACACCTATGTACATATTCCATTAAAAACCAGTCGTTTGCAGCTAGAATAGTCGTTTACCACATTATCAATGTATAGAGTGTATTTCTGATTCATTTGTTATATCCATTGAAAAAAAGAGCTTTTCCTTCAAAAATAACGACATTTCTAAGTGACCCCATACTTTTATACATCTTATATATACTGTATATATTGATGTGAAGTCTTCTTACCTCAGTCGAAGGACTCCAGCCTCCCAACTCCTGAACCTGCTGAATCTGCTTGAGCTGATTCAGAGAAGGCTTGGCTGGGATAGGACCCACGGACTCCTTTGTCCAATTATCAACAAGTTTGTGCAGTTCATCTGTGAATGTGCTTTTTCTTAGAGGACTCTGATCTGCGAAAAATGATGAGCAAGGGTACATCAAACTACTGAATTTCCCCAAATCCGATTGGTTGTTTTATAATTGATGCATTTTCTTTTCAACATTAAAAGCTGTGATACAGTGTATGGTTCACCTTCATATGTATTATTGGATAAGTGTTCGCTGCGTGTTTATTTTATCTCTTTTGTAGCCAACCATACCTCTTTTAGCAGGCAGTGAAAGTGGGTAGTGTGCAGGGTTGCAGTAGAGGGGCAGTCGATTCTGTTCACCACCTGAGATACTGCTTGACTGTTGAATCCCTAAATGAGAGATGAATGGCATAGTTGCAGATAGAACGCAATGAAACAGATCGGGGAGAAAGAAGAACATGGAAAACCTTACCAGAGTGTGTGACTCCATTGTTATCCAAGTGAGAGTGAGGTCGGGGCCGGAGTTTGATTTTTGCTGGCCTGGGCCTACGCGGAGAGACGACAGGAGCCATGGGAAGAGGAGGGTTCAGGGAAATGCAGGCAGGCAGACTCTGCCTTTGGTCTTTGAGAGAACGAAGTTGCCTGTAGAGTTCCTGCAGCTCTCTATTCTGCTGGGTCTGAAGAGATACCACCTCTTTTATGTGCCTAGACAGGAAGAGAATACAAACAGAAGCAAAAGTTTGTATCTGCTGCTCTAACAATTCCAAAACATGTCCTCTCACTGACTCACTTCTCTCTGAGCTTGTGTAGTTCTTTTCTCAGGTCTTCATTCTCCAACTCGCTCTCATCATCATCGCTGCTGCCCAGTGGCGAGTGGTTAGGTCCATGACCCCGAGACTGATGAGCCGACACGGGCATCCTTTTACTTTCATCTTTCTCCCCTTCCTTTAACCGAGACCTCCTCCTCTCCCTCTCCAAATGAGGAGACACTAGGGACCTATCCGTCTGCCCATCCTCTTTCTTCACCTCTGCCTGGGTTACAGAGAAGCGTCCCACTTTCCTTTGAGTGCTACCATGGCCTGATTTTGCATCCTTTGGAGGAGAGGTCTGGAGTACTGGAGTTACCTGATCGCAAAGGGAGAGAGAAAAAAATCGATGTTTGTGAACAGTACTGAAGGTTTCAGGATTACTTAAAACTCAGTACTCTTCCTCCAACCTGGAATCGTCCTTTGCGCATCTGAACTGGATTTAGGGGTGGCACCTCCTTTTCCTCCCTGAGCGCTTCGCAGGTGGAATGTCCATCTAATAAAGGAACGGGGATGAAAAACAAAAAATGACAAGAGACAAAAACACAGAGAGAAATATAAAGAGTACATGAATGACACACAAAAGCAACAGACACAGAAACATGTACGAGAAAAAGAGACACGTAGATGCACATGGACAAACATGGGGCACGGACATGAAGGCACAGTGTTAGAAATCACTCACAAATGTCACACACACACTATCAGTGTTCTTACTTAGATCACATGTGTTAAGTCTATGAAAAATCATGCAAATATATCCTGAGATCAGTGGCAGTCTTTGACTAAATTCTAAATAATAAAGCTTTTGTGGAAGTGAAAATGCACACTTAATATAAATGCATTATGGGTTTGTTGGAAGGAGAGGGAAATACAACATTTAAGGAAGTCGTTAAACTAAGAACAAACAGAGAAATGGCAATTTACAACAGTTTAGTTCCACCCACCCAAGTAAGTAGCACTCTCTCATTCTCACCGGTTCACAACTCACTCACTCAACAAAGCCCAGATCCACAGTGATATTGTGCAGTGTTAGATGTGGAGTATTATGCATTAACAAAGTGTGCACATGGATAATTACTGAATAAATAAAGACCACAAACAAAAAAAGCAGCCTGAAACAGGTGTTACTTACAGGAAAGTATCCATTATTAGTCACTGGTGTGAAACATAACGACATCTAAGTGACACATATACATGCAGGATGACTGGAACACTTAGAACAGGGTGATAATGAAGCTTAGCTGTCAGAAATGCCAACCCATACATGACAGGGTCTGACTTACATATAAGGCTCCTAATAACTTTTCCAACAAATACTCCAATACTAGAAATAATAATGTTCCATCTTAATCTGGCTATAAAAATAATCCTCATAAATTCCTATGCCACAACTACACCATGTGGCAGTGTCTCATGGAGCAATGCTGTGTTGTGTGAGCTGCACACAAATACTCTGAGAAGCAAGCAATTACATTACAAGTAGCTGAGCAACTTGGCAACTACAGAACGACATTTGTGTTATTTATGGCGTGAGTAACATGTTTCTTTCTACACTGAGCCAGCAGGTGGAAGTGAGAAGGTGAGAAGGTTGGTGGTGGCAGCACCCGTGTTATGTGAAGGAATATGTCCTGGGCACAGTCACAGCTGGGCTTTGCTCCAGATGGGCCTCAGATATCTGATGCCAACCTCTTCCTACACTGTGCCAATGTCCTACCCTCCTCTACTCTCCAATGTTCACGCCCCTGGACAGTAACCCATGCAAAAAGAAAAATTAAATAGAGCAAATGAAATAGAGCAAAAAAAATCAATTCAGTCACAAATTAAATTAAATTAAATTAAATTAAGTTAAATTAATATTAAAGATGTCAACAATAAAATTACATGGGGACTACAGTCACATCACAGTGTACAGAAACATAATTATATAACTGTAAACAACAACATCCATTAGCATTAATAGTTATTAATTCCTGAGGGTTAAGCCAGTTATTATACTATGTTAAAGCTAGTACTAGATTAGATTTAGGTCCATGCCCCCAACATTCTCTCTCTCTTTCTCTCTCTTTCTCTCTCTCTCCCTTAAAGGACGCTACCTTGCTGGACTCTGGGCTTCTTGAACAAGCTGGCGGAGTGGCGCAGTTTGCATGCCCAGTTTTTGAATTTGCGAGTCCATGATTTCTTGCTAACAGGATTTCTGATACTAGGACATGTGAGGTTTAGGCCAAAATATCCACCTCCTACATTGTGCTGCTGCTGATGTCCATGCCGCAGGGGGATTGGTTGCTGACTGGGAGGCCACAATGCGTCTCCGGTGGCACTGTTGTCAGAGTGCGAGGGCACAGCCTACAACATTTGACACAGTTAAGAGTGGCATCATGGTATACAAACATATATAAAATGGAGAGACACTCAAACATGTAAACATTTCTCATGGACACCTGGAAAAGAACAAAGTGGAGTCACACTGACGCAGTAAAATTCAGTACAGTGTCATTTTAAATGGAGAATTGACTCAAAAACTCATCTGAAGCGTTCACTCACGAGAATGGTTGGTTCCCCTGGTACAGGTGGGCGCTGGGAACCAGCAGAGTCACCTTGATTAGGAGGCAGGAGAGAGGTAGGTGGAGTCAATGCGGGAGAGGTGGAGGACAGAAATGGGCCAGGCTGCTGCTCCACTGGACCGAGCCCTGCAGAGTTGGCCACTTCCATGAAAACATTCTCTTCTCCTCCATCCCCTTCTGGATCAGGGGAGGTAGAGGAGGAACGGGAGGTGGAAGAAGAGGTTGTGGAGGATGAGGAGTGGGGGGAAGTATCTGATGTGGAGTCAAGTGGGGGGAAAGACATGTGGTGGAGTGACTGCAGCTCAGAAGACTCGTCTCCACCTGCTGATGTGGAGGCAGCTGATGTTGGGCCGGAGGCGGCTCCTCCGACCAACGCTGCCCCACTGCTGTACTCCTGATACAACAGGTTCCTCAGCTTTTCATCCAGAGTCTTGATCCGGTTGTCTACAAAATCAATTTTGGGAGGGCCTTCACTGTCTGACTCAGCAACAGAGGACGGCTGAGCAGGGGATGGCGTCATTGTTAGGGAGAGAGCAGGTAAAGGCCCCTCAGCACTTGACAGATGGAGAGGAGGCAGGGAAGAGTCAGAGGAAGGGTGGAAAGGGGCAGAGTAGCTGCCAGTGTCTTCGGTGACACTTGTGTCTCCTGTCGACACTTCCGACTCTGACATCTGTGATGACGACTGCTTCTGCAGTGGAAACTGCGGCTGTGTCTGGGGTGTTTCCATGGCTTTAACAACCTCCTGTTGCTTCTGTGACTGCATCTGTTGTTGTGTGTGCTCACCTGTGCTTTGAGTTTGCTGTTGTGGTGCAGGTGTAACATTTAGCTGTGCCTGTTGTTGAATAAACTGTTGATTCATTGACAAGGGCAACATTTGGCCTGGATCTGGCTTCATTGACACAGCACCCATCAACAGTTGCTGCTGCTGCAGCTGCTGCTGCACCATTTGCTGCTGTTGTAATTGTATCGTCTGTTGCAGGTTTAACTGCTGCTGCTGCAGGTGATCAATGTGGGCCTGCTGCTGTGACACCACAGCTGCAAGTGGTGCCAAAACCTGCTGTGCTACCTGCTGCAACTGCGGCTGTTGCAGCAGCTGTGGGCTACACTGTGTTGTTTGCTGTTGAAGATTTGTAATTTGGGCCTGCTGAGGGGCCACAGGTGGCAGAAACTGCTGCAGAGGGACAGACTGTACCACCACCTCTGTATGACTTGGTTGAGGCAGTCCCTGCACCTCAGCCAGCTGCTGCTGAAGGGGTATTTGTTTCTGCATGAGCTGCTGCTGCTGTTGTTGTAACTGCTGGATTGACTGTTGCAAGGCTTGTTCCTGCTGCAGTTGCATTTCTTTGTAAAGTTGTTGTTGTTGCTGTTGTTGCTGTTGCTGCTGCTGTTGTTGTTGTTGTTGTTGTTGTTGTTGTTGTTGTTGTTGTTGTTGTTGTTGTTGTTGTTGTTGTTGTTGTTGTTGTTGTTGTTGTTGTTGTTGCTGTTGTTGCTGTTGCTGCTGCTGCTGCTGCTCAGGCTGCACTGACTGCATGTGTTGCAGAGCTGCTGATACCTGCTGCTGTACTGAAGCCTGTAGCTGTGGCAAGACTGATTTGTCCACCTGGCTAAGAGTCTGCTGATGCTCCATGCCACTTTGGCTTACTGTTGAGGCCACTGTAGCAGTAGGAGGGGGGGAGTGAAAAGAGGGTGAGGACTGGTCCATTGCAGACACGCATGACCTTGGAGATGTTATCACTGTGTCCCCTATCATTTGACCCACAGTGGAGCAGCCACTGCTCCCTGCAGCAATGAAGATATCACGAGCAACAGTGGTGGGTGTGGGAGACACAACAGTAGGAGTAGTAGACAAGGTGTGGAGGTTAGCAGCAGAATGCATGGTTAAGGATGAGGGAGCACTGGAAGTCTGATCAGTAGATGCAGAGGTGAGGAATGTCAGTTCGGAAGCAGTGATGGGGACAGGAGGATCGAGAGCGGAGGCTAATGCAGAGATGCTTCCGGGGGCAGTGGTGTCTGGGTGGGACATGGAAGCAGGGGCTGAGGTGGTAGAGTCTGGGAGGGAGGTAGCAGCAAGGGTAGGGCATGGGGGAG
This sequence comes from Microchirus variegatus, assembly GCF_963457635.1. Taxonomy (NCBI): domain Eukaryota; kingdom Metazoa; phylum Chordata; class Actinopteri; order Pleuronectiformes; family Soleidae; genus Microchirus; species Microchirus variegatus. Next base: position 21,887,031 of record NC_139810.1, read on the forward strand.
AGGCCATTCCACTCAAGGACTCCAGACTTTGTGATCCTTCACTTTCTGCAGCCACAAACAGTAATAAATATGGTTAATTTTTGTTATGCTGTTAATAAGCCAAAGGACTGAACGTGGCTTCAACAGAACTCACCTTTCTCTAATTCCGAAGAAATTGTTTCAGTGGCCTGGAGTGGTATGGCACCTCCTTGGCTGGAAAGAGAGTCTCTATGGCGGATTGTCTGGTTGATGAAAAAGCGCCAGCGTCCCACTGGAGAGGAATGGGGCACAGATTCTGCTAAGGGATCACAAAGATGCTTTACTATTACATTTAGAACAAGTTAAATTACAGTATGTGCAGAATCATATGTCAAATCACCTGCTGAGCTAGTGGGTGTGCTCACGTGTAGTTGCTCAGTAGATCCAGTCTGTCAGAAAATACAACAATTCTGAATCCTTAACTACATCAATTACATTATTGTTCAGTGTTCAGTGAACAATGACAGAAAAAAGGAGAGAATGTGATAAATGAGAGCACAAATGAGTCAACATACCTGTAAATGTGTTTGGAGAATTTCCTGGGCTTTTTTAACCATTGTTCGAAGCTCTTCAACAAATGTCTCTTTCTCCACACCAAGGACAAAGTCCTCTTCCACCTACAGACAAAAGACATCCATAAATACATAGAATGTTATTGCTGTTTTATTGTGGTTCTCGTTTTTTATTTTCTGTGTCCATGGGAGTTCTGAAAGGTGCTTATCAACAAAATTTATTATTATTATAATTATTATTATGTCAGAAGGTGAGCAGTTTACCATGCAATCTGCTATGTCCTCAGGTGCATCCCCTTCAATGTCAAATTTAAATGTCACCATCTTGTTGCTATGGGTCTCCAACTGGCATTCCACCATATTGTCCCCACTGCTGGACACCTGCAAACGACAAAACATATATATATGTATTTGTTATTAACCTTATTTATTATGCTCTCGTGGAATGGAATACATCATCAATATAATTTTTTTGCCAGTTGTTTTTACATCTACCTGGAGCATGCTCAGCTGAAACTGATGTGACACTTTCTCAGTCCTCTGGGAGGAGGATCTTCTTTGAGTTTTTAATTTTTCTAATTTGCCATTGGCCAAGAGCTGAAAAGGTTCTTCTCCATTGGCTGGGACAGATCTGTGGGCGGTGAGGTAGCAGAACAATTACATATCATGATAACGGTGACTAAATCTATGACAAAGACTAGGTATTTCAAAAAATAAGCTACTCTTTTGCCATCTCTTCAAATAAAGCAGTGGAAGATGACTAGAATGAGAGAAGTGTCAGTTCAAATTGGAGATGTGTAAAGACAGTTGAGAGTGAAGAGGAAGCTGACAACAGACTGCTACAGACATGCTAGTGTGGATACTTAACTTTTCTCTAGAACAGGGGAGCAGCATGAAGAATTGCAGTCAATAGTGACCGACACTCTCTTTCTCGCTCTCACTCATTCATTTCAGTTGATATTTCAAGTATACATTACCATTCAAAAGTTTGGGGTCTTATTTTTTTGAAGGAAAAGCATTTTTTTCAATGAATAAACAAATATACATTGTTAATGTGGTAAACGACTATTCTAGCTGCAAACGTCTGGTTTTTAATGGAATATGTACATAGGTGTATAGAGGCCCATTTCCAGCAACCATCTCTCCAGTGTTCTAATGGTACATTGTGTTTGCTAATCGCGTTAGAAGGCTATTGGATGATTGGAAAACCCTTGAAATCCCTTGTGCAATTATGTTAACACAGCTGAAAACAGTTTTGCTGGTTCTTTGACGGAAGCAAAGTTTGAAGGGCAACATTATTATTTTGAATAAAAATAATTACTTCTTATCTTCTCAATGTCTTTGACAAGAGTCAAGAGTCTCTTTGCAACTCTTTTGATGAATAAAAGTGCAAGTTTTAATGGAAAACACAAAAAAAGTGTTGTATATTGTATAGGTGACCCCAAACTTTTGAACGGTATTGTATATATTCACTTTCTGCCAATAAATCTTCCTAAATTGTACACACTGGACCTTTAAACTGCTGTCAGTAATATCAGCTTGAGGCTAACTTCCTGTCTGTTGAATCGCTTCATTGTGGAGTTCTGGCTCCTGATTGGATAAAGTGTTGTGGGATGCTCAAAACGTGTCTCTCAGATTTATTTGCATAACTAAATCCTACACACGGGACCTTTAAAGAGCATATGCTACAGCTCCAACTCCAGTTAACATAATGATTTATTCAATTATTTCGATTGATTTCGAGTGACGCTGTGTTGAGTTACATACCCTAAAGAAGAAGGACGCTCTGACAGGTATGGGCCATCCTGAAGAGTAACACACATACAAACATAAAGGAGTGCACAGAAAAAAATATTATGTAATCATGGATAACATGTCATTCAATAACCTATACTGCTCTAAGAATATACATCTTTGAACAAGACTTTGTTAATTTGAACCAAGAAGACAATCAACAGATATTTGCAATGATTAGATTAACAGATCAAAATTAGCAGTACTATCAGTCATTCTGCCAACAAAGTCAAACTATCACTAAAATAATACATCAACATCCATTCTTCCTGTACCTGAGCATTGCCCAGCAGGGAAAGGTCACAGTCTTGCAGTGAGGCTCGGGGCAGTTTGGGGACATTAGAATCAAGCGATTGCAGAGTAGCGGCAGGCGGAGGGGAGGTGGGGATAAAGTCGGCCGGTTTCGGTAGGGTTACCTGAGCCACTGGTGGAGATGTGGGTAGCTCTGGAGCAGGGGCAGCAGCAGGATGGAGGGATGGCAGAGATGGTAATGTTGTTGAGGGAGATGAGGTGTGAGAGGGACTGAGGAGCATTTGTTGAGCGGGAAAGACAGCGTTGGTCAGAACAGACTGTGTATCAGTAAGTGTCTGAGAGTGTGTTTGGGCCTGTGTGTGTGTGTACTCTGGCAGCATCTGGTTGACCTGGTGAGGTGGAGACTGAGCAGGACCTGTCGCTAGATGACTATACAGGGGAAGCGCAGTGTTCTGGGACTGTTGCTCGGCCACATGACTGGACACTGTTTGTGTGGGTGAATGGGTCACCAAATGTGAATGATTTGGACACTGTGGAAGAAGCTGATGCTCATCCAGGGGAATCAAAACCTGCTGAACAGGTGCCGCAGTGGCCTGTAACAGTAACTGAGCCTGTGGAGGAGGTGGAGCTGGCAGTTCATGCACTTGAGGAAGATTGTGCAGATGTTGTTGGTACTGCTCTGTGGACTGAGGCAGAGCAGTCTGTGAGATGGGTTGAAGGGCTGATGGATCGGTAGTACATCCACGGGACTGCGGCTGAGCCTGAAGAGCTTGCGCTGGAATATAGGCTTGTCCAGCTTGCTGCACAGGATGAGGAATGGCAGTAAAGTTTGCCGGGCCAACTGTGGGAATTAAACTGTCTGTTTTTGCAACACTGGCTGACACAGAAGAAGGGATCATCTGTTGATACTGCAGTACCGGCTGCTGCTGTTGTGTAATATGAGTTATGTCCTGTTGTACAGATGGCATGGCTTGGTGAGCTTGAGTAAGCTGTGTGACATACTGAGGTGTCAAAAGTCCAGCTGCAGCCTGAGCATGCACCTGACTTGGTGACTGGTCTTGAGTTTGCTGCTGGAGCTGAGGCTGCATGAGTCCTGGCATTTGAACATTTTGCTGGAAATGAGACTCGTGTTGGATTTGACTGGGAGTTGAGGCAACTGCAGCTGGAAACTGGACAGGACCTTGATTTTGTTTGCCTGTCATGTCAACAACTAGGCCCTGGACGTTGGATTGCTGGGGCTGGGTCGCTGTTTGATTCAAAGATGGAGTCTGGATTAATGTCTGAGCAGCAGCTTGGTTCTGTGTTGGAGTGAGCGGTCCTGGATAATGTGTTTGCAAATTAATTTGCTGGGTCTGGATGAACTGACTCTGTCCCTGGACAACTGCTGCTGGAGGAGATACTTGATGCTCAGTCATAGCCTGAACTACTTGGGCTGGAGTCTGGGCCACAAAATGGACTGGGTTTTGGCCCTGGTTCTGGGGATGAGCCTCATTTTGTCCTTGCTGGATGGCCATGGGAACTTGAGCCTGTGAGGCAGATGTTTGGTGCTGAATCACATCAGTGCTAACGGCTGCTCCAACTGGAATATGAGGTTCCATAACAGAGGTATGGTACTGCTGCTGGATCAATAATGCTTGCTGTTGCTGTTCTATCACCTGCTGTGTGAGGTAGGTGTGAGGTGTAAACTGAGAGGGGTTTATTTGTGGGATGCACACGTGCTGTCTATCAGTTGCTTGCTGCTGAATCTGCTGCTCGCTGTTCCTTTGTGGAATAGGGACAGTCTCTTGTTTTTCAATTTGCTGAAGCTGAGTTGTGGCCGTTTGCGGCTGATGCTCTCTGTTCTGTTGCTGCATTGGAGCATATTGCTGCAATCTCTCGGCGTGTTGTTGCTGTTGTAACAGAACCTGTTGCTGACGTTGTTGCTCTAACTGTTGTTGCAACAGAGTTTGCTGCTGTTGCTCTATTTGCTGCAGGAGTTTAATTTGTTGCTGCTCTTGTTGCTGTAGCTGCTGCTGTTGTAAAATAGCATTTATCTGAAAATGCTGTTGCATTAGCGCATGTTGCTGTTGTTGTTGTTCCACTTGTCGGAGTAAGGCTTGCTGCTGCAGTTGCTGTTCCTGCTGCTGTTGAGTCAGTTGGGGCTGCTGCTGTCTACATTGCTGTTGCCTCTCTGGTTCTTGGTGTGCTCCAGAGTGGTGTTGTCCAGTTTGCTGTGATAACTGGCTCTGCTGCTGTTGCTGTGAAGGCAACTGATGTTCGAGTTGCTGCTGTAAAAGTGCCTGTTGTTGTTGTTGCAGAAGCTGCTGCTGTTGAAGCAGCTGCTGCTGATCGAACTGCACATAGATCTGATGTTCCTCAAGTGGTAAAGCCTGTTGTTGCTGCTGATGGCCTAGCTGCTGTTGCTGCTGCTTCTGTTGTAACAGAGTTTGATGTTGCTGTAGTTGTTGCGATTGCATTGCGATCTGCTCGTGATGATCCCCCATTGACTGCCGTTTATAGGTCTGAGGCTGCTCTCCTGGCTGTGGTAACGACATAGCGTGTTGATCCATACCTGTTTGTGTAGATAACAGTTGCTGATGAGGAGGTGGCTGGGCAAGTTGAATGGGCTGCTGTATGAAGACCTGCTGCTGAGGCTCATGGAGATGTTTCTGGACAGCTGTGGCTGAGAGTCTTTGCTGCTGTTCTGTTGGTAGATGAGCGACACAAACCTGTTGTTCGAGCGCAGTGGCCTTAGCCTCCATTTGCTGTTGTGATTGCTGAAGTGTGGAGGAATGGGGATCCATCCCTATCTGTTGTTGGTGGACAATGGTCTGCTGAGGGATTATGGCAGGCTGTGTTGTCTGGAGTGCTGCCTGGGGAATGATGTCAGTAAGCGGAATGGGAGTGGAAAGGGGTTGGGTTTGCTGAGTGAGGGGCGATGCTAGTCCAGCAGGATCACTAACTGACATGGATGTGGTGAGAATATGTATGGGCGCTTGAGGGGAGACGGGGGGTATGTATGACTGTGAGGCGGGCATTGACCCATGTGGTGTGGCTGTTTGAAATGCATCTGATGGATATGTTTGTGACTACTCATTGATAGTGACAGAATGATTGTTGTTGAAAGAAAGGGGGAAAGAAAATAGTAGAAAACAGGTAAGAGTAAGCATCAGCAAGGGGCATATATGAACAGCACATTAAATTTTATATCGCAGGGTTTCCCAAAGAGCTTTATAGCAGAAGTGGCAAATCACCACAATTTACAACAATCATTTACTAATCTTAGAAGCAAAATCTTCACGTACAATGAGTGCAAGATATTTACTACAGCAGCACCATATTTACATCTCATAAACCTCTGCTAAGCAATATCCTGAGGGAAACCCTGCACAGCATACCATCAGATGGTCAGTCATAGAGGATTATGAGGAGGATTTGTGGCTGGGTAAATAGTTATTTGAGGGAAAGGAACTCAAATTATTCCATAGTAGCATGATAATAACTTTTATTCATGTATTCATTCATTCATCATCTACTACTTTATCCTCCTCGTGAGGAGGGTTGTGCATGGGCTGCTGGTGCCAATCCCAGCTGACATAGGGTGAAAGGCGGGCTACACACCCTGAACAGATCACCAGTCCATCACAGGGCCACATAGAGACAAACAACCGTTCACTCGCACACTTATGGGCAATTTAGAGTGTTCAATTAAACCGGAAACCAGAGTACCCAGAGAAAACCACACAGAAAGGCCCAGGCAGGGATGTGGACAAGTAACCTTCTTGCTGTGAAGCAACAGTGCTACATACTTAATCTATTTAAAATACATAATGTAAAACATTGTGGCCTCAATATAAATAGGACATTCCTTTTTGAATGAAAGTTAGTAGTATGACTCTTTTCACCTGAAAATATTGTTGAGGTACACATGGTGATACCTGTGCAACCATGGTGCCGAGTTGAAGAAATGTCTGACCAACAGGTCCTCCTCCACTCTGACCTAAGGACATGCTGGACATACTGATGCTCTGACCGAGAGGTACGTTTGGAACATTTCCATTCTCACCAAGGCAAGGGAACATCTGAGGATGAATAATAGATCATGAGCACTGATCAAAACTTAGTCAGTTTGGTATGGTGAATGAAGGAGGTTAAAACAACATATAGACATACAGATGTTGTCAGGGGGAGAGTCGTTTGAGTGTGGGTGTATGACTCCCTTTGCTGAGAGTATGCCTGGCTCTGCCCACTTGCATAAGATTCACAGCTGGCAGACCCAGTGCTATCACCTTGTGAGCAAAACACAATTGAACAAGAAAAGAGAAAAGTGTAAAAAAGGCTGCACATACTTATTCAGACGTAATAATTAAGTATTTTACAGTGTACTGTTCGAATAAATGTCTGGTGCATGAAACATCAGGAAGGTGCGTAATCTACCTGGCAGATTAACGGTTGTCCCACTGAAAATATGCTGCTGTCTGACGTGCTGATCCACTTCAGGCAGCTCCTCAGACTCCTGTCCTCCTCCCGTCTGCCCAGCAGCCACTGGCCCCAGTGAGGACGAGCAGGACGGATGAGGAAAGGTGTGCGATGTGAGAGAAGAGTCTCTTTTGTCTTCTAGGCCCCAGTGCTGCTGAAGGACCGGCTGCTGTCGACGCTCACGTGACTTTTTGATCAGACTGACTCTGTCCCGAATGGATTTTCCCACCACCTTGGCGTCACTCTCATGGAAGAAACCTGACTTCACCTGTGTGTGAAAGAGACAGATGCAAGCCATTAATGAATGACCAAAAATAGTTCAAGCTACCGTGACTTTGCTGATAAATAATCCAGATGATTTCCCTCAACTGTACCTTCTTTAAGTTTAAAAGTGTCAAAGTCTTTACCCAGTTTTCCCGACACCCACAAACTCCCATGTGCCCCCAGATCTCACCATCTCTAGAGCCACCTCCTCAGCGCTGTCATTCTCGAGGTCATAGCTGAACTCAATGGCCTCGTTGTCTTTGTGCTTCCCCTTCAGCTTCTTGGGCTCGTCGACCCAAATCCGCAGAGCCAAACAGTCCTGGGTGCCTGTGTCCTCCTCAGCGAGCTCCACCCGGACCCCTGTGTCTTCACCAAAGAAGGCATGGTTCAGGAGGTCTCTGATGGAGAGTCTGTCAAACAGGTACCAGGATTTTTAATGATCACCTGATCAGAAACTTAACATGAGACTGTGAATGGCTATAAAAACCGGCTGACCTCTGGCATTTGTTCTGACGAATGCAGCCTTCAATTATCTCTTTTATTTCTGGGTCATTCACTTTGTCAAAGCTGGCTGGCTTTATACCCTGCAGAAAAAGAAAATGGTAATTAATGTACTTATACTTGTTGTACAATTTCATCACGTAGGTACACCGTTCAAAAGTTTGGGGTCACTTAGAAATGTCCTTATTTTTGAAGGAAAGGCACTCTCCAGTGTTCTAATGGTACATTGTGTTTGCCCATCACGTTTGAAGGCTATTGGATGATTAGAAAACCCTATTCTCTATTCAATTTGCAACTCTTTTGAAAACACAAAAACAGTATATAGGTGACCCCAAACTTTTGAACAGTAGTGTAGGTAGGTACTGGTAGTGGGGATCACATTTAAATCAACAAATAAATAGGTGTACAAATGTCATTACCACAGACGTGTCGTCTGTATGAGATTAATTTAGTTGAAGACACTCACGCTTGTGACTTTGCGATAGATCTGAGCTGCATTTTGGCATTCAGAGTAAGGATATTCTGAAGTAGCCATCTCCAGCATGCACATCCCAAAGGCGTACACATCCACAGACTCATCGTAGTGTTCTTCATACATCTCTGGTGCCATGAACTCCGGCGTTCCTGTACGGAGCAGATGATGGTTTACAGTCAAATTCATCCCCATTTGCACGATGTATTTTCTGACACACAACAGTGTTCACAGAGCACAGTTGAGTGAAAAAGTGAATAGAAGCATTAAAATTCACTCAAAGCCCTGATATGAATCTTCCTGGCAACTGCCCTTGCTTCCTGAGTTAAACATTATTGAACTAAATGGTACTCACAGTGCACTGCTTAAATTGGCTCACAGAGCCAACCTCTCATCAATGGTTTCTGTTTACATTAAGTGCTTCCCACATGGAATTCAAAGTGACTTATACTGTTTTCCCCTGGCACCCACGGCCCCCTGTAAAAATCTGAACAGTGCTGAATGCAGTGGAAAAGTATATTTATAGTCTATGACTTAGGTTGTTGAAATAGCTGCTGTTTCCTCCTGCTTATGAAGCCTACCTATGACGCTCTTGGCAAAGGAGGTCCTCATCAGAGTGGCCAATCCGAGGTCGCCTATCTTGACGGATCCCGTGGGGCCTGTTATGAAAATGTTGTCACATTTCAGGTCCCGGTGGACGATGGGAGGAGTTCTCGTGTGAAGGAAGTGAAGGCCCTTCAGAATCTGTCGACACCAACTCCTCAGGACCTTGGGCTTCATCACCTTAAAGCGCTTAAGGTAACTGTGCAGAGAGGGAAATACAGTCTGAATCAGAGTGAACACTGTAATCAAGCTCTCGTAATATGGTAATTGATCCCATAAGAATAATTCATTTCTTTCCCTGTCAAAACAATTCAAATATACTGCAATAATAATCTAATAATAGATAACATATTACCACCATTGTTCTATACTAAGGTCATGTTGTGGGTTTTTTCTTTGGAAAGAAGACGAATGAACCCTATTAAATATTTACTGAAACCTGCAGCCATGTGTGTGGTTTTGTTTCTTAACTATGATTAGACTGGTTTGCACTGTAGCTAAAATAAACATTGAGACAGGTGACACATTTAACTCATCATTTTCTGTGATATATATATATATAGCGTGTGAATTTTAAATGCCTCCTTGCAGTGTAACTATTTGCAGTAGAGAGCCGACACCCGATTTAGTTACTATAGCTTAAATATTATTTTTAACACTACTACATGAGGAAATAATACTGAAAAAAAATAAGTAAGAGGAGGTTGTGCTCACGTTTTGAGTGTTCCTGAAGTCATAAGTTCAGTGACCAGTACGATGCACTTCTTGCCACGGAGCACAGACTCCCAGGAATCATAGAAGCGGACGATGTTGGGATGCTGAAGCCCCTTCAGCATCTCGGCCTCCTCCTTGAAGCGTTGCTGCTCCAACTTGGTCAGTTTGCGGTCCTGAGGCGAGAGATGAAAACTGAGATTTCATGGCATGTACTACAACAACATTTGGAACTACAGTCTTCGAAATAAAAGTGCTAAGTAGAACCATAGGTTCTTCGGCTTGTCCTCATAGGAGAACCCTTTTTGGCTCCAGGTAGAACCTTTTTATAAAGGTTCCACCTTGAACCCTTTTGGAGGGTTCCACCAAGAACCCTTTTAAAACCCTTTATTCTGGAAAGTGGTTTTAAAGGTTTCTGTGGATCAAAATGGTTCTTACTGGAACCATTAGTGTTACCAAGAACCCTTGAAAAACCCTTTCCCGAAGAAAGGGTTTTTCAGAAGCAAATGGTTCCAGGTAGAACCTCAGCCCTTGTAGAAGGACCCTTTTGGAACCCTAATTTCTAAGAGTGTAGGACCGCTCATAGGACTCACATGAAAGGGCCGTCGTCCCACGCAACAGACATTTCATGTAGTTCTGTTCAGGTTAAAGCTTTCACAAAGTGGTTTTCCTGCCATTTTAACGTCAAATTTGTCGGAACGCTGAGGCCACGCCTTTTGATGTAGAGATAATCCTTGTGCAATCCCAAATTTAGCATTAAACCCAATTTTGGCCACTCTCTCTTGCGTCAAAAATTTCCCAAGAAGCTTTGGAGTAAGCCTGACAAACTCACTAAATTTCGCCCCGAACCAACGACATTTTTCTGACCATGACCTGACTTCTGGGGGAGCTATAGAGCCCTGGGCCCACGAACAGGTTCGTGCCCTATTCCACTATCGCAGTTTTCACCGACCCGACCTCCGTGCCAAATTTCAAGAGTTTTTATTCACGTTAAACCCTTCAAAAATGATTATGAAAACAATAATCTCAACAGGAATAGGTTGGCAATGGCACGCTCATGCTCGGGCCCTAATAAACAGTACAAGAATTCTGCTCAGAGCTCCAAAACAAGGTGCACAACCATGATGACACCAACACTTGTTGCCACTAGATGGTACTAGCAACATATAGTTGCACTAATGCTGGGACAACACCCAAGCCTTTATAGCTTTGTAAAACACACATTTCTACTGCATCTGCCACACAGTCCCCAGTATGGCCAACAGAATGGACACAGCAGAAAAACCTCTTCACTGGCATGAGTAGAATCCCACAGGACCAGAACAGAGACAGCCATTCAATAACCCCGCAGTTAAACACTGCTGCATAGATTATTTATGAGACCTAGACTTACATGTTATATAGGGAGATAGTGCTCTGTCCAGCAAAAATACAGCAATATGTTTCTGTTGTTTTTCCCCCAGTTTTCTTAAACCCACAGTGCTCTCATCAATAATTCATGCTTAGCTCAGAATACACGGTCACATCTCCAGATACACTACATACACTCTAGTAAACAAGAAACAGTCATTGTGAATATGCATGTGATAAGATGGTGATGTGTAAGAAACAAGCACAATAAAAATACATGAAAGGTTTTACTTTGGAGGAAACCCTGACTGGCTCCACTAAATCAATGTGTATTTTTAGACTTGTCACAAGCAACTGTTTTTGTCTGTTGTTTCCATGTGTACCCAGCACAAAGAAGAAGGTGTATGATCTTTGACCTTTGGTGACCATTTGGGACTTTAGTCTGTATTCAGTTGCATTGAGCCAGTGTTGATTATTGGCACTGAAAGGTTTTAAAAGGAATTGTCATGGTATGTGCACTGAACAACAGGGAGCTTTCCACCACGACTGAAAGGCCAAATAGAACAGTGTGTATGAGGGAGTCTGAGGACAGCTATTGTTTTGTCACAGACAATCCTCACTATAAATAGAAGTCATCATAACACTGGCGTTCCATTGATCAATTCCATTGATGTTTTGCTTCACGCAAAACTCCCCAAATAGTGTGCTGCAGATGCATATAAAAACATGTTCAGGTAAAGCAAATTCTAAGCAACTGTACTGTATGTGTTCTATCGTGTCTAGATCTACCATCTCCTCTTCTTTTCGTGCCTCTGCTTCTCTTGTTTATGTTTGCGTCTCATCTTTTACTGGTTCACTCTGCACTGCCCTTTTCTGGAAGTACTGGTGGATGCAATCTCTCCACCCCTCCCCTCTCATTGGCGAGGTATCATCAACAGAAAGGCTCCTTGGTGCACTATTATGGGTAAGTTGCCAGTCTAAACGTCCTGCATGCATTCTTCCAATGCAACACCAGCTGATTTACATTACTGTTTGAACACATCTCTAAGTGAAATTGTGCGTGTGTGCCTGGCTGCATATTTAGTACATCATCTACATGTCTTCTTTCTGGTGTGTTTATTTTGTGTGCTGCCTCTGTCTCACTCCACAGCCAGACCGTCAGACTGCATCAGTGTATGGCACAGGGTGAGACGTGGGGCTGCTGTCTGTGTGCTCCTGTCTGCTGCCGCCTCAGCATCTATTATGTCTTTCTCTGAGTGTGGCATCAGACAGCCTTTGGGGCAGCAAAGGCCATAAAGAGTTCAGCTAGTGAGAATGTGTCTTCACAGATTAACCCAACTATTGAAAAATCCATGTCATCAAAACACATACTTAGAGTTATCAGGAGGCCTTGCTCTGATTAGGGTTAGGGTTATAATATTCACCTGATATTAGGTGAATATGACTCAATAAACTCATGAGACTGGTAGTAATAACTTGGCGGTGTATGCCACAACACATCAGTGTTGTGGCATACACAGCAAAGACAAACACAGACCTGATAGAACAAAATGGGACATAGAGAACACAACAGGATACAGGATAAATAAACAGTCGAAATGAAAATAAAAGCTGCAGCGCCTAACGTTTGGTGACTTTTGTTGTTGCTGATGTTAGCATTCTGACTTTGGTCCAATGTTATGTTATTGGTATGCTGCATCCGCCATCTGAAAACAGGCTCTGTCAAGCAAAACTATGAGGGGCAGGTGGGGACATGAGGCATTTATCTCATCAAACTGCTGAACAACCAGGTTTTTCTCACTTCCTCACTTTTATTGGCCACCTCTTGTGTGTGGTGTGTTTGCAACCAATCTCTTTACTGGCGCGATGTTTCTCTTGCCTCTGTCTGACATTTACATAGTCAGTTTGGCCATGCAATGCTGGTGTAACTCGGAGGTCTATGGGAGGTCCCTCCTAACTGAGCAAACAGAGTAAGACCTGATCGCGTTCTTTGAGATTTTTTTGTGGGACCTGACACCTGGCATAGCAGAAGGTCAAGCTGCAGGTTAAGTAGCCTCATAAAACATTGGAGAAAATAGACAGGATATGGCTGAGCAGACACGTTTGGTCGGTGCTAAGGCTGAGGTCACGAATGCACAAGCACGTGAGCCCTAAAACAGCATGAGTATCAGCTAGCATACAAGCTACACGACATCAAATGGCTTCCATGGTTGCATTGGGAGGAGTGACCGCTGACCACAGTGGGATGCATGTGGTTGGATTAGGTATGTATTACTCTTGCTGTATATATATAAGGTGTATGGAGTATGTGTTGCCCTGCAGAGCAGTATGCTTGAAAATACGAAGTGGCGGGTGGCTAGGATTAGATTAGTGTAAGCTACAACAGCTCAGACTACTGAAACAGATTGCTGGAAAAGGGCTGGCCTGTATATTGGATTAGAACCTCAGGCCAGTGGGCCACATTCTCTAACCACTGTAGATCCTAATCTAGCCAATACCACATACTGGTACAACATACACTATATATACACATCATAATAGTTTGATCACAAGTGCTTAAAATGTTTTTTTGATTAGGCCATACAGTTAATGCTTGTGTGTCAACAATCCTCTGTTACTGGTAGGATAATGAAGTGGTATGAGAGGATAGAGCCTGAGGGACACTTGTCATCTGTCAGTGTCCTAGTTGAACATGTGTCTAGTGAGTTTGGTTGGATCGATTCCATCCGGGTCTAGTCAGCTCAGCTGTAGTCCATTTGGTTTGGCCTCCACTAAATTTAGTCAGCTATAAATAGTGTGCCTTTGCTCTTTCTGGCCTTCCCCACACTGATATTTAATAACTCCTCCCTTTACTGTCTGTGGTTTGTCACTTTGAGACAAAGGTTCATAACCTGAAAAACTGGAAAACAGTCTTTGAGCATGTATAATTCTGTTCTAACACGAGGCAGACAGTCGGCAGCAACTGGAGATGATCTCTCATCCTTGTGAATGGCTAAATTACCATTTACCATGTCATGTGTCACACTGGGATAACGTGCCACATATTGATACACTGTGTTACACAGCCATGTCAAAGTTTAACTTGTCATTTGCTCTTAGAAATAATTGTTCTTTTTTATAGCAGGAATCATCTTAACCTGGCATTTAGTCCAAATAGCTTTATCATAATACAAACAGAGTAATCAAGGTGGTAATCACCATGGCAACCTTCAGCACTGTAGTTATTCAGACCTGAAAGCTGCTCTAGTGTTTGTGGTCCTGTGAGTGGGGCTGGGATGGGTTGAGGCTGAACTGGTCTGGGACGACTGGGTTAAACCAGTCTGGTTTCTGCCGCCCGAGTTGTGCTGTCTGTGCAAGGTTTTTGTTCCAGCCTGACAGGCACCCACTGTAATTAACTCCCTGGATCACTCGGCGTGATCATTCACACAGACAAAAAGTGATGGGGAGAGATGGCTGGAGAGAGGGAGGACAAATAAGAGGAAGCGAGAGACAGACAGGGGTGGAAGGCATATTGTATGTGGACACAGATGGACACAAATGTTACACATGTACAGCAAAACACATGCACTTATGTGGTGATGGGTGGCATAGCAGTAGTTAAGGAGATATACAGTCTTGCCCTTTCAGGTGAGGAATTTCCGAGGAAAAGTTGGTGGAAAAAGAGGGATCGTGTCCGCACGGTGAACTTTAATTATCCTCTCTTTCAAACTGAATTTAGACAGCTAATCCTTTGGCTTCCTCTCTACGGACAAAAGCAGAAGTGGAGCTGTATGTAGGTGCATCCATGCTGCAGTACTCTCACGGGATAGTGCAGGAAGCATTAAAGTGGACCTGGAACGGAAGTTCCAATTAACGCTGTTTTTTTGGTGTGTATCTGCGCCATTAACTCGTTTATGAAGCCCTGAAGGTTCGAAACAAACAGTTCAGCCACTGCTGAGAACGCTGGGTTGTATTGTAATCTCAGGCTCAGGGAGATTTCTGAAAAAACCTGGTCCGGTTATGTAAACAGCATTTCTCCTGAACAGAGGATCCTCCTGGTCCGGGCACTAGTCCGGGCACATCCGGTTGCGTACATTGAACCGCAGAAGAAGAACGTCCGTTGTGGAGGTGTTTCACTTGCGAAAGTGTCTTCTGACTCTGGGTCTGACTCCAGGTCAAAGTCATAAAAGGGACTGCGGCGTGGAGTCGTGACGAAGCTATTTTTAAACAATGTTTTGATAATGAGCAGCAGTGCATCCACTGTTCCAGAGGGGGAGCTGCGCTTCTAAGAGCTGTTGTGCTGATTATGTCACTTCCAGGTATTGGCCAATCACAAGACAGTTGGGAAGGCTCTACGCTGGCTGGCCAATCACAACACAGTCTGTCTTCTGGGTGTGAGAGTTCAGTCTGAAACAGCGCGGCTGACGAGAGCTTCAGTGAGGAGAGATTTCTATCAGCTCATTTACAGCAACTAGGAGGTTTTTGAACAAAACAAGTTAATGTATGCAAGTAGACCTACACAACTCACATATATGTGCGATAGGACCACTCTATGGGAGCTTTAACTGCATCAAAACTGCATGTTTTTTTTTGTTTAATTGATCACAATCAATCATTATGGTGTCCAATCAAATACCACGTTATATCCAAACTGTGATTAAGCTTTGATAAGGCAGATTCAAATGTACTCATGCAACCTGAGTGACTGAACAACTGCACTGGATCCACCTGTAGATGTGTGTGTGCGTGCGTGCGTGTGTACTGTATATGTGTGTTCATGTGTCTGCCCCTGCATGTGGTAACTAAGCATTTGCTATGTGGTTGCACTGCAGGATGAATGCCAAGCTTATCCTCTGTTTGGCTCGTCTCCTTTCTCTCTTTGTTTCTCACCATCACCTCCTGTGATTTCTTTCTCTGCCCTTTCCCTTCTTTATCCCATTTGCATCTGTTTATTATAGAATTATATAGTAGTAGTATTATACAATAAAAATGATTAGGTTTAAAAGTCTGATTCATTTGCATTAAACACACCTCCAGGTATCATAAACAAACAGCGAGTAAAAACCAACTATTCTCCTATCATGGGATTTAACCCGACCCAATGCATTTGTGGAGACAAAACTGGATATCACAGAGGCAATGGGGTTACAGATCCAGTCGCAAGACAAACTACTATGTGGTTTCTTGATAACATCATAAAAGAATGCTGTCCGGTGGTGCAGCGTATCAGTGAAAACATTATTGTTGAAAATTAGATGAGCTACCTTTGCAAGTCAAGCAGATCAAGTATTTAGGATGGATTGAACAGGAGCTTTGGGAGTATGATATATCATCAGCTGAGGCCAACTGCTGATGTGAAGCTGATTCACTAGGTGTTGGAGTAAAAGCAGGGAAGGTGATGCGGAACATGCCTGCTGCTTTTTAGTCCATCAGACAAGGCCTGATCTGAAGGATTAGTCAAGGCTCTTGTTTTGGAATTAGCTCCAAACCAAACACATGACTGACTTTTCTCACACAATGCCAGCAGTCAAATCAGAGGGCTTTCCATAACACTGCTCTCTATTGTGGAGCCAAGAATCAGAGAGATGCATTTCTTCTCTCCTCTACAAGTCTGTCTCCCACCACATGTTGAACCGACACCATCTAACAATGTTTCCCATTACTTTCTGACTAATAATGAATACGTTAGAGCTCTGGCATTATAAAACCTTTACCATGCTCCATTATGTTCCTCCCACTGCAATATCACTGGACGACAAAGAGTTTGTTACAGGGACGTTTGCTGCCGACGATACACCTACATTTGTTCTACGCTCACAAAATGAGTCCCATTCATTGCTTCCTATTTGCATGACTATTTCCATTTCATACCTCGTTACACTGCATTATGGGCACGAGCAGACAGTAACATGTACTGTACCTCTCGTAACTTCTTTTAACAGCTTGATTGGTAAGTCAATAGCTTGTTTAAAAGATACAGTCATTTTAGACATTTTCAAATCATGAAGCTGTTAATAACACACGTGTGCCATTTTCAAGCTATTTCAAAAACATAATTCTCCAACTGTGAAACAAATGTTTCTGTCCCATAGAAATCAGCTCATCCCTAAGTATATTAAACACATATTTGCCTGATTTTGAACATCACACCTACAACACAGCTTCAGGCCAATGCAGGAAATGCTTTAAATGGGATACACAGCCAGAACAAGAAGAAGAAGAAGAAGACGCACTGATAGTTCTGTGGTTCTATTATTTATAGCAGAGGTAGAAAAAAAGAAGAAGCAAAAGCCTCCAATTCCACTTTGTGCTGTCACTCGATTACAAGGTTTGCTCCTCTTTTTCATCCCGTCTCTGCTGAACTTGCTGTCTCATAGTAAAGCAAACAGACAAATGTGCTGAGATTTCCAGATTGAGGAGGAAGGACTCCTGGGACACATCTAATGGGATTTACTTACAAATGCACAACGTTGAGGTTTAATGATTTCCAAAGCACACTAATTGAAAATATTAGTTGAGAACACAAAGTATTTCCGTTTACCTCGCACACCGTCTCAACAGTCTGGATTCTTTAAAGTGCATGTAAAGCAAATGCAGAGGTTTTTTTTTTTAAATGTAAGAAAATAGTGGCTGAGAACATACAAAAAAAAAGGATTATGAAGTAAATAAAGACTGAAAATCCCATCTCCAGTGTCTAAAATATGGCTTGATGGCACACCAGAGCCATAGTTAGCATCAGCGCTCCCCAAACACTGTAATGATATAAGAACACTCAGTGTGCTGCTGTAAACCTGCTCTTACACTACTGCCTTTTGTTTTGTTCGCTAGTTGAGATGTATTTGTCTTGAGAATGTGTCTTAGACTCAGAAAAGCCCAGTCACTTTAATTAAAATTCCTAAAAACAAGGAAATTAAGTTAAAACAGAAGGAAGTTATATCAGTTTTTTCTGATAGTGAGCGAGAGAGCAGGTCTGTATCTAAACCAGCTCTGTGTTTGTGTACAGTATGATGATAAACTGCAACCATGTTTGCTCAGCAAGTCTTTGTGCTAATATTCTGTGTGTTGCAGTGCACCTGATAAAAACGACAGACACTCACACACATGCTTGAGTGAACGTCGCTTCTATAAGTGTTTTTGCTGGAGGAGGAGGAGGAGGAGGAGGAGGAGGTCTGACACCGGAGCGTTGACGTTAACATTCTGCGCAGACACTGAGTGTGAGTGTTCGGCTCCTCCTGTGGCCACGCCCACAGCATTTCAGAGCAGAGAATGTTCAATCATCTGAAACCTTATTTTTAAACACTGAGTGACTTTTTTTTTAATCATTTAAATTTGGCAAGGTGGTTAGTGACTCACTCTAAGATAACTTCGTCTTTCAACAGCACATCATGCCAGCTCATTCACATCTTATAATCGAACAGTTGGTCTTACCTGAAGTTCACACCACGCCACCTCCACCCAAGTCTCAGTGTCCAGGCCTTTATACACAGTTTTAAAGGCTCCTCTGCCCAGTTCAATGTCAAACTTGAGGAACCTTCCTCCAGGAGATGTGGCCACGGCCTTCATCTCTGCCTCCTCCTCCAGCTCTCGGTCCCTGTCCTTCACCCTCTGGGTGGGTGCGGAGGAGGGTGCATCCTTGCCAGGCACCTGGCTGGCGTTGATACCAGATGGGTCGTGGCCAATGGCAGCGCAGGATGATGCGGCTCCTTGTTGTTGGGTGCTGCTGGTGAAGACTGTGTCTGAGGAGCGCAGCTCCAGATGTGCGGGACTGCGGGGAGTTACCGTGGACACGTCCACCTCGTCGTCCTCCTCGCAAATCTCGACGCTCTTCCTGAAAAAGCGCTTCTCCCTCCTCTGTTGTTTCTGACCAGTGTCAACTGGTAAGGAGGCCGCGGAAAAAGAAATTGTTTTGAATGTGGTCTCCTGACCTTCCTGTTTGGCCTCTGCTCCTCCTCCATCCTCTCCTCTTGAAGTTCTTTCCTCCTGAGTCTTGGAGGAGGGGAGGTCTGAGGTGGTGGTTTGTGTCCTCTCCCACTGCTGGTTGTCCTTGCCCTCTCGCTCAGTGTCCCCTTCCCTATTTCCATCAGGTTTCTCCGAGGAGTCCTCAGTGCCTGTGGGTTCTCCTGGGTCAGTAGCCATGGGGAAGGGCCTTTACCACCCCTCCTAGACCTCCTCCTCCTCCTCCTCCAAACCTTTGCTCTTCCGTCAGTCCCCGTCTCTCTCGCTCTGTGGTCACCGACTCACCCCTATTTTAGTCTGACAGACTGTCCTTCCAGTACTGCAGTTGACCGCTGGTTAAACTGATGTCGTCCTGACTTTTACCTTCCGTCCTCCTTTTGTCTATCTCTTGTTCTGACACTGTTGTTGAGAGGTTCCTGTTCTCACGTTCCTCCACAACATTTCCTACATCATTTTCTTTAGAAGGTGGAGAACTAATCAAAGGAAATCACACGCCGCCCAGCTTTTTTAGAAATGCACACTCGACAGGGAGTTTTATCAAGTCTGGTGGGAAAGCTGCAGCATTTTCCTTCAAACTGTTGCGGTCTGAAGATCAGGCAAACCCTGCAAGGCAAACAAACAAAACATTGCATTAACATTCAGACAGTCAGAGGAGAGAATAGGCTGTTAAGTTATTTAACCTTTTAGCCGTTCAAATAAGCAAACAAGTCATATGCTATTTGCATTTGATGAGCTGTATTTTAATAGGTCAGACGGAGCATTAAATATATACACTACCGTTCAAAAGTTTGGAGTCACCTATACAATTTGTGTTTTCCATTGAAAGTCACACTTTTATTCATCAAAAGAGTTGCAAAATGAATAGAAAATATAGTCAAGACATTGACAAGATTAGAAATAATGATTTTTATTTAAAATAATCATTTTGCCCTTCAAACTTTACTTTTGTCAAAGAACCAGAAAAACAGTTTTCAGCTGTGCCAACATCATTGCACAAGGGTTTTTAAGGGTTTTCTAATCATCCAATAGCCTTCTAACGCGATTAGCAAACACAATGTACCATTAGAACACTGGAGAGATGGTTGCTGGAAATGGGCCTCTATACACCTATGTACATATTCCATTAAAAACCAGACGTTTGCAGCTAGAATAGTCGTTTACCACATTAAAAATGTACATAATATATATATATGTATATACATATATATATATATATACATATACAGATAAATATAGATATCTATATATATATATATGTATACATATACACACACACATCTATATAAATATATACACATACATATATATATATATATATATATATATATATATATATATATATATATATGCCGCTATTAACACAAAGTGCGAGGCTGGTTCAGTTCGTTCAAGGGGGAGGCCACTCATCACCTGTTCGCATATCCTTGCTTTAGTTTTACGGCAGTGCACGCAAGAGTCAACGACCTTTCTGACGACCCTAGGCCCCTGCACCACCCATGCTTTGGCCTCACTCGGAGCAGCGTTCCGGCAACGCCCTCAGGGTTAATTTTGTGGGCTTCCTGTGTGAGGAGGGTGCTGACCCAGGCAGTGTAGGGGACTAAGGGGCACCCCAGGGGGCACACCGGGCTCTCCCTGGTTGAAACTCTGGACTCGCGGCGTTTCTGAGTTCATTGAGTATTCGGTCGAGGTCTCAACTCTCGACCTCCTGCTGCGCCCACGGCACCACTTTGTCTCAAACGAGTGCCTCAGCCAAGTCGACTTGAACTCTGTTATGAGAGCATCTATGTCCAGCTTTGCATCTCTGGACCACAGCACGCCTACTGTGTTGTGATACCTTTGCTTGAGGATGTCTACCCTTGCCAGGGCGTCCCGCATCTTACCGTCTTCACAGTCTTCGTCCGTTGAGGCCATCTGCTCCAGTTCCAGTGCTTCGACATATCCACGGTGGGCTTCGAGGAAACTATCATAATCGATATTCAATTGTGCTGTGCACTAGACCATTGCTGCTCTAGGCTTTCTAATTATGGCTTGTTGTCAGCCATTTTGCTTCTCTCTCAGTTCCCGATTCACTTCAGGAAGGGAATCGCTTTGATCAAAAGGATCAAAGCTAGCGACGTCGGGTCTCTTCAACAACGATTCTTTCTCACCCTGTGGCGTTGATTCCTTGGCCCACGACATCGAGTCTCAGCAGCGACGTCGAGTCTCAGCAGCGACGATTCGTCCTTAGCCAGCGACGTCAGGTCTCAGCAGAGACGACACACGTCGGTTACTCAGCAGCTGCTCAGCAGTCTCCTTTTGTAGCTCAGCGTTGACTCTTTAGTGGTTTGTTCAGCGACAATTGGTCTCCTTACCAGCAGTCCACACAGTTCCACTTTACTCATGGCTCTGTTAGCTCTTGTCATCGGCTCCTCCGTTGTAATGGTCTCTTTCGCCCTTTAACGGCCTTGTTGGCTCTCGGCTTCGGCACGCTCGTTGTGGTGGCGTCTTTGGGGGTCCCAACACTGTTCTTCAGCGACGGGCACTCGGCACCGTGTTCTTTGACAACGATACCGACAGTGGTTTACAACTGTCCAAATTTTTACCGGTTGCTTCTTACAACTCAATAAACTACCCTCTGTGAAGGGCGATCAGAACAAGTATGGCGGACAACTCGAGTGTCTTTAAGAGGCTTTATTCTACACACTACTTAATAGGTTGTAAACCGACAAAGCATACGGGTTCTGATGATCAGTAGGATGATGACAAACAAATAAAGGATTAGCTATACAAGAAGTGCTTTGGTCAACAAAGCTTTGATGACAATCATGCTTTGATATAGCACTTGCACACGCTCAATAACAGCTAGAAAGTTCTACACAAACAAATTATTAATCCAGTCACATCTATTGATCCAACAACTATTTCTTGTGAACACACAGTTTCCCCCAGAGAGTGTTAAGTGTTAATTGCCTATAAATCTTTTTCTAATGCATTTTTTTGGCAATTATGGTCAAAGTAAACCAAACAGTTAAGAAAAACTAATGCAAGTAGATTTCAAAGGACTCCATTATTGGTGAAAATATTTCCAGTAATAAGTAGGCATAATACTTCAGGAAGCAGAAATGCTTACCACAGCTGCTCGCTAAAGTGATGTGAGACACTGCACAACATTAATTCATACTCAGTATTGACCTCTGACAGCCCAATCTAAAGAAAGAAAGTGGATTGTAAGACTACTTAAAAAACATATATAGGAAAATAATTAATTCTGCTTAATCTACCACACAAAAGCATCATCTTTATGATTGGTTAAAACCTGGCATTTAAGCCCAAATGGTCTTTGGAGAATACCCAGGTAGCCTGGTCAATGATTACACATGCCTTCAGCCATCATCAAGTGCAGCCTCCATCAGCATCATGTGGTTTAAGTTGTGTTCAACAGCTCCATTAGTCAACAGAGAGCTGCAGTTAGTGTGAGATCCCGAACATTAAATATGGATGACCAACTATGGGCCAGTTCAGTGTAAATAATTCATGCGTGGAGGGACTGAGTCAAACTGTGCTGGAGTGACTGACACCAACGGCCTCATAAACACACACACACACACACACGCACACACACACTGTGATTATGATTATTATCAGCACAGGCATCAACCAACTGTGTCACTCAGGGCATTTGCTCAGTAAACTGATCCAGCAGGGTGATAAGATCCTCGGTCAGTAGCAGGTGAAAATAAACACAGCATGTTTCCTCTGACTTGACAGAACAATAACTCACACGCTCTTTTGGTTTGTGACATCTTCATCTTTGCTTCTCGTCTGTCGCTCTCCATCTGCTTCTCAAGGAATTATCCTCTGCTTTCTGACCTAGGATTATTCTGGAGCCAGCATCTACAAGAAAGGGGTTGAGACAACAATCGCAGATGCAGTCACCATCTGTTATGGATTAGAAGTCACACTCATCGGCCACTTTATTAGGTACACCTGTTGCAACTGCTTTATAACACAACCTCCTCTCCTTGGCCTTCAGATCAGGAAAAGAATAGTCAACCGGGGCACAAGATTTTTACCATTTTATTGTCTTCAACTCTGTAAAGCACTTTGGTCAACCCTGGTTGTTTTCAAAAGTGCTTTGGAAAATAAAGTTTACTTGTCTTGACTTTACTATCAGCCAATTACTCGGCAGCAACTTAATGCATTTAGGCATGTAGTGTAATGGCAAATTCAATTTCTTTGTCTCAGACCGAGATACTTTCCTAACACAAGATACCAGGTCCTTTTGTGTATTCAAATGAGGATGTCTAGACTCAACTTGCACCTAGCTACAACATCCGCAGGATATTTTGGTGGGGAATGGGCCCCCGATACCTGCAGTAGCCAAAGAGGTGTGAGGGCCTTTACCACCCCTCCTAGACCTCCTCCTCCTCCTCCTCCTCCTCCAAACCTTTGCTCTTCCGTCAGTCCCCGTCTCTCTCTCTCTGTGGTCACCGACTCACCCCTATTTTAGTCTGACAGACTGTCCTTCCAGTACTGCAGTTGACCGCTGGTTAAACTGATGTCCTCCTGACTTTTTCCTTCCGTCCTCCTTTTGTCTATCTCTTGGTCTGACACTGTTGTTGAGAGGTTCCTGTTCTCACGTTCCTCCACAACATTTCCTACATCATTTTCTTTAGAAGGTGCAGAACTAATCAAAAGGAAACCACACGGCCTGGAGGGGCAGACCCCTTACAACAGACAAAGGGATCTGAAGGGGTGGTCCTCAGATATAAATGTTTAGGTCTCGCCATGCTCTGGGTCTTTCTCCAGCTACGACCACTCGTGTGTAGATTGACCTTTTCTTTACAAAGAAAATAAAATCTTGTCGGCCAACAGACGTCTCTATATTTCTAAAGATCTAAATTTTAGTTAACTTTATAAGAGATGCTGTTGACCCTGGGAACTCCCTGCACGTTTTGTTTTTGTTTGAACTTAAAACAAAGATAAGTGAAAGATAAAATAACATTTCAGTTATATTGAAATTTTGGAAAACTTTAGGGAGCTATTTAGCTTTAAGTTTTCATTTAACTTTATAAGACATGCTAATGAGCTTGGGAGCTTCCCGCACTTTTCGTTCGAATTGGAAGATTGATTTATCTATTGTCTAAGATAAAAAAATACATTTAACATGTTGCAAATATGAAAAGCTGTTTAATAAATAAATGCTAAAAAGGCATTTAAACGCTAAAGTTAAGTGTTGTTGTTTGTATTATTCAAAATTTTGACGCCAATATTTTCACTTTTACTGCACATGAATATCGGCTCCAAATATTGGTTCGGCCTCCTTACCTACTAATAATCGGCATCAGCCCTGAAAAAACCATCTCACCCACACCCCGTCACAACACAAAGCTTGAGTGTAGACAGGAGGAAAACCTTTAACTGCATACCAGCCAACAACAAAATGCAAAACACTGAAGGAATGTGGCTGTACAATGAATGCAAACGAAAAAAACGTGCTTTTAGGGGTTAGCGTCTGAACTCATTTGCATGTTAGCTGACAACCCAACACATATTACTTTACGTTTGACCACGTGGGACTGTCCTGGGCCACGGCCAGCAGGCGCCTCAGTCTAGAGTTACAGCTCTCTTTGCTATGAAGGTATTCACAAGTACAGTCAGTCTTAACCTGTGCCAATGTGCACCTCGCAGTTGAGACAGCCTCAGCAAAGCCCACTATCTCCCTGGTAACTCCACACAGTCATTAACACTCGCATGAAGCCTGTCGTCTCACTAGGTTTAAAGCAAAACGAGTCTGACGCGCGATGCCTGTGAGTGTCAATCAAAGTATTAAAACAATCAACCACCGATACAGATCACTTCTCGGGAACGAGAAAGATTTCTAGTGCAACAACATTCCCAAGACACAGACATTACGCTCCGAGCGACAACCTGTCCTTAAGACAGTGGCCTCCCATAACCCGCTGTATTCCCACACACGCAAAGTAATACAACTAATTATGATTATCATTGACATATAGGCTATATAGGCTTATATAGATATTTATATAAACACATTGTGGAGGATGTCCATCCATCCATCCATCTTTATCCTCCACCAGAGGGTCGCGGGGGGTGCCTATCTCAGCTGACATAGGGCGATAGGCGGGGTACACCCTGGACAGTTCTTCTGGAGGATGTGTTTCAGCTAAATCATCCATATGAGGAGATATAGTGTAGTGTACAGTGAGAATAAAATGGTACAGGCTCACCGGAGGTGGCGAGTATCAAAAGGGAAAAACAACAGGCGATAAAGAGAGGGAAGTTGCCCTTTAAACAGGAGCTTATTGGCCAATGTCCCCAGGGCAAGGAGTTCCCATGAATGCCACATACCGGACAGAGTTATCACAGTACATCAAACACATTCAACCCCATCAGTGTCTCCCACACCCGCCCGGTCTCCCTTCCAAACACACACACACACAGACACACACAGACACACACAGACACACACAGAAACACACACCAGCAAACAAACTCTAGTCACACTTTGATACAAGGACAAAACCACACAAACAAAACATAGTCACGCATCAAAAGCAAACCCAAACAGCATGTACCCATTCAGTGACAGAATGCCAAGAGGAATTTCCTGACACCGGCCAAATGATCAAGCAACTGTCCATGTGGGCAAAGCGTGGTGAATCAAAGTTGAAGATAACACAACGTACGCCAAATCTGAAATGGTGACATCTCACTGCGGCAGCCAAGTGACTCTTGTAGCATGAGTCAAGCTCAGAATCATACTGTGAAATCTTTGTTTTCACAACATGGGAACTGGTGCTGAACAATTCAGCGGAATTTTATCGAAATCGCAATGTGGCTTGCAGCAATTTTTAAATCACACGAGACACAATCTTTTTTTTTTTTTTTTTTACCCTTTTACGCCTTAGCCTTTTTTGCTTATTTTAACCATAAAAGGGCCAGGAAATGTTCTGTAACTAAGTGCATTTTTCCAGAATAACTTTCAATGCCTGGCAGTTATTTACAATTCACTGCACGTTAAAATACTGTTTTAACAATTTAAATTTAAATTTAAAGCTCCTCTGCTTTCAGAAACTGTTGGAACTTCTCCGATAGCAACCGTTGCATAATTAGGGTAATGCAAAGTGTGGTGTTAAGGGGTTAAAGCCAAAATGTCTTGAAAAGTGACCATTTTATATTAAATATTTGTCCTGGCCTGTGGACATCATGTTCCACAGACTGTAGAAAACATTCTTTGTATCATACCAAAATCTGCACAAACATCACCCAGTAATCCTTTAAAATATCTTATTCAAATGAGAATGAGAATAATTGTGTTGCTATAGTACGCGATAGCAAT
The DNA here is from genome assembly GCF_963457635.1 of Microchirus variegatus. Taxonomy (NCBI): domain Eukaryota; kingdom Metazoa; phylum Chordata; class Actinopteri; order Pleuronectiformes; family Soleidae; genus Microchirus; species Microchirus variegatus. Next base: position 21,913,243 of record NC_139810.1, read on the forward strand.
TTCAGTCAAAAGAATCACATTTTATGAGATATTTATTCAAAATGGTTCAGCCCTTATGAGAACTGTAGCTCTCTGCCTTCTGTGAGGCTCCTAAACTGGGAAAACACCTGCAGCCACCAAATCAATGTGCAGCAAAAAATCAGTGTGACACCTTTGCTTCATGACAGCCAGGGGTGTGATTCCAATTCTTATTCTGAATATACGCTTTTAATTTCCCTTTTTATATGCCACACTTTTATGTATCCCTAAATCTGTGCTTTAAAAAGTTAAAGACAAGGAGAACTTCTTCTGGAAAACACAAAAATAAGTGCACTTCTTCGTCCTTTCTTTCATAGGAATACATACATTAATCCACTGGAACCTAACACCTGCTGGAAAATTAGGCTGGCAGACAAAGGACGAAGCCTCTTGTGTGTGTGTGTGGGGGTGGGGGGGGGGATATGTAGATGAAAAGAGTGAATCAAATCTGGCGAGGGGGACAGGAAGGGATTGTAGTCAGTGGGACATCAGACTTTCAAACAGACAGAGAGGCAAGGAGAGATGGTGTGAGGGGGTGAGAACAAGGGGTGGGAAAAATGTGTGTGTGTGAAAGAGAACAAGAGAGAGATAAAGAGAGGGGGACAGTGGAAAAGGGGGCTGGGTGGGATTGGGCCTGATAAAATATGTGCCAGTGTTTGTGTGAATGAAAGCAGTGACTATAGCTAAATTTCTGGCCCCGAACAAAAGCAGCTACAGTTGTGCGGAGAGGAGAGGAGGAAAGCTTTTAGTGGCTGGACGGGGCTGAAAACATGATGAGGTGATTACATTAGCATAGGAATCGTCGTTTCCATTGCTATGTCCACTGTGACAGATTCGGGGACACATACAAAGATTTGTTTCTCATGACATACATCAAGTTAAATGTTGAGCGGATTAAAGCTATAGTCTGTAATAGTCTAAAACCAATCAATAAATAGTGTTATGTCTAGGGCTTTTTTTGATTTTTCTTTTTTACTCGATTAATCGAGGAATAATCAGTAGAATACTAGATTACAAAAAGAGTCGCTAGCTGCAGCCCTAGTAAGCTACATTAAATCAGCGAACATCAATATTTTACGCTAGTGCGTGCCGTAAGCGTTAGCAACTGGATGCTTTGGGGCTCAGATGCTGAATCATTGAGGATGTGCTGTTGTGGTTAGGCCAGTTGTAGTTTGCAGTTTGCACCTTGTTGGCTTCTTGTTGAAACGTGAAATGGTCCCACACGTGGGACATTTTCTGCCTTTTAACGGGCTGTGTCACTCTCCATCTCCACCATCGCGCCAGCTTAAATCCGGATGCGCGGTGTGCGTCTCCTAAAACGATCCGTGTGGAACAATGATCCCAGCGCTGAACAGGCTGCGCGAGAACTAAACGAATACCTGAGGCAGAGTTTTCAAATCAAGGAATTTCTGTAATCGAGTAAAGTCATCATAAGAATAAGCCCTGGTGGCTATTCAGTATATTCCTACTTCCTGATTGGCCTCAACCAGCAAACCGTAAGACTATGTCCAATTTTTATGTACGGTCTATGCAACCATTTTGCATTTCCTCTCTTTATTAACTGACGACTGAGCTTGGTTACAAAGGACTCTGGAGTGCAAAGGTTCAACAGACACTTAACTGGAGACTGGAAACTGAGATAAATATGAAGAGTCATGGTTGAATTTCGCCGACTGACCACTGTTGTACAGGTCAAGTCCAAACCTGTACCTGCCTGTAACAAGAACGCCCCTACAAATGATCAGTGCAACGGTCTTTTACCCGTTTAAACCCTCAGAGATTAAAAGAGGAGAGGGAAGGGTAAAGGCACCACGAGTTCTGATATTTGCTGGCCCAAATTCAAATGGGTCTGATGTCAAACAGCAGCTACAGTGAAGATCACAGGACCCGCTCTGAAAAACCCTGCAGCTGACACGCAGAGATGGGAGTAAGTCACAAGACTTAACCTTCAAGTCTCAAGCAAGTGCAAAGTTATTCTTTTGCAATAATCACGCAAGTCGAGTCGTATGAATAAAGGAGATGAAGATGATTTCCCAGATATTCCACATTTAAAAATGCTTGAAGTTTTATCTGTAACAGAAACACTGTTTGCTTCATGCAACTGAATTGTTCATCAACATCAATAAAATGAAGACAATTAAATCTACAGAGCCTAAAATGTAAAGATACTGGAAATTCACTTCAAATATTAGGCAGCAAAAACACGAGCCCACCAAGACGTTAATTAGAGTTTAAATGGCAACCAACTGACTTCTTGTCTTACCTTCCTTTGTCTGAAGTGTCGAATTAAATTTCACATCGTGGTGTTGGTGTCGCCAGGTTTCCAGGTTTATACACAAGGCCGCAAAAGCAGACACCCAATGTGTTCCGTGTTTCCAAAACAAATTGTAACGTGAAGTCTCAAGTCCTCAAATTTGCGACTTGGACGACAATCGACTTGGACTTGACACTCATGACTTCAGACTCAACTTGTGACATGAGTAAAATGGCTCGGAATGACTTGATTTATGGTATATTTACATTTTGGACGTCTGCTTTAGCGACCTTGCGTACAAACCTGGCAACCCGAGCGGCACCAACACCGCCGACTTTCGAGTCCCCACCTCTTTTTTTATAACAAAAAAAAGAGTAAAAAAAACATTTGTGACATCAGTGACATGTTGTCTTACACGCGTCTTCTGCGCTCACACATCACTGTAAGTTGCAGGTGCAAATAATGCTGTCTGTGTTGCTGATAGCACTGAAAAACAGGGGGTGATGACACACTCAGACTATGATGACGTGGCGCCATTAATTAAAGATGTTCAGGACAAGCGCAGCTGTGGGAGAGAACAAATTAAACTCCAAATTATCTTGAAAGGCATCAGTTACCAAAGTCCAGAACAGGCAATTAAGAGCTGTATGTGTGTGTGTGTGTGTAGTTGAAAGTAGTTAAATTAAGCCTGCGGCTTCAAACTCAACCACAAAACCAAGACAAGCGCTGATTCAACACACGCTGCTTCCCTGTGAGTCTTCAGGTTCAGAAGCTTTTCTATTTCCAATCTGATAAAAAAAAGTATCAACTGGTGACCAAAGGAATCAAACACACATACGATTGTTCTCTTTCCTTTGGAGAAATTCAAGGCTGAAAACAGAACAAGTACTTTTGTCCAATCCAGGTCAAGCATGGGAGAGTGGACTGTAGGTAGCACACACACAAAGTACTGTTTGCTGAGAGAGAGAGAGAGAGAGAGAGAGAGAGAGCCTATGTGTTATCTAACGCTGCTTTTTTTTGTCCCTTTATTCTCCTCAGTGAGCAGAACTATCCCATACCAAAGGATTTATCTAATCCAGGTGAGGGAGACACTCTGTAATGAACCAATGATGATTCGGGATTATGTGATACAAAAGTGGCTTAGCTCTCCTGCAGCTCATATCACAACTGATCCCCCTTTAGTCCTGCAAATGATGTCTGAACTTTTATGGATGATGGAGAGAGACTCAGACCAGAGTGTTGGTTTTACTAGTGAAGCAACTGTCAGAGCATCCTCCCTGATGTGAAGTACCTCACTATTGCTCCGATGCACTGTTATGATATACATATCAAAGAGACATTTCCTTTTGAGTATCCAACAACACTCTATCCAATCAGGAGGCAGAAGTCTACAAAGGAGCAATGCTCTCTGCCCATCAGATTAGGCTGTTTGTTGGTGAGAAAAATGGATTTCATCATCAAAACATGATGAGCTGTAGCACGACTCGTCTCGACTCTACACACTTTGGTCTCAGCGACACAAACACACACAAAAAGTGATGAGCAAAGCAGTTGTTTTTGGTGTAACTAGTTCAGGAAGTTCAGTACTTCCTGCATGACTGGAGCACAGACTCCGTCCGACACAGTCACTGAACTGCAATACAGCAAAAAAAAAGGGGTTGTTATTGAGCTTTAAGCAGTGCTGATGCTATTACACCAGACTCCTCTGTTAAATGTGGAGATTTTAGACATTTCCTTGCTAAATGTTGGAGATTAACGCATGTTTTCATGTTTACATATTATGCAAAATCATTAAATCATTTTAATCCTTATATTTGGGACGCTGGAGGCCCTATGAGTCGGCAAAGTGGGAAAAAAGATGAATCATGTTTTTGTGGTCCTCCTCAGTCTAAGTACAGGAGATAAAACACATGATGTTGACTTCTGCACTCATTGCTACATCACAATGACACATTCCTGGAATTGTTGTCTCGCGGAGCTCCGCTTTGTGCCTAAAGAATGCGAGAGTGCAATAGTATCCGGAAGAGCGGAAGTCCGCGAAGTGTTCTATTCTTGTCTGCACAGTGCAGCACAGAGTTCTACACAAACCTCCAGCCACAGAGGATTTATCTGTCCAGTGGATACATGTTATATATGACGGCAATAATGAAGGCTTTTCCAAATGCTAACTGCTGTTAGCTGCCGGAGCCTCAGTCACGCTGACGTAGTTTCCTGTGTCTCATTTGCATTTAAAGAGACAGGCACTACGTGTTTTGGCAGGGTGATTGAACTGATGTGGTGCTTTGACCAAAGCATGTCACAGACATGTTCATTAGGACACCAGGGAACCGGTTTAACTTGTAGAAATAGGGTATAATTTGTCTCCTTTAAGTCTTTTTAACTGATCTACAGTTGGGCATTTTTCGCTTTGACTCTTGTGTCGGACGTCAAACTCATGACTCTTCCAGTGACGACACTCTCTGACCAATCAGTGGCCGGCAGTCGCTTGGAACCTCACCAGCGAAGGTACTAAAAAGTATCAAGCACCAGGTACTGCACTATCGCTAATGGAAGGCAACAAAAAAAAAAAAACGAGTCAAGTCTAGGATGGACTAGGCCGCCATCTTGTGCCACCATGTTTCCACAGCAACCGGACAAACAGACAATAAAGTCAGAGCATGCATTTCGCTTTTCGGGCATGGAAGCTTTACGACACAAACGAAGAAAAACAACATCCTTTCTGCGGTATGAAGTTACAGTCTCACTATTAGATGTCACTAATTCTTGCAGAGTGGACCTTTAAATTTAATTTTTGCCAACACACACACACACAGGCTAGGATGCAACATGGTCATGATATGGTCTCGGGGGCTCTGAAGCTATAATGCAATTAATGCGTGTTATTTCTGTGTGCAGGACATGAAGGAGCCATGGTGTAGCTGCTGTCTGTCTTTAAAAGTATGATCTCAAGCTACTTGAGAGCATTTCCCTTTTTCTATTTTCATGGTTAAGTTCAGTTGCCAAGAGTAAATGATGTCAAAGAAGAGACAGACGTGTCAGATGAAACTGCACTGGATACACAAACACACAATAGGTCCATTATGTCCTCAGGGTTTAAACGTTGACTTTGACACAAGTGTCGTGTTATAGTGGCATTTACTGTAATGTTATATAACCGAGAAACAGCTGATGTTTGTGCAGGTCTCTTCTCTTCCTCTGTCACCTGTGTGCTGTAATATAACATAGTGTTACTTTATGGTCCAATCTGCTCATTGTAGGTCAGCAGCATAGATACACGATATGGACAAAAGTACTTGGACACACCTGTTAAGTATTGAATTCAGGTGTTTCCCTCAGGCTTTGGGCTCGTCCCCTTTAGCTCCAGTGAAGGGCAAACTTAATACCAAGACATTTTGGACAACGCTATGCTTCCAGCTCTGTGGCAACAGTTTGAGGAAGTTCCTTTTCTCTACATACATGACTGTGCTCCAGTGTATACTATAAAGACTCGGTCTGACTTTGAGTTTGCTGTGGGCCACATCAGCACAATGGTTACCCTCAAAGGGCCAGATGTAACTGTCATACAGAATAAATGTAACTTAATGTAACCAAATATAATGTAAAATAAAGGTAACTACTCCGTAACATATTGCTCAATAACTTTCTGTATTTATTACGTATTCAAGTTACAAATATGATGCAGTCTCAATCTCATTTTCACTCTTCGTATGATACTTATACAAATGATACACTGTGATCTAGTGGCGGTGCCGTTACTTTGTGGGAAATGTAGCATATGGTCAACGCACGCCTTAAAGCAGCACGGACCTATTTTAGCACAGATTTTGAAGACCAATTAATCACTCGCGGGCCACATAAAATGACGTGGCGGGCCACATCTGGCCCCCGGGCCTTGAGTTTGACACATGCGCTCTATGCCTTCAGTGCTCTACAGAATGAATGAGCACAAAGTCGCGTACAAACACTCCAAAATCTTGAGGTCTGAAAGTCTTCCAAGAAGATTGGAAGCTGTTATATGTGCAAAAAAGGGGCGACCAACTCCATATTAAAGCACTGTATGCATTTGAACGTCAACATAGAGAAGAACAACAATTTCTTTTAAACTACAACTCCCAGCTGAGCAGTGATAACTCAACACAGGTGTCACTCACCCTGCTGTTTACACTGATTGTAGGCCAAGGCTCCTGTGACCAAAAACTTGACATTCTTTGTAGGAAACATAAGTATAAGTGCATGCTGTTCAGCTGTAATTGGGGAGACTCTGGACCTTAAGAAGATCATAGTACTGTGGTCACCAACATTAGATTTATTGTTTTTTTGTGTGTGTTTTTTAACCAATGCTATAATGAGCATCGAGTGTAATTACTGTACTTCTCAGTCGCTTTAGTGCACAGACATCCAGATAATACAGGAAACATGTATGCAGTTCTAAAAATAACAACTTCTAGAGGTTAAAGTGTCAGGTGGAACCTTAATGAATGTCATTTGCAATACCTGTGTTTGTTCTACAAGTTCATGCACAAACATATCTGCTGAAAACAACAATGCTGATGTCTGAACTGTGACTTTTACACACATGAATGAACTGTATAGTTATCGATCTCTATGCTGTGTTCTGGTTTAATTGTACTTTTTTTTATTTTTTTTTTATGTTTACTATGTAATACTGCCATTTGTGTAAAAATGTTGTTGTTTTGTTTTTTTTTTTTTAAATGTCTGACACCTTTAACATTTCTTCTAGCCAACATCCTGCTGGTGACACACACACGCACACACACACACATACACATACACAGTTACTGTACAATTACTCCATGTACAGGGAGAAAACATGGTGACTGACTGACAAGCCCTGCATGTCTTTATACAGAGTCCTGGGCACACACACACACACACACACACACACACACACACACACACACACACACACACACACACACACACACACACACACACACACACACACACACACACACACACACACACACACACATCATTGAAATGATGATGAGACTCCAGTCAAACTCTTCATGTATTCATGTCACGCTAATGATCTGTCCTGTGAGAGGATGAATACATAATAAGCGAACATGTTGTGCTCAAAACGAGACTGGGCAACACAATAAATAACAATAATGTGAATATTAACAGGGGACAGTGCATTTTTTTTTTTTACTATAAGAATAACAACAAATATCACTCACCTCAGTGCAATATGGTAGTTCGTCAGGTCCAAAAATAAGCAGACACTAAGCTTTAAACTGATTTTTCCTTTTTTTTCCCTACAGTTTCCACTGTTATTTACAAACGTTATTGATGAACGAGATTTGCAACGTCCACAAAATTATTTTACACCCACACACGTTTCCAAAAAGAAAACATGATAACAGCGTGTTTGTGTCTCTGTCTTTACGTTTTATAAATAATACCGCGGTGCTGGTGCTGCTGCTGTTGTGGGGCTTGGAAGAAGAAGAAGAAGAAGAAGAAGAAGAAATATCCCCGGCACAGCCGTCGTTCCGCGGGGTCTGTGTCTGTCTGTCTGCCGCTGAGCCGCTGCTCACGAACGTGTTCCAGTTTCTCTCTCCGCGGGTTCGCCGGTGCTCCTCGCTCGCTGCTCCTTGCTCGCTGCTCGCTGTGTCGCTGTGTTCAGGTGAAGCCGGAACAAAAATGTCAGTAACTTCTGGACATCATCCACAGCGCAGAGGCTGCGGCGGTGGCCTTCAGCAGGTTCTCGTGTAAACTGAGCAGCTCCGTGCGTGCCTGCCTGCTCTCACTTGCCTCAGGGCTCATCACCACCACCACCACCACCACCATCATCCTCCTCCTGAATAAAGCCGGCACTTCGCTGCCGCCACCGCAAGAGGGCAGCGGCGCTTCGTGTTTGTCCCCTGAAAGCATTATGTCAAAGACGGTACAGCAGAGGTTTGAGGCGGTGCTGCGTTCAGGTTCCCTGCTTAAGCGTCAGATTTTCAAAGTGCCCAATTCCGCCAGTGTGATGGGGAAAAAATAAATCATAATGACAGTATCTCAAAATAATGACTGAATACCTCAAAACAATGACTTAATATCTCAAAATGATGAAATAGTATCTCAAAATAATGACTTACTATATCAAAATAATGAAATAGTATCTCAAAATAAATACTTAATATCTCAAAATAATTACTTAATATCTCAAAATAATGACTTAGTTTCTCAAAAATAATGACTTCGTATCTCAAAATAATTACTTAATATCTCAAAATAATAACTTAATATATCAAAAATAATTACTTAATATCTCAAAATAATGACTTAGTATCTCAAAATAATGAAATAGTATCTCAAAATAATGACTTAAGATCTCAAAATGATGAAATAGTATCTCAAAATAATGAAATAGTATTTCAAAATAATGACTCAATATATCAAAATAATGACTTAGTATCTCAAAATGATGAAATAGTATCTCAAAATAATGAAATAGTATTTCAAAATAATGACTTAATATATCAAAATAATGACTTAGTCTCTCAAAATAATGACTTAATATCTCAAAATAATGACTTAATATCTCAAAATACCGACTTAGCATCTCAAAATAACGACTAAGTTATACTGCGTTAGAAGTCAAAAGAACTAGATAAATAGTTTCAGTAATAAATAAAATAACACATAATAAGAGCAGTGTAATTGGAAATGCAATAGTAATAGACATCTGTTATATACAATGAATTGTAAGTATAGCTGCGCATGTTGTGCAAACTGAAGTTGATGTGCAAAAGAAACTTAATGTGCAAAATCATAGTACGGGTCATGAGGTCGGTGACAGAAATCTCAGCAAACAGCACAATAAGTAAAAAAAAAATGAAATAAAAATAAAGCCAACAAGAGCAAAATACCAACAATAAAACACCAATAACGAGAACAAAACACTAGAACAAGAAATAAAACGGCCAACCTAGAACAGACTACAAAAACCACAAAAGTAAAAAGTGGCACAAGAAAAAGAAGGGGGACAGATAAGAGGTTGGAGACAAGAGAGAGGAAGAGACAATGAATGATGATCATAATTTACAGCAGTCCATGACTGTACAGCGAGGCCAAGTTGTCTAAACTAACTGGTGTTAAAAGTCTTCTGAAGTGCTTTTAAAGACCTGTTTTTTTAGCAGTGACCTTGGAGCTCTGTCATGTGCAAGTCATATGACTTGAAATGTATCCTAAAAAAAGATGCCAGAACAGGAGTGATATCCTCTCTGTGTTTTGTCCCTGTCCAAAAACGGTGGACAGCAGCATTTTGGACAACCTGTAAGAGTCAGAGAGACGACTGATCCGGACCAACATAGAGGGAATTACAGTAGTCCAGTCGAGTCTTTCAAGGGAAGGTAGGCTTTCACTTTGGCGAGCCTTAATTGGAAGAAGCTTGTTTTCACTATACTGATCTTATCTGTTTCTCAAGTTTAAAGGTGCAGTCCATAATCGCACCAAGACTTCATGCAGACGCGTGACAGAATAAACTTAACGGGCCGATGGCACCGTGATAACCCTTTAAAAGGTTTTCTCTTTAAGAGTTAAGAAGTTTAACTCCATCCACGTCTAAACATTTCTGAGACAGTCCGCCGGAGACTGCGTGGAGCCGAGCTGTGTGGGAAAGTAAGGGCAGATATATCTGTAGGTCATCTGCAAAGGAGATGTTGTAGTTCTTAAAAATAGACCGACATCTAAACTTACCACAGAATCTGGTGGAACTTAACATGTTTCTCTTTGCTGCGATTGTTTTATGTCGGTAATTGTACTGTGCAGTCTGCAGTAATGTGTCTAAAAATTGTACTGCATGGCTATTTGCATTCATGTTTCAATTTGTCTTGTAATGTCCAAATGTTTCATTTAGGTCAAGTTCTGCACAATATCACTGTTTTTTCACAATAAATATGTGTGTCGGCCCATTACACGCTTACATGAGAGTTTGTTATTGAAAGTTATTGCGGTCAACATTTGTTTGTTGTGACGCTGTGATCCCAGTGAGTGAAGTAAACAATATGTACACAACCATTCAAAAGTTTGGGGTCACTTAGAAATGTCATTATTTTTTGAAGGAAAGGCACTTTTTTTCAATGAATATAACATTAAATGAATCAGAAATACACTCTATACATTGTTAATGTGGTAAACGACTATTCTAGCTGCAAACGTCTGGTTTTTAATAGAATATGTACATAGGTGTATAGAGGCCCATTTCCAGCAACCATCTCTCCAGTGTTCTAATGGTACATTGTGTTTGCTAATCACGTTAGAAGACTATTGGATGATTAGAAAAGTTTTGCTGGTTCTTTGACGAAACCAAATTTTGAAGGGCAACATTATTACTTTGAATAAAAATCATTATTTCTATTGTGAGTTCTATTTCTTGAACTCTTCCTCTATATTTTCTGTTCATTTTGCAACCGTTTTGATTTGTATAGGTAGTGTATATATTAGCCTTTAAAATAAATAAATAAAGGCCAAGATAACACGTGGCAGTAGGTGTTCTGCTCGTGATAATCATTTCAAGACTCAAAACATTTCCTTAAAAATCACAAATCCCACGAGTCTAAATTATACTACAGTCAGCAGGAAATAACGCATTTTTCCCAACATCCCCTGAAGGCCTCTTAATACAGTACACACGAACACCATTGTTCTCGTTTCTCCATCAACCCGTTTAGGAGCCGCGGTTTCACGTGGCAAACAGGTGTGAACTGTGACGGAAGTCACCTGCTTCACGTCCTACATTCAGAGCCTCGCGTTTGTTCCTCCACGACGTGATTAGTGAAGAAAACGCCTTATAAGCAGAATGAACCCACTAACCCCAGGGAGACGTTGTCTTTGTCGCCCTCTGGTGAATGTCATGAAGCACGACAGTTGACACAAGACTAATCACAGAAAATAAGTCACATTCTTTGTTTTTTATTCATCCTCAGTGTTACAATAAAATCACAAACTTTGATACTTAGTAGAAAAACGTAGAGAGGTTTAGAGGCGACGTGAGCACAATCCCAAACGAAGCAGCTAAAATAGACATCTAACAATGCATAAATTATGTGTCAAATAATCAATACACGGTTGGCTTTCAAGACGCCAGGTAGATACATTCAACATTTTTCAAAAAGGCAAACACAGCCACATTTAGTTTGAACATTTTAAAGAAAGCCCTCAGTGAAAAACGCCTGCAGACCTGAGACAACATTAAAACCATGGCCAGTGTGCGCTTGCTTGTGTGTGTGTGTGGGGGGTGGGGGTATAAAAACAAAAAGGTTTATTAAAGGTAATCAACCGAGGTTAATATCGTCTAATGATATTGTAAACATGTGACAAGCAGTAAGCGCTGTGCACCAAGTCCTAAGAAAACAAGTGTCCGTTAACATTATGCAGAACAACAATCACACAGTTTAATGTAACACAGGAAGAAAAATATATTACCGCGTTTAAATATAAAATCTGCACCAGACCGACACCTCAGTAAAGCTTGTTAAAACTGCCCCAGTACCTCTCATATAATGTCTTGTACTGTGCCGTCATGTGAAAATGCTCGTCTTTCATCAGCTGAACATTTTCAACTTCATATTCCTGTTACAGGAAGGCTTGAGGGGAAACAACTGGAAGACCTACTTCAGTGTGTCTGCATTCACTAGTCGCTGTTACACTTTGGTCATGAAATATTTGGCCTCTTGAGTTCCACTTACACCGCCCTTTCCTAATTTTTTTAAAAGTGTTTCACAGAGTTTAATGGACAAATCTCCCATTACTGGTTCCAGCAATTTTAAGCATGTTAAGTCCCAAGGCAATCTCTGAAGTCAGCAAATGTCTGTGTGCCGTGTGAGAGAAAATAAAAAGTTACATGGCTTAAAACCTTGGATGTTTTCAGTCGTTCAGTCGGGTCCTTCGCTTCTTAACAGTTATCTTGTTCCCCTGGCGATACTCCAGGCGGTCGGAGGGGAATGCAGCCGTCCATCTCCAGAGACTCAGGCCAACCTTCATACTTGTTGCTGAGCTTATTGTTCTTCATACGCTAAAAGGTAAACAACAGACCAGGATCAGGTATGAATGGGAGAGTAGCTGCTCTCAGACTGACTGCTGAATAAACCATGAATGCCTTTCTACTGTTTGAGTAAGATTTTTTTGGAATTTTTGATCAATAACTCTAACAAACTTCTATCTATCCATCCATTTTCTACCGATTATCCAAGGTCAGTAGAAGGGTAGAAGCTTGTGCAGAGAAGCCCAGCCTTCCCTCTCCTCTGCCACTTCGTCCAGCTCTTCCAGGGGGAATCCCGAGGCGTTCCCAGGCCAGCTGAGAGACATAGTCTCTCCAGCCAGTCCTGGGTCTTCCCCGGGGCCTCCTCCTCTCATTGGGGAGTGCCCACAACACCTCACCAGGGAGGCGTCTAGGAGGCGCTAAAGGAGCTAATGTAAGATAACAAAGCTAACTGGTAAACAGTGCCTTTAAGCCGGTGTTTAACCACGTGGCTCCAGCTGACTCTTTGAGTTGCCAGTTTAATTTGTGTCATCCTGATTCGTATATCAACTGTTCGCTCGTGGACACATTTGATGGAAGATGAAGAGATTACAAATTTACAAGAAAGGGAGGTGGTGTCAGAGTGTCAGCTGAACCAATCTGAGAGCAACAGGAAGAAAATGTCTGATGGATTAAGACGAAACGTTCAAGTTGTCTGACAAACATGAAAATTCCACAGGTGCACGACATGAAGCAAGTGTGTCAAGCGGCACTTTAGAAGTTTTCAAAACTGCAAAATGTACATTACGACTACAGTTAAAAATGAGCCAGAACATCGTCACCTTGAACGTGGTGAAAATATCTGTTACAGACATTAAGGTTGATGGACATTGCTACAGAGACATTTTCCCAACGAATATTTATGATGGCAATAAGGCCAAATTTAGTCTATAATAATTTATTAGCCACAGGATACCAAAATACTGTGTTATATTGACTCTTATCTCATATTCTTCAACTGTACATCATTAAATAGTAAATCAAAAAGCCGTTGTGACTATATCAGCAGCACATCGCTGGTAACAGTGTTGGATGAGTGACACTTACGACGTCGGTGAGCAGAGTAACTGTAAGCCGATCACGGTCTCATCGAAGCAGCTAAATATGTGAAACGTTAGAATTTATTGATATACCTGCTCAAAAGGACTCTTATTCTCGATGCCCTTGGCTCCGACAAACACCCAGCTGTCTCTAAAGGCCAGGTCTTTCACAGCAGTGCTCCCAAGCTCCTCAAACAGATGTCGAGCCTCTTCATTCAGCCTGTCAAACAAAACAGTCAGGTTAATATTTATTAAACAGAACGCCAAGTCCAGCATCTGGGAACATTTTTGAGAGAGAGTGTAGGACGATCCCCAAGAAGGTGACGAGTAAACGCTTGTCAAAAAAATATTTTTACAGACTTTTTAATATAACTTCTGTTGATGTACAAGCTCCAAATGCATCATGACTGATAATAATATTATTCAGTTATAGTTGTATTTTCTCCGACACTTGTAGGAATCAGAATAAGTTACTTCTTCAATTGTTTTGTCAGTGTTAAGGAGAGGCAGGCTCCTACGTCCGCACCGTTGTACAATTCATGGTATAATAATAGTTTCTTGACCTTTGTCTGTCTGTTAGTGACCAACATAACTCGGATAAAATCACGGACGGATTTGAATGAAAATTTCAGGAAATGTCCGCAATGGGATCAGGAACCAGTTATTAAATGTTTGCCATGATCCGTAGACGCTATCACTGGTTACAACACTCACTGTCTGACCCAGGCGCGCCGGCAGGGTGTATTTTGTAGGCACTGAGCTGCCTTGGCAAGGTCTATGCTCTCCGAGTGCTTTTCTAGTTATAATTCATTGTGTTGTTGTAACAGGTTGATTAAGTACCATGTTGAAATTCAACAAAATACTCAATCTGACATTTGTTACTTGCTTCTGTGCTCACTTGTAAAAGTAACAATTCAACATAATAAATTGTGTTCTTGTTTAAGACTTGGATGATCTTCTAATGCAGGGGTCACCAACCTTTTTGAGACTGAGAGCTACCTGAAGGATAAAGAATAATATGGAGGGCTACCATATTAACATTTTATGCACCAGTTTCTTTTTTTTACCATTTAAATGATTAATATTATGCTTTCAATTGCATACACATTAATTCCAGTGCTTACTCCTAACGATAATACGTTTTTATAAACAATATCAATTATATTTTACTGAGTGATCCTATGGATACATGCAAGTGAGGTGAAGTGAAGTGTGCCCGTACTGGCTGCCTGCGGGCTACCAGGTGCCCGTGGGCACCACGTTGGTGACCCCGGTTCTAATGCATCTTAATGTTCCGATTATTCCGATCACAGTCATTACTTTCTCTTGCTTTTCAATTGCCTCACAAAAAAAATCAATATCCAAGTACCAACAATTAGTCAACGAATGTTTCACCAAGAAAATCCTTAGTCGCGGGCAGCACATTTAGTCAGAGTTTGAAGTTCTTTATCACAGTTCTTCTCATCCCCCCAAATTCTCGGCCTCATCCTTTTTCATTGCAGTTCAAAGCTCTTAAACATGGTGGTTTATTGCACTTCAAAAGTTCTTCAAAACAGCTCAAAGTGCTCCAACCAACTGCTCCCCCCACCCGTCTCCTCAGTCTCTGTATCACAGTTCAAAGTTCTGCTTCATTCTCACCCCATTATCTCTGAAGTTTAACAGAGGAGAGTATAATATTGAATTTCATTGTAAGGACACACATGAAGTGAACTGTTTAGAAGAAGAAGAGCACATCTAAGATTCTTACTTTGTGGCTGGATCATCAAAGGTAGCCACCAATACAAGCGTTCCCTCGTGGAGCAATCGAAGATACTTCAACAGCTCCAACACATCTGAGAAAGAACATCAGAGTGGCTATGATGAATATTAGTTTCTAGAGGTTATTGTACTCTATATACTTCACATGTGTGTCAGGTATTTATTACCTCCAGCCCACATATCGAAGGACTTTACATCGATGAGCTCTCCTGACACACCTGAAGCAAAGAATCATCAGTCACAGGGTACAGTAAGAAAATAAACAAGAGCTTGAAACATCAGATCTCTCTTACCATTGGCCAGAACTATGTTTAGGCCTCTGCCAACATTGTTCTTCACACTGCTCAGTAACCTGGTTGATGCAAACAAAAGAAGAGAAAGACTTTTACAGAGGTAAGTTAGAGGAACATTTGCTTGTGTTGCCCGTAAACAACAAGAAAAACTACAGACAAAGCCAAACAGAAGGAAGAGAGACAGACGGAAAGAATACTTGCATTCAGGTCCCAGACAGACTTAGGGGTCTGATTTTGACAGCACAGAGGGGGGAAAGGAACAGAAATTGAAACAAAGGAAAAAGAAATGCACACAAACAAACATGGAAACAACAGGGAGAAAAAAAAATAGATAGATAAATAAAGAGAAAGTAATTAGTGAATTATACATCTTATCATCCAGGCAGATTTTGGGGCCAATGACATTGGCAGCACCAGACACCAGGCGGAAAGCCAAATGTTTTGGAGGGCAGGGGGCTGAAAGTCCACATTTATACTTTCGAGGGCGAGGTTCACCTTAAACATATGAAATGGCAGTAAATATGAGGGAAATTCATGAAATGATCAACATCATTTGTGACTATTGTCATGTTATGTGCTCTCTTTACCGGTGGTTGGTTCCACACTTGCATCTGAAATGATAAACACATTTTCAGACATAAATTAGCAATGTTGCTTCACAGAGACTTTGACCGTTTGTACACAAACATCATCAACCATAACAATTATAAGTACACTTCCAGATTACATTGTCACTTCACCGTCTTCATCAAACAGGCAGAAGTGAAGCAAGATAATTACACTAAATTAAAAATCAAGTTATTTTGCCAAATAACCGATGAATTGATTGTCGTCAGAGCTACCTCTTTTTCCCAGCAAGAAATGCAAAACAGATGACTTGCTCTCGCCTCCAAACAAAGCACTTGCCACCAGCCATGTGAGCCCCACCAACAGCAGCACAGCCAAAACCCTGAGGGGGCCTGTGGGTGCAAACAGGTCACACCAGTTTAGAAAAATTACACATAGGAGTAAAACAGACAAGAAAGAAATTCCACTGCATTGCACTGCAAAAGTAAACTTACCGGTTAATCTCATGGGTCTCTGCCTTGTAGACCTAGGTGGACACGTATAGGATATTAGGGTGGTTTACACAACGGCCGTGTTAGAAGAAGTTGTAACTTGTCAATACATTCAAAGGGAAAATGTTGGTTTATACAGGGCTGGGTAAAATATTGTTCTTGAATATCAATATAACGGCGGTTCATGTTGCGCAATCACTGCGTAAACACACGTTGAGATGTTTCACATAGCTTGAAATGAAAATGATTCTGCATCTAACAATGATGTTTTCTGCATATTCAGATGTTAAAAGCGCAATCTTTAACTATGATATTATGATATGATAATGATTTATGTGGAATGATTTGAAACTTTACTATAGTGATAGCGTTCGATCTATAGCCCATTTTAAGAACATGTGTATAAAAGTTACTCATATTAACACACACATCTCTGAATGTATAATATAAACATATATACCCACATACAAGTGTATGAAATAAACGAAGACAACACGGACAGAGCCCTTGACAACCGCATCTTCAGTATCACTCACCCGTATTTAAAAAAGCAGAAACCACAGATGTCGCAGAGTATCGCCGTTGCGCGAATAAAACCGACGATTAAAAAACTATTTGTGCCACTTGGGACTTTGGTTATTTCTTGCGCTGTTTCCTCATTGATAATGTTGAGAAATAAACGTGTTGTCAAACCGACGCTCGCACAACTTAAGTCCACAAGAGTCTGAGTAAATTGTTATGCTTACGACGTCTGACTTCCGGATAAACTGCAAACCGCTGCTGCGTCAAAACGGAACTTACGTACAGGAAGTCCTTCTTTTTTCCACTGCAATAACAAAATGTGAATACAGAATAATACAAATGTATAAACAGACTTCCACTGTACAACCAATAGCATCAAGTGAAAATAATAATAATAATAATAATAATAAAATAATAATAATTCGATGACCTAAGAGCATTTAAAAACATTTTTATTATGGTATACTATATCTAATTAAGAATATCTACATTTGGATTTATGAACAAACCCAGTAATTGTGTTTTTTTTCCTGCGATTCGCGTTTTATATGTAAAATATACTACAAAATGAGCATTTATAAAGAAGGTGACTTACATTTTCTGTTTCAGTCTTACAGAAAGAGCATCTGTCATCAATATCTAAAATCATTTACACATACAATAAAAAGGTAGCAATCCCGCTCTAAAAACGAATTAAAACTAACCATTAAAAAAAAAAAAGAAGTAAAAACTAACGAAAATTAAAAACTATTATAACCTTGGTTAAGAACAAATCTGACTATTGGCATACTGAATAGCTCTTATTCATTATTAAGCATATATGTAATTTAATGTACTAAACATAAATAAATCGAACTCTCGCGCGAACACAGCTCCTCCTCCTTATGCTCTTCATAATCAAGATGGCGGCCCACAGTGCAGTGCTCTCTGTGTCCAGGTTTATGTCTCCGTTCTGGGGCGGACACCTTGGAAATACGGTTAAAGTACGTGAAGACATGTTCTTGCTGTTGTTGTCATGTCGGTTTTTCAGGCGTTGTTGTTAATTTGTTAAAATAATCTCGTTCACTGTGTCTGAACACAAGGTCACGCAGTCGAGCTGCGTTGTGTTATCCTCTCCATCACTGTTACAGACATTAATTCCACATAAACCCTCTTCATATCCGTGTCTTCACCAGGTGTTTGGAACAACGCTGACAAGTCACAGGAATAAGGTCACGCTCACAGTGAGTACAGTGAGGACTGACTCTTTCGAGGGTTGCTGTCGTGTTTGTATGACTATAAAATCCATTGCTGCTATACACTTTTTCCGTTGCTCACAAAGGTTTTCCTGTCAGGGTGGAAGTGGTCGGGTATTTATCAGAAACTCGTAACAGTTGCTGGAAGAAAGTGTGGGATCCACACACTGTGTTCAATGTTTTAATCCCACAGATCTTCATCAGTAATGGCCAAATTCAGTGACTGATGAAGATCTTTGAAATCAAAAGGTTGCTCTGATTGATTCACATTTTTGGGAGCTTTGAATACAGTGTGTTGTTCTTGTTGATTATAACATGGGGGTGCTGTGTGTCTATGTGTCCACCATCTTGGTGAAGAAGGGGCTGCAATAACTGACTCAAACCAACTCTTGTCTTTCTGCTTCCCTTGCTGTCCATCTATACCAACAGAAAGAAAACATTGTAAGTATCTCACACTGATTACGCTCCAATCTAATGAACCTTATCACCTCACATTAAATATAATCTAAGGAAACTGTCTTGATTATACAAGCCAATACCTTCCACTGCATAGGTCCAGCAGTGGCTCTGTAATCTTGTCACATTAACCACAGGAATTGCTTAAAATCCTGAAGGACTGTGCAGAAGCTTTGCATGTGATAACATAGTTCCTGATTGGATGTTCTTCTGTGTATTCAATTTGTTTGAGGACAATTTGATCTTAAAGCTACAGAGTTATGGATAAGAAACATGGAAAATGTGTAAAACATTTGCACAGTACGTCTTAACATCAAGTTGCTTGTGAGGGCAAAGAAAATCACATTTCTCTTTAACTCTTATCTGTTCAAGATAAGTTCTTTGTAGTCCGTACATTTTATAATGTATGAAATGTCAATGTCACAGCCTCCTCCTGCAAAGTATGGAGGCAGACACACCGTGACCCTCATACCTGGAGACGGCATTGGTCCAGATCTGCTGAATCATGTCAGAGAGGTTTTCAGGTTGGTTCGATTTAAACGAAATCATGTTCAAAAGTGTTTTGCGTGAAAGCAGGAGATGGCGTCCTCAACGTGTGATTTGTATTCATGTTGTAGGTTCAGCTGCGTGCCAGTGGACTTTGAGGTGGTCCATGTCAACTCTGCTTTGGAGACTGATGACGATATGAATAATGCCATTACTGCCATCCGCCGTAATGGAGTTGCCCTCAAAGGTAGCATGAAACCTTGAAAATCAGAGCACAGCTTTGAGAAGCATCTTGTTAATAACCCGACTTTGCTTGACTCTCCCCATAGGTAACATAGAAACCAAACACACCTTGCCGGCATCTGTCAAATCCAGGAATAATGTCCTTCGGTAAGAGTTATAGTTCCATTTTAGTCCATGTTATTGCCGTTATTAGTTATTTTTATTTATAACCCATTGTTTGCGCTCTTTTCCCACCTTTCTTGCTTCCTGTCTGTATCAATAGCACAAGTTTGGACCTGTATGCTAATGTGATGCACTGCCAGTCACTCCCTGGAGTCCAGACTCGCCACAAGAACATAGACATCATGATCATCAGGGAGAACACAGAGGGAGAGTACAGTAGCCTGGAGCACGAGGTGAGACCGAGTAAAAATCCAATTCAAGGAGTTTTTTTTTTTTTTTAAATATGAAAAATGTTAGGAATAAATCATCTGAGACAAGAGTTTACAGCAGCATAATCAGGCGAGAGTTCAGTTAGCTCTCCATCCCTTAAAGTTCTCTCTTATCAAGTGTTAGCTTGTCATAGGGGACAAACTTTTAGCATCTCCTTGACAACCAAACAGAACTGAGATCAATGTGCAGAGTCGTGTCTCAGTCTAGTAGATGTGATTACTAGATTTGCTAGGAGATAAACAAAGTCATAGAAGCTAAGGCACAAGAGTAGACTGCAGGACAGGATTGTTTTTCCACAAAGTATATTTTATATACAACATGCAGCCCTAACTGAACCTCTACCAATCTGTTAGCATTGCATCTCACTGACTGTAACATTAACCACATTTGATTTGATTTGGGGATTGAAGAATCAGTATCATTGCTACATTCACTCTGACCTCATTGATTTTAGTGTTCACTACTATGACTTCAGCTGCTCTTTATTCATTATTCCCCACGTTGTCTTTTTTTTAGAGTGTATCAGGGGTAGTTGAGTGTCTTAAGATCATCACCAGGAACAATTCCCTCAGGATCGCTGACTATGCCTTCCGACTGGCCAGGGAGCAAGGCCGTCAGAGGGTCACTGCTGTGCATAAGGCAAACATCATGTGAGTATTACTCCTGTATCCTACCAGGGTTGTGGCATGTTGCATCATATTCTGAGCCTCAGAGGTGGAAATGTTGAGTTTGGCCTTTCTGCTTCAACCAGGAAGCTCGGTGATGGCCTGTTCCTGCAGTGCTGCAGAGAGGTGGCTTCAGGTTACCCAGACATCACATTTGACAGTATGATTGTAGACAACACCACCATGCAGGTGACGATTGAACATGTTAAGCATCAATTTGGTAAATGAAAATAATTAAAAAAAAAAGAATTTACCTTCCATTGTGTTTGTGTCTTCAGCTGGTGTCCAAACCCCAGCAATTTGACGTGATGGTGATGCCCAATCTGTATGGGAACGTTGTGAGCAATGTGTGCGCAGGCCTGGTGGGAGGGCCTGGCCTTGTGCCCGGAGCCAATTATGGTCATGTCTATGCTGTCTTTGAAACGGTGAGTGTTTGGCAAATCGCCGTTAGGAGGCTTCTGTCCTGTCTGTTCTTATCGGAAGAAAGATCCATGACTCGCATCCCGTTTCTGATAAAGTGTAACTCTTGAGTTTCATCTGCATCTCTCAGGCCACGAGGAATACTGGGAAGAGTATTGCTGGCCGGAACATCGCTAACCCCACAGCCATGCTGCTAGCCAGCTGTATGATGCTGGACCACCTTAAGTAAGCGTTTCTAGACATAATAAATACATACATACCAAACTCTGGTTTCATATAAGATGGAATGTTTTGACTCCGCTATATCACTAATGTAAATATTTTGCATTAAACGTCTCCAGACTTAATGGCTACGCAAGTTTGATCCGGAATGCAGTCCTCACCACCATGAATGAAACCCGAGTAAGTTTTTCATTATTACAGGTCCTTTTCTTTTAGTTTGTCTCACTGCCATAAAGTTGGCAGGCCATTGTTGTGTGACACAGGCTTTTGAGGTCCAGGTGGCAGGTCTGGCACGTTTCCTAGACGGCGTTACACAAAGCAGCATTGTGCTACCCTGCGTGTTATCTGATTGTGAAGTGTGTGGAGTTGATATTAATTTCAACTTTTGGGCCTGATTTACAATCTGATCCGTTTTATCATCTTCTGCAGCAGTCTGGTTGCTGCAGGCAATTAAAGAGATGTCTATTTGATTTTCTCCAGCATGAATCAGAGTAGTGCTTTGACGTGCTTAAAGGGACAAGATTTAAGCTTATTTAAGCACTTTTAATGCCAATGAATTAACTTAAGTGATGTAATGAAATTACACCCTTCTCAACCTCCCCTGTTGCCTAATATGGCATGTAGACAGATTTATCTGAATTGGAGTTGGGTTGGATTTTCTGCAAGATTTTAACAGATGTGTGGTGCTATGCACGCTCCCGTATGCCTCAGGTCAACATCACAGACTTCTGACTTCTGCCCACCATTAATAAAGCAACAAGTGGCTCCCAGCACATCACACACTCCAAGAGAAACAAAAGCATGAAAAGCAGAGTTTTCTCCAGAGCAGGCTGTCGAGATGAACAAGAAAGGCAAAGACTGGACCGTGCTTTAGTGAACTCATCAGTGTGTAAATTACTGCGCTGTCTTCTGTCATCGTTTTGCTTGAGCCCTGGATGCTCGCTCATGGCTATAGAGACTATAGAGTTTTTTAATTTCTTGTTTAGCCCCTGTAAAAAAAAAACCCAAAGCCTTCAATACAAGATGTGTTAGGGGACTCATTCTGCAGCACTAATTTGTGTATAATAATAAAGTGTTGCGTTTTAACTTATCCCGATCATCCTTTTTTTCTCCCCCTCCTTTGTTTCCAGTTGCACACGGCCGATCTCGGGGGTCAGGGCACTACTTCAGAGGTTGTCCAGTCTGTCATGAGGGCCATCCAGAGTAAAGGGAATCTCATATCAGAGCTGTAACCCACCACTGAGGACACTGTGTACTCTTTGCGCTCATTAGAGGAGAGGAGAGTGTGAACAACAGGTGGACAGTGTGAGAAAAGCATGTCTGTCTCCATAGCATCAGGTCTTCACACTGACATCACAGTGTTGTCCCCCCCCCCCCGTCATACGGCTTACTGTCCACTTCACTGTTATCCTTCTGTGACCTGCACTGTACAGATTATATAATGGTTTACTTTTGAAATAAATGTCATTGTTACTCCTGATGATACGTCCTGTGTTACAGATGTATTTCCTGAGTTCATTAGTTTCAGTCAGTTGATAATGAAACACCAAAGGTCTTTTTTTTTTTGTCACCAAGTATTATAATTGGGTCCTATTAATATATATATAAATCATTATTTATTTTGGAAATTAAGACTAAGTGAACCGGATTGTGCAGTATTGATCTAACAACATCCAACACACCGCAACTTCTTTTGTCATTTTGTCAGATCAGGTATCCTATTCTGTTCTGGCCTGTATAATCACGCATATTTACTGTACTTGTGATGGTGATGTATCTATAGTTTTATACCGTTAACATCAAACTTGAGTCATGTCGTCGCTGATCAGGGAAGAGCTCTTATAGCTTGATATGTAAAGAAAGTATTTATCATGTATGGAGGTCAGCAGTGTAAACCATGTAATTCAAATATTATCAATAAATACATATTCTCTCTTACATTTACCTTGGAGTTTTTCACACACAAAAAAAATCAAAAGCTTAAATGAATAACGGGATAAATACTCTGTCTGTTTTATTCTTTTTTTTTTTACATCTAATTCAACAGTCCTGCAATACATTCTACCTTAATGAAGGTTTGAGTGTTCACTCGTACTTGGAAGGCTGCAGTAAATGATGCTACGTTAAACTAAGGTTAGTATTATTTTGTCTGCACCAACATCTTCCAAAATGATCATGGTGTTGAATCACTTTGAAAGTGAACATTACAATCTTTTATGAAATAGGAGATGATTCAAAACATCTTGAATTTTTGCCTCTGCTTCAAAGGAAAGCCCTTTTCTGGCCTCTAGCTTGGGATAAGGATTATTTTCCTGAAAAAAAAAAAAAGAAAAAGGCTCACTTATCCCTCCATTTGTTTTACAATTTCACGCTCCATCAGTGTCTTTAAACATTGGCTGACATGCTGCTGTTTTACATTTCATCATTAGGTGGCAACATCACTTTCTGGATCTGCCAATATCTAGCATGAAGCATAACAGTGTTCAGCTGCAGGCTTGTGCAGTCAGGAGTAAATGTAGAATAAGAATAACTATTCTGTATCACCATATATGTACTGTATGTCCCTAGTGCACTGACTCTACCAGGGGGGAAATCATTGAGGATAAAAGAATCTCTGGCAGTCGCATTGTTCCCTTTGAAGGATTTCTATGAATAATCTCTTGGCCTCAGACTATGCGACAAACATGTCTAATTCTGGAAAAAAACAAAAAAAAAACAACAACAAGGCATTTATCCTAATTTCTTCAGGTTTAACAACAGGGGTTTTCTTTGTTTGTTTTTTCCTATTTTCTCAGGATGTTCTACATGAGAGAGCAGCAGGAAGCACAGAGGGTAGATGTTATGCTGGCACATCTTTCAGCAGTGACCTCCTGTTCACATATATTATACAAATAATCCCAGTAGGGTCTGAGATGATTGGAGCTCATCTCGCTGTAATTACACAGGTCAATTTATCATGTGTCCGGTTCTGTGGGAACCGTTTCCTCGAGAAATCATTTGTGAACAATTCCCTTTCCCAATTTTTTTTCTTTTTTTAGATTTGGTTGTCCCAGGAAATCCACAATGATACACAATCATTATGGTGTGCTGTGTGTGTGTGTGTGAAATGTGCAGGGAATTGCTTTGTGTTTACCCCTGGCCTCTGCCAGCTGGCTGTCTATAACCATTCTACTCCCTCTCTCCATTCATTTCTGTATTCACTCAACTGAAACGGACGTGGCTCATAAATATCCGTGCTTTATTTATTTTAGAATTAGAAAATAGAATCTATTTTTTTTTCTCCTGTAGACCAGCTTTTCCGTATCGCATTCCACTCGGGCTCTGTTTATCTCATCGTACCTTTCATCGGTGTAGGAGGAGCTACAGACTTTTCCCCCCGTGACCCCGTCACCTCATGGCATACCTCTCCCTCTCTCGAGCTGATCCATACCCCGTGAGCCTGTGCTGGAGCTGTGCCATGAGGCAGATGTATGGACGTCTGTGGAAAGATGGAGATGTTGCATCAAACCACCAACCACTTGACCTTTATGGGCCATCATTCGGCTCCTATATAAACCTGGGAAGAGGCCAAACTTACTTTACAACCTCTAAAGGATCTTTTCCAGACTCATCTCTTGACTGGTTTTTTTTTTTTATTGGGGAGGCATTAAGAGATGCTGACTGATCCGCTCTTCTAAAGAAATAAATCATTTGATAATTGTTCAGAACATGATTACATTTCCAGGGACGTTGTAGGGATTCTCTGAAAAGAGATGCCGCAAACTAACAAAGTTGTGCAAATCTAGATTGGGGTTGATGCAGACCTACTAAATCTAAATTCTGTTTTTGTTTTTGTCAAACATTGACTGATCAGATTGATGAATGGAAACTGTCAAGTCACTGTGTTTGCACACGTAGGTGGATTTGTTTTGACGAGGACAACCTTTGACAAACACGTTATAGACAATACAGATACCCACAAAATTAAAAAAAAACAACAGCCTTATTTAAAACTAAATAAACGTGTTCCAGGCTCCACTATATATATATATATGTATATAATGTTGTTTATTTGCTTTCTCAGTCACCTGCATCTCCTTACTCCTCATGTTATGTCTCTCATTCCTGTATACTGTGTGTACCATGCTTAATCATCTTTAATCCCTTTAAAATAAAAGGTCTGAACCAAATGGGTCTACATTATAGCGCTGATTAGATAACATCTTTTTTTCTGTTCATAGCTTTTGCTCCCGATCCTTCCCAGAGCACCAACGCTGTCAGTCTCAATCCGATGCAAAGCAAGAAGTTATTCCCACGACATATGACGACGCTATCCTCTCTCGTGTTGATCGCCTCTGCTACGCAGCGCAGTGCAGGTGATCATAATCAATCAACTCTCTTCTGATCACTCTCAGCCAAGCACAGCTGCATCCAGTCAGCCAGCCCTTAATGGGGCTTATTCTCAGCCCTCAGCTATGGCTAAGTTACATTCAGCTACGTCAACAGTCAGCAATTCTCCATTACTGGGGCCTGGCTGTGTGTGTTTTTGGTCCCCATGTCTGTCTGACTTTCTCCTCTCAGGAATTCACAGTATCTTCTCAAGAAGAGAGCGACAGGGTCAGTGAGAGCTGTTTACGGACGGGTCATTGGGACAGTGAGTGACGATGTTTTCTTTGCAATAATGTACGGAGAAAAGAGCTAAAACAACATGGGCAACAACAAGGGAACCCAGAGTGGGAATGGTGGTGAGGTTTAGTTGGGGAAGGGAGAAAAAAACAAAACTCAATGATATACACGGCTGATGTACTTGAATAACCAGGGAGTTCGTGGCACAGTAAGCTGTTAAAACACTTCATCACCACCTTATCTTTCAAAATAAAGCAGCAGATTCCCGTCTGCTTCTTTATCAGGAGCTGCACACATTTTTTTCAGAGCTGGTTTCGCACCAGCTAACCTACCGCCACGTGAGATCACAAGATGCTTATCATCGCTCTGCTATACCTGAGGTGAGCCTTCTGTGATCCCGATCAGCAAATAATTGTTTTTCCATGATCTGTTTTAGTTGCTCATCTACCTGTTAGAGGACCGATTGTTGGTCCACAGCAATGAATCCTTCCACTTGCACCTTGAGCATGTGCAGACCAACACGATGCTTGACCTGGGGCCATGCATTCAGACAGTTTTGCTGACTTGACTGTCCACCCTGACACCACTGTAATCCATCCATAGATACCAGGGGCTCCCCACTCTGACCTCATCTTAGTGAAAGCGTATCTGCTTATTTGAAAGGAAACACACACGCTTGTTATATGTGACTCCGGCATGCCTAGTTAAATAAAACGTCAGCCCACATAGTTCTTTCTATTTTCTACAATCCCCAGGGGAAGAAGTGCAAAGCTATTTGTGTAAAGTGTATGTGCACATTGGTAGGTATATGATTACAGGTCTGCTTACGTCTTAAATACTGTATGTGCACACATCTGCACATGCTTTCCCTGACACCGTGCTCTTAGCTCCAGGAAGAGGAACTGACCCTACCTGTGTTACAAGAGCCAGGCCTTTCCACAGCCCTACTCGGGTATTCTCCCCTGTCAGTTGTCCAGTGAGATTAAATGTTGCGTGGGTGTGGGTTTGGCATGCATACGGGGTGCATTGTGTCTAAATATGAACCCGTCTGTCATGCTCACTTTTCTACCTCACTAACCCTCTCCCCTTTGTCTGGTTGGTTAGATATTTATGATAAATGAGTGCACCGAGTGTCCTGAGAACACTGAAACGATGAGCAGCAGGTCAGAGAACGACGGGGCGGAAGGAGAGCTAAAACGGCGATTGATTAGGTACCGACGTGCTACACTTTCCATCTGAAACCTGTCGTTTCCAACCTTTCTCGCCAGTATTTCTCCCGCCCCATGTCTCTTTTTCAGTTTCTCTCGCCTTTGATCTTGCTATCTGTGATGTTACTAAATGTTTTCCCATCTGCGCCACTCGCTGAGTTCAGTGGGTATACTTCCAGACTTGCATTACATCAAGGCAAGCATGCTGCGCTCATGACAACCTGCATTACACTGCCCTTATGTCATCACAACTCTGCTCCCCTGAAATTGGAGCATCTTGGCACTTTGACAACTCAACAACCCCCCACTTTCCAGCTCTTGTGTTCGTTAGTTCAAAAACAATGTGTTCTCGCCGTTGCCAAAACAAAGCATATTTCCCAGCGACGCTTAAGTAATTTAATCTAATAAATCTCTTCCACATCCAGTGAGTCAGCGCTGTGTGCAGTGAGCTATCATCTCCCACCTGTTGCCAGACACATGCTGTCAAGAGACTAAATGTCATACCGAAACTCCCTAAGTGACACATGAAATGTTTACATTTTGTGGTATTTGAAAACATGTTATCATACGGTCAATCCCTTTTTAAGTCATTGTCTGTAACATTCATTAAATGGTAGCTGTTAAAGAAATGGCGAAAAACATTTTTGAGTCGCTCTCCTTCTGCTGTCACTTACAATCCCTTCCCTAATTTTCTGCTTGTTTTGATCCCCAGCCTCGTCTTGAATGTCTGCACCCACCCCTGTCTGGTGAAGCATCCCTAAAGAGTTTTGATGAAAACAGATTTCTGCAAATCCACCATAAAACACTGCTTTGATTGTATCTCTTCATTGCAATAGCTTTGGCAGGAAACGTGTCTGTCTTGCGTTTCAGAAATGCTGACTGGCTCCAGAATGAAATATGAAGTCCATGGGGGAGAAGAGAGATGTCACTGTTCTAACCTAATTTAATGTTACTGTCTGAGGTCCTGTGGCACATTGTTCTCATATTATGTTCGGATATTGTTGCATTGAAAAAGAGAGTGAGCGTGCTGACCTTTCACTGTCGGGTGAATGTATCTGGAGGCTCCAGCAGTGAGGGTTTGGCACATTGAAACCAGGTGAGAGGCTGCAGACAGGAAACGGAGTACAATTTTAGTAGTGAGAAGCTACCTGGCCTCAGGACAGTCTAATCAGTGACATACCTGTTGTGACCCAGTGCAAAGCCACCCGTGACATGGAAGATATGAAAGAAGACCCAGCCTCTGTCTTCTCTTTTATCTCGGCATGTCTGAATAGCTCCAGTTAACCCAGTCTTAAGGTAAATCCAGAGGGAATGAAATGGCACCACATCCTGTCTTTGGCTTAAATGTTCTCTACTGTTAGGTTTTAACACTCACAACATACTGCAATTCTCCGTTGAATTTTCAAGCAGATATACTAAAAAAAAATTTTTTTTTATCTTGCTTGATGTAATGTGGAACAGCTGGGAGAATCGTGGAGGAATGGAGATGTAATCACAGACACAGGCAGGTATGACGACATGCATTATTTGTCCTTTACGCGTCTATTTTGCAAAACAATAAACTGACCGGATTTTGATTCTCCACAGTCATAACCTCGAGAAAAACACAGTTATTATTTGGCTCTGGGGTTTAAGGTCTGGCACTTAGACTTTCTCACATTCTTTCATTGCTGCCGACCTGAAGCTTCTTTCAGCAGCCCTTCAAGTACACATACCTGCATGCCCCCCCCCCTTTTTTTTTTAACCTCCTTCAAAGCCCCTCTATCAGCCTTATTCATGACTTCCTATCGCCCTTCTGCCTAATCTTTGAAAAGCAATGCACAGACCCCAGCTTAGACTATGTGCTCAACATATGGCTTCATTTTTCAGATTCTTCGATGACCTCATGTTGTAATTTTGCCAAGCAATTACTATATGTTGGTTGCAGACAAAGCTCTAGTGTTATATGTTTAGTCTGTGTATAAGACAAGCACTAGAGTTTGCATTATCTCATCTCCTACACAGATTTGTCCAACAACAAAAAAAACAAAGTTGTGCTGGTGTTGCATGGTGCTTACTGTGTTGTCCATCCATCGCGGGGGATGCTCTGTGCCAATCACAGCTGATATAAGTACACCCTTGTGTTCTTGCTCATTTCAGTTCACTCCGAACCAGACATTTCTTCTTCACTTTCCTTATCTGTGAAAACAAAAATATCAATCATAAAAATTATTACACAAAATCATATTTAGACAAGTTATGCGTTTCTGTTCTCACTCCAAAGTGTTTTGTTAATCAGAGACAGAAACAGGGGAAGGACAACCAGGAGGGAATGCTTCCAGGACGCAGGTAGACTGAGAAAACATTGGAGAGGAAACTGAGCGAGTGACACCAAATGGCTGCAAGTCAGGACAATCATAAATCCCAAACTCATTTTTCCACAGAAACATAATACACAAATACGAGTGATTACCCCTGTTGTGTTCCACTGAACAATTTCAATCAGCCGGACAAAGCCTGTGCCTTTTTTTTTTTTTGGTCAACTTAATTCACAACCATTTACGTTAATCAAGACTCTTGGTTCTACATCACACTGTGCTTCAGGATGTCCTCAGTCTCAGGAAAACATTACTGCCTGATGAAATAGTTTGGATATATATCCAAACTAATTGCCTGCCAGGCTAATTCCTGCTTGATGGCTAACATATGACCCCATGAGCTAGGCCGGGTTGTTTATGTTACTCTATATACATGATATATTGTACTCCGGATGTCCACTAAAGAGCTTGCAAGAGCAGGGGCCAGAGAGGGGTGGTTTACTTTGTTATGAGGCCCTGTCCTCATTCTCATACAGAAATGTATAGGTTATCATATGTTATGCTTTGATTACTTGTAGAAGGTATAACCAGGCACACACCGAACTGAAGAGACGGGCATTCACTGCTTCACACGAGTCAGTGATCATCACACGTGACAGGAGAGTAGGAGAGGGAACACCTAATCCACTGTCAGTCACTGAAACTTGTCATCTATCCCAGTAGGCCATTGATACAGTCATCACTGCCCTGTCACATCCTTGTCATCATAAACACAGGAGCCCAGATGATGAAAGAGGCAGAGATAGCAGTGGCATGCTGGACTGCTACAGTCCTCCACTTTATGCAATGTTGGATAAGCTGCCCGGTAGGACACAAATCTCAATGAGCAAACTGACACTTCTGTGCCCACTAGAGAAGTGAGAACTTTAATGGCATTAATAGTCAAACTGGTGTCAGGTTTCTTTCTCTGGGATCCGTCAGTCCTGCTCCTCGAGATGGGATCGACGGGAACAGAAGCCACGGCGACACCTCAACAGTTGCACCTTCTTTGAGCTAAAGAGTTGATTATGATGTCAGCAGCTTAGCACAGTCAAATCGCCACACTCGTGTGTCTAGACAAGTAGTCTAACAAGGTTAGTCTATTAGAGCTTAGCACCTGCACGTACCGGGTGACACCCTCATACTCAGTCGGGTGTTGAGACTCATTTTACACAAGAGGACTTAGTAGAACAAACTGAAATAGGAAGATGAGCACGCATGCACACGCACAGACTCACAAGTGAGAATGGCTTTCCTGCAAAGGACAACAACCCGACACCTCACAAATAGACTATAGTGACTGACACACTTAATGTTTCATTGGCTGTAACGGGAGATGAGTTTAAGCTTCATAAATACCCTCATTTAACTATGCATGCTCGTTTGTGTTGCTCAGTTGGCGTCTGCCTGCCTCCCCTTTCATCGTCCTCGTCGCTTTTCCGCCAATTCCTGCCTCCAAATGTCATGTCAGATATTTTTTCCATGAGAAAAGCAAACACACAGAAACGCAAATTAAAAACAACCCAGACCCTTCTGTGAGCCGTTTATTGTATTCGCCTCTCTCAATCCTCCCCGAATCCTCCCATTCCTGACACCCCCTCCCCTATATTCCTCCCCTTGAATAATGAGAACCAGTCTGATTTAAAGCAGCTACTCAACAGCTTTAACCTCAGGAAACACTCGGATCAGTGATCGGGACTCGCATCAATTGTTCCCACATTATTTGAATCCCTGCTTCAAAGCAGAAATCGGAGGATTTCCGAGGGTGATGGCGTCTATCCTGATAGCGCTCTCATTTCAACACGTACGAGTGCTGGTGATGAATGATTACATTGTTGTGGTCCGTGCTGTCCAGGAGAACATGGGTAGAACATACAAACGAACCACAGTTGGGTAAATACCGTTGAGCAAATGTTGAGTCATTACCTGTGGTTACTTTAATTCCATTAAGATTCTCTTATGAAATAGATTGTGCCTCCAGTGGTGTCTCGCAGTCCAACACAGCATCTAGCCAAGTTCAGATTCACACTGGCTGCCACATGGAGCTGGTTTCGGACATTATAAATCACAATAGTGCAATAAATAGGAGCGAGCCTTTAAACACACTCCTCCTCTTGGCATAGGCCGAACATCACTTACTGTGTCCAGACTGAGACACTAAATGAAACTACGTGCAGAAACGTATCACCATTTCTCACAGTGACTGTGACTCACAGAAACACACACACACACACACACACACACAGATATGATCCATCACACGAGGAACAACACTGACATGTAAACACACCACAAGAGGCTCTCTCTTTTCTCTGACTCCCCACACAGGGAACTATTCACCCCTCTTCCCTGCTGTCCCTCTTCCTCTCTCCCTCACTCTTCCTGCTCACGCTCCACTCTCTGCAGTGCCTGACACTACGCCCATTCAATCCCCCCCCATCTACCTTTTTCCACCTCCACAGATAAATAAACACCATCACCATAATCATCATTAGCACGTTGACGTCAGCACTCCCCCACCACCTTTACGGAGAAGTGTGCATGATAAGCAGGTACATGGAAACAGGCATTCTTCACAGCGCATTTGCACGAGGACGCGCGCACGTGCAAACGCGCACAGGTTCACAAATTGGATTTGAACTGTGTCTTTTCCACAGAGAAACCCTGATACATACTGATATGACATAAACAAGGGTTCATTTTGATAGAAAGCACAGCCGCCTTCAAATGTGTGTGTTTTCTTTTGTGCGCTCACACTCGGGCTACGATCCATCTTCCACCTCCCAGTCCTCCCCAGATGAAACATCTACGGATGATTTCCAACCTGGATTTACTTTGCCGTGACACTGTTTATGTTGCTGCTTTGGAAGGTTTTTTTTTTTTTTTTTTCTCTACAGGCTTTCCTTTTGTACGACTCTTTATACTTACAAAGGAGAATTGATATGGATCCATTGTCATTGCAACTGACAATAGAGTCCTGTTGTTACACACTGTCTCACTGTCAGTCCATCCGTCATGGTTTGCAGAGAGATGTTCCAGGTTCCAGGGACACCTGTCTAAACAAATAGTTTAGCTGCTCGTGGTTGTGACCTCCACTGCGGAATGATTCTCCTTCTCACTCATTAGCCTTGCATGGAAACCTGCAGGTACAAATGGCCTGACTAACCTTCTATGGGTAAATTCACAGCAACAGCTAATTGGCTTCTAGGTACCCTCTTCTCTTCCTGCTCTCGGGGCATTGTGTGTACACCCTCCCTTTCACCTCCAAGTATCAATCAAGACGAGAGCACACAGCCAACCACACATGGCAGCTTAATTATCTTTTGCCTAGAGCACCAGAAAACAACTATCACTCTACTGCAGGAAATACCACCTTACCCAAGGTTTGTTGCGTGGACGTGGTACGTCGCTCAAACGTAAACAATTATTTTAGAATCAACACAATTTCAATTCGCAGCGCCCCCTCAACAGTACAAATCCTTAAAACAAAAGGTTTGATTTGGGTTTATTGTGTAATCTATACATCACAGACGTGTCTACAACCAGCTGTAGCAGCAGCAGAGGCTGATGGGAATGTCAGGTATTTTGTCCTACAACAAAGTACAGGGCGAATATAAATCTGGTACCACTGTTAGAAAACAGCGGGTTACTCTAAAATATTTACAACGTTACAGGGAAATTTTTACAAGCACCCAAAAATAATTTCAACCTCTCGTGATTCATCATGTGAAGACTATGAATGTCGGGACAAAATTCCATGGCCCGCTATCTAATAGTTGTTAAGATACTGCAGACAGACAGACTTTGCTGCAGTATACCGTCAGTACACGGACTCTAATGTATCTACTTCAAGGTTTGATGTGTTTTCTTTCCAGATATGTTTATCTGCGAACGTTAGCTGTTGGTTATTTGAGTAACTTCTTGCCGTTCCATCATTTTTAACTGGTCTGGGCATTCTCTTCTAACAAAGAATGCATGTCTGCCCAGATAACTGGATATGTTCTCTTTTGCAGTCAATTATCTGCAGACCCTTTGGTTGTGCATCGTTGCTGAAGTACTAACACCACTTTCAGAGTTATGAACGTTACCTTTATTCACCATGCTGATCTGGGGTTTGAACTTTTGAACATATTTACTGCTATTTTACTTCAACAAGCAGTTACCAAGTGTATCTAATAAAGTGGCTGGTAAGGATTAACCAGATCAAACGAAAAACTTTTATATCAAATAAAGACCACTCGTGTACTTACTACTACAGTGACAACAATGCCAACAGGACAATCTTCCAGCCTTCATCATTACAGATGATATTGTAGTAAATCACCAACTGAGACTCAAAGTGGAAACCCACAATGTTTCTATACATTCAGAGAAGTACATCCACCAGAAAGATGCTTTATGTTGGCCGAACATGAGAAAGTGGAAGAAAGTGTGCAGAGCAAAAACTGGTGCGGCCCAGTTTGTCCCAGTGATTCCCTAAGAGCACAGAGTCCTATTCACCACATCTGCAGCTCGGTCCACATACTCACTTCTCACACTTAAACTATGGTAAACAAACTTCCATCTGTATGGAAACATGCTGCTCACTCATGTACACGCTCTGTGTACTCACACAACCACACCGCCTCCCACATCCATCACGCTGTGCTTACAGTCCTGTTTTTTTTCCCTGCACGATTACAATCGAGGCTGCGCAGGCACAATGCTCCTGAGCTGTGCACTTCACACCATTGTGATGTCGGGGATCAACACTCGTGCAAGATGGAGTCAACGTGCATCTTGGATGGCGATCGCATGGCCCTTTGTTCAAAGACAAAGAAAGCCATGAAACTCAGTCTCCCGAGATCCCCTATCTTTGGTTGTGAAAATAATCTCAGTGGTCACTTTGCGACATGTGACCTCACCAGGGTTGCCAACTCCCTGTTAAGAAAATAAGGAACTAATAAGCAACTTTACTCACTTTCTCAGTTGAGTAAGATGATGCTTTCTATGAACCAAATATGAGTTAAAAAAAAAAAATCAATATAATGAGCATGATGTGCATCCTCCTGTCAGTATTTGTCACTACAGATCGATGGGGCCTGACAGCAGGAGGATGATATGTTCCCTTATACAAATCTTCATTAGTAGACTAATCTGTAATTTCTCTGTTTTTCTGGTTTTGCACTGACTTGGTTATCCAAAAAAATAAGGAACAAAGTGTGTTCCGTATTTGTTTCAATACAAAACACGCCTATTATCTTTCAAATACAGGAACAAATTCTTATTTTACAGAACAGTTGGAAACCCTAGATCCCACATGGAGGAACCTCGCTGAGCAACAGACACCAGATACACTGTCAACAAACAACAGTTCCTGGACCAACAGACAGCGTCCCAGAGGGACACTTCTTTCACCTTTCATGGACTTGGTAACGTAAGCGGACTTGGCATAACATAACTTAGCTACGCATAGACTGTTTAACCCTTTAAAGTAAAAGCTTACTCGACAAATGATGTTGTTAGGTGTAGATTTAGGTTAATCTGATCATGTTAGTGATGTCCATGTTCTGTACTAGTATTCACTTCCAGATGTGCATGCTCCACTCACCTCTCTTTGAACTGCAGGCACCTCATCTCGCAGCAGCCATGTGGCCAAGAAGCCATCTTTGATTCTTCTTCTTCTTCTTTTAATTTTACGGCGGTTGGCATCCATCTGCAGGTGAATTACCACCCCCTGCTGCTCTGGAATGTGGACCAGAGATAGGCCACAGTCACACCTTCTGCGTCGTGGTGACGGACACTCGCTGCAATTTCCCGCCCGATCAGTAGGGGTCGCTGCGCAAGGTTGTTGTGCTTCTGGCTACAGTGAGCAATGGCGTCCGAGAAAGAAAGAGAGAGAAAGACTGTTGTTGTTGAAAAAGTGGCCGTTTCTCACTTTTCTGTGTCACGGAACGCAGTTTTAAGATAATTTGAGGCGAGAAATTGGCCATTTACAGTCTAAACATGTGCTGTGTGTGTTAAGATATGACGTATTTATAGTTCGGCAGCGGCGTTATCGGCGGGGATCAGCTCCGCCTCTGTCAGGACGCCCGGAGCGCACTGAGAGCCGGCACAGAGCAGCTTAGCTCGGCCTGTCCTGAGGACCAATCGCAGCTCTTGCCGTCTCCGTAGTCCCTTGACGGAGTGACGGACACTTAAAAAATATTCCGTGCACCCGGAGACGACGCAGAGGCTCTTCGACAGGTTCTGCGTCGACGCAGAGGACTCTGCGTAGCTACGCAGAGCACTTTACGCAGGAGTATAAATTGGGCTTACTCGCACACCCATCTGTAATTGTGCCATCTTGTTGTGGTTTCTTCGTTAAATCATTATTTGTAGTCTAACTCTACCTGACTCACATGTACTCACACACACATACACTTTTGTTGATGTTGTTTCAATCTTTGAATTGTTGCCCGTCTAATTATTAAATATGCAGTCTAGTTTGCGTAATGATGCACAAGAGTTAAAATATTGACAACCTCTTTCCAGGAGAACTCCATATATTTCAATTCAAGATAACCATTTTATGTGGTAATTTACCCATTATTTATTTAAATGTGCCACATGTAAGAATGTGGCCAAAAACTGTTACTACATTCAAATTCAAAATACCGAAGTCTTTTAGGTTTTCAGACGTAACTGGCAACCCGTGGTTGCTCGCAAGCTGAGACTCTACTGACTGCAATGATTGGTAGACGGCGGTAGGTGGCGCCACATGCCAAAACATGATTTCAAAACATAAACATGATTTGCAGTCTGCAAAATATTTTTTTTAATGCAAATATTTCGTCTGTACTGTTGTTGTTGGTGAGTTCAGTTTGTTATATGAACATTATTCCTGAGTCTCTGTGACATATTAGGAGGATTTTATGGCCAGTTGCTTCAGATTTATTACATAATGCACCTTTAATTATTAATCATAATCCAAATACATGCGACTGAATCAGTAAATTGGCTATCTCTTCCCTTATTTTGAAGAGTGGTGCCCCAAGGAACTTTAATATTTATTAAAGTAATTAATACAATAATATTTGATAGCCAATAAGCGATACAAAAGCGATACATTTAATGGTACCTCACCGCCCACAGTTACTGGCGTTCTCTTTCTCTCTCCACACCCCTTTCACCCTTCCTTTCCTTCCTAATCCCCCTAATTCTTTGTCCTCATGCTGTCTGTTTTTCTTTCTGCTGCAGATGCAGATATATTCATTCCACTGCCTTACATTCATCTTTTTATGCTTGAATTACAGCCTGGCCTTGTTTTTCCTGCTCTGTTTGCCACAGAGGAGCTGTAGGATGAGGCTAACTGGATGGACAGATAGTGTGTGCAGAGCAGAGGTGGGAGGAAAATTCTCAAAGAGCTTTCAAAGTTTGCTTTTGTTGCAGCCTACGATGATTAACAGATTAAGTAGTCCCTGCCTAAATTAGTGGATCTGGCTCATGCCAAGTTAAAGCCATAAAAGAATTGATCCCTCGTTGTTTAACTGGCTTGACTCCTTTTAGTCATCTGTGTGCTTTCACGACCTGGTTCTTTTCTGACGTCTCCTCCTTTCTGTCAATATATTTACTTTGATGTTTATACTTTGCTTATCTGTAACCTTTTTATGTGTTTGCTGTGCACACAGTATATCCATCATGGCCTTCTCACTGCTAAGGGGCCCGTGACAGATGAGGAGGAAAGCCCAACTGATAAACAAAGAAAAAAGAAACACAAAGAGAAAGATCAAAACACGAGAACAATGCGATCTGAATATTTCATTTCCCTCTTTTTTTGTTTTTACCATTTCTTTTTCTTTTACAGACACACGATTGCGTAATCTTAATATCGTTGACTAGTGCTTGGCTCTGCATTAAGAAAATATATAGCCCGCATCAATGCCTGTCTTTGATGGTCTCTTATACATATATATGGGCTTTATGATGCATGACGTGTGGAGAAATGTGTGTCTGTGCTCTGGAATTTCTGTGCAGAGAGGTTTCGAAACTGCAATCTGGGGTACTTGAGATGAAATGCCTTATTCAATCAAAATCAGCACTCTGGAGGTGTGCGGCTGGTATAAAGGCACAACAATTTGTGTGTTTCTCAAATGGTTTGAATACTTTAAAAGGGGAGCCGTTTTCACAACGCACATGTGTTACATCAGAAGTAGCCCAGGTCTATAAATCAAGCGTTCATTAACACATTCAACATGCCAGACCTGACATAACACTTAAGCACATATTTATATTCTGTCTGCATTTTTCACAGTGTGTCTTCTCCTTCATATATGCCTGTTGGCAGGATACTGTGGCCCAGCCCAGGCTTCGGATCAAATACACAGAGCGTTGCTTTTATCCTCCTGTCAACTACCTGACAAACCTGTGTGATCCATCTGAAATTGTGAAGGTCAGCGGATCAGATTTGTCTCCCACACGCTTCCATTAACATCCAACTTGGCAGTGAAAATCACATGTCCGCCATTCAGCATAATTCATCTACGTCCTCCACAGCTATTAGAATGATAAAGCGCGTATAGATAATAGCCGTGTTCCGCCATGGAAAGTGTCTCGAGCTATCATACTGTGACCGTATGCAGAGACGGCCACGACATGATAAATTAACGCGCCACTCCGCGCTTAATGCTTCGAATTTTCATAAACAGATTATGTCATGCACAATCTGTCTTTTTAAACGAACAAAACACGACACATATTCATTATGGTGTCGCTTTCAAGCGGCGTGGCTGTTGTTTACGCCGGTCATCTTGAAGCCGAAAGGCTGCAAACTTGTTTTACCGCCTTTGCGTTGATCCGACAGATGACTCACAACGGTCAGCTGCACCTACTTTACTTTTAGAGGAAACAAAAAAAAAACAACAACAAAAAACATGAATGGTGAACGTTAATTGATGGGCAATCAAAAGATAAAACAGAGTGACTGATATAATCTGATTTAAATGTGTCTGAACACATGCACGCAGTGTTATTTTTAGTAATATGTTGCGTCAGTTCACTGAAGAACTAGTTCCTATGAAAGCATCATGTTCTATTGAGTAACAGGAAAAACTGCTTTTGGAAAAATGCTCCTGTTTGTTTATTTGTTTGTGAAAATTGCACCAAACTATTTTAATGTAAAACTAATAGACTAATATAAAAATGTAGCCGCCTGTTAAAAAACTCCCTGAACCTGTTAAATGTAACGCATCATGAAAAAGTGGACCACATAGTGTATATGACTGAAGTGGCTTCAAAGGTCCAGTGTGTGACATTTATGACATAAAATACTACCTATATGTATGTTTGCGTATGTTTATAATTGCTTTAAAATATATTTTGTAGTCTTAGAATAAGCCTTTTAAAAAAATAAAAAAAATAAAAGATTTTAGTCACCACATTTTTTGCATCTCCATGTTTCTACAGAAGCCCAAATGGACAAATTAGCGTGTGATTTGCATTTTAAACAGAAGATTACCACACAAACGAAGGTTCTCTCTGCAAGAAAAAGGTCACCGTTGTAAAGCCCAATGTATACTTCTGCGTAAAGTGCTCTACGTAGGTTACAGAGACCCCTCTACGTCGCCGGAGAGGCTGTCGGAGAGTCTTCTCCGCCGTCATCTCCAGCTCCACAAAATATTTTTTAAGTGTCCGTCACTCCGTCAAGGGACAACGGATACGGCACGGGCTGCGATTGGTCTTCAGGACAGGCCGAGCTAACGCTGCTCTGTGCCGGCCACTGTGCGCACCGAGCGTCCACAGAGGCGGAGCTGTTCACAAGCGACAACGTCGCTTGCCAAACTATAAATACGTCATATCTTAATACACAAACCACATGTTTAGACTCTAAATGGCCAATTTCTCGCCTCAAATGATCTTAAAACTGCGTTCCGGGACATAGAAAATATTTATTTCAGGTGAGAAACGGCCACTGTTTCAATGTTATTCAGCTGCAACAACAACAACAGTCTTTCTCTCTCGGACGCCTTTGCCAACTGTAGCAAGACGCACAACAAGCTTGCGTAGCGACCCCTACTGATCGGGCGGAAAATTGCAGTGCGTACCCGGCACCACGAGGGAGAACTATGAAGGCTGGAGGGGTCTCCATGGTTACGCAGTTGGATAACACATTACGCAGTCGGAGGAGTATAATGTGGCCTTAAGGAAGGAAACAGTGACGTACACACACATACACACACACACATACTGTGGTACAGATATTTTTGACCTAAATAAAAGATGTTTTACCTCTGTGGCTCTGTAAAACTTCATGCCTAATGGAAAACGTACTTTTCACAGTCAGGTGACCGCTTTCCAACGTAAACATCAAAAGGAAAATATCTTGGAGAATGGAATTAGTCATTTTACCTCTGCATTTAACCCGTCCTCCAAGTGTAGGAACAGTGGACGGCATGGGGTTGCTTTGCTCAGGAACACTCCAGCCCTTGGGCCTTCCTGGGATTTGGACCGGCAACTTTTCTGAGTCCAATTCCTTTTCCTCTTGACCACTGAACATAAACGGGCCATTTGAGAGAAATAAAACAGCACTTTATTAGCAAAGTAATCTCCCACAGTGTCTTTCTTTTCCCAGTGATTACAGATGCACATAAGTTGAATCCCAAATTCTTCCGTCTGTCTCTGTTATTTATGGTCCGAATGACAGTTAATGCTTTTCTCAGCTGTTCCTAAAGTGTGCGGTGCCAGTTTTGTTAGACCAGGTGTTGTTCTGTGCTCAATGTACTTTCAGTCAAAGGAATGGCCCTATATTCAGGCCGTCCCACGTACAGACAAACGGCTCTGTTTGGACTTTTTGTTCCTCTGGGTGAAAATTCAGTTAAGCCTCGCTTTCGCTGTGTAGCAGTTGGTGGCAGCCATGTTTGACTGTAGACTGTGCGATGGTGATGAGGCCAAACATTCTGGACTGAAAAGTGAGCTTGATTGAGTTACTGTTTTTGGACTCAGTCAAGTGTATTCCAGGCCATGTCTCCCTCTTTCTCATCTCCAGGCAGATGGGGTTTTACCCCTGATTTACCACACGGGTGATTCATATAAAATGAATGCAGTGGTGTGTTTTTTTTTTGTTTTGGTTAATTGTCAGTGTCACCGTTTGAATGCAATTATCTGTGAATTGAGGAACTTTAAAAGGTTCGTGCAGAAGAGACTCCCTCGCACGAAAACAGCTGTCATTTTTATTCCTGGCACAATACTAGGATCTACAAATAAGCCCCAACATGTGGGAGAATGTCCAGCACTAAATGTCGGGGGAAAAGAAAGGTTGTCATAGACTGAGATATTTAAAGTCTCCCACATTCCTCTTGAGGTTAAGTGCTGCTCTGCCTCTGATAATAATGTGCGGGATATTGATCTACCTGGTTAAGTAGTAAAATAACGGGTTTGATGTTTTTCTGAAGAAAGACAAAAAGTGTTTTCATGAACTCCAAACCCAAGGTCGTGCAGCGAATGCATTCTCTGTTTGTTGCAGCTAATCCCCCTTGTCGTATTTTTGCCCGTCACTTGTACAAAGCTGTTAAACATACAAAGTGGATTAATTTCCGCTGCTTTTACTGCTTTGTGTCAAAATGTCCTCTAAGGCCAGAGTGGTCAGGATAATCACATTAGAGTGATTCTCAGGAAGCTCAGAGCTCCACCTCCTCAGCATCAGAACAAAACGATTCTGCTGGGGGAGACATCTGATATGAACCAGGAGGCAGTGCAGGTTGTGTCTGACATCATGGGACAATTGCGGTCCCTGCCAGGGATCAATGGCTTTGGGCTAGACAAATGGAGAGTTGGTGTACAGCACCCTTTTTGTGTTTGTGTGCTGCAATTTACTTTTGGATGCATCGGTGCGTGTGTTTTTGTTTATCTTGTTTGTGCATGTGTCAGTGTATGAATATCTGTAATTCCTTTGAACTCATTCACCTGTGAATAAGTCGTGATGGCATGCCATCTGTATTGTGCGTGTGTGTGGGTGGGAGGCTTGACATTAAAATTCAAAGACAAGGTGTTTTTTTTTTTGTTTGTTGTTTTTAGCGCCAACCTTTGTGCTGTGTGGAGCTACACTAAGGGTGTGACCTGTAAGTGA
The DNA here is from genome assembly GCF_963457635.1 of Microchirus variegatus. Taxonomy (NCBI): domain Eukaryota; kingdom Metazoa; phylum Chordata; class Actinopteri; order Pleuronectiformes; family Soleidae; genus Microchirus; species Microchirus variegatus. The sequence continues at coordinate 21,954,609 of NC_139810.1, forward strand.
ACTGCTGACTCAGCCATCCGGCATTCCTGGACATGTGGAAGTGCACCTGTATCTGAGAGAGAGAGAGAGACAGAAACTGAAGAAGGCTTTAAATATAACCACAAGTGGCGCGTATGAATTATGTATACACGGCATGATCATGATCATGGTGTGAGGTTTGTTTTATCCTCCATTTTTCTCTTCACCCACATGTATCTAAAGTCACCGAGGACGTGAGGATGTGTCCTCGTGATATCTGGTGTCTTTCCAGGCCGACTTTAGTTACTTTTCATTGATAGTGGTTGTCAACACTGCTGCTGATGACAAACGACAACAATGATAGGGACAGTGTATGCGGGCGCAAGAGTGAAGTGGGAGTAATGGCATCATCGTTTTCTTAACCCTTTATCGGGCAGCCATTGAAATACTATTTATGATATTTTTGACATTTAAAAAAAAAAGAAATATATACATATATATATATAACATTTTCCTGTAGAAAATCAAGATCAATGAAGTTGGCTGCTTGCCTGTCTAGGGTAAAACATTTTCTAAAATGTATGACACTATAAGCCTGTAACCCTAACCCTAACCCTACCCCACTGCTGATTGGTGCGGTCTGCTATGTAGCGTAAACCTTGGCTGATTGGCTGGAGTCGTGATTTTCCCACCTCACTGGACTGCATAGCGTTTTTTTGATTTCCGAAGAAGTTACCGTTTATAGTCACTTGCCTGATGGGTTAGGGTTAGGGTAAGGTTTAACCCAAGCTTTAAAGTATTCGCTGACAAAAAACGCAAAGGCGGCATTTCGAGATTTTCCCACCAATACGCCAATACGATAAAAAAACAGAAACAATGTGTATTAACCTAGACACCTGTTTCCACGTGGATGAGCCCTCATAATATCATGATGCATTCCCCCAGCCCTTTACCATCATAACTAAATGCCTTACCTTAACCCTGACCTAAACCCAGTTCTAACCCTAACCCTAAAACCAACCCCCCCCCCCCCCCACACACACACACACAACTATTCCAGTTAGGACATTGCATCATTTGTACCCCTCTCACCAAAGCCTTATCACACTTCACATCTTCCCTCTAACCTTAACCAATCATGAAAAAATTAGATTCTGCCTGATGAGGACCAGGTTTTGGTCTCCATGACGACTGCTGGTCAGTGTTTTACCAGAAAATGTCATCGGTTAGGACATTTACAGGACGTTGGAGGAATGCCTCCAGCATGTAATGTCTTATTACAAAGCTATTGTTTATTTTCACATACTTAATTTTAGCTTTTTTTATTGCTAATTCTATTCCCATTTGGCATTTGTGTGTTTCCTTTTCAGATTTTTTTTTTATTTGAATCCTTTTTTTTTGCATTTGTCACTTGTCTAACCCACACACACACACACACACACACACACACACACACACACACACATAGAAACATGACCCTCAAAACATGCTCACACGTAGCCATAATTTGCGTAAGCAAATGAGCACAAAACGTGCACACACTTAGGTTTACACAGGTCTTCTTCTTCTTCTTCTTAGGCCTTGTATAGAGCCTGGGAACCTCATGGGATATGTGTGTGTGAAATGTGACAGTAAACAAGCTTGTGTCATTACTGTCAGTCACATAAGCTCATTCACATAGATGAGCTGGCACGTCATGCAGTAACAAACAAACAAGTATGCATACACACATTAATGATTACTGGAAGAGAGCCACACACACAAACCAGTAAATTCCCAAGCCTTGCCTTAACCTAACCACAGTTCCAAGATTCGATGAAGCCATGATGACATGTCGAGATTAAACTCTTTGAGAATAAAGTTGGATTATCATCGAGAGTTAAGTCGACGTGGATATTAAACTCAAAATTTCAAGAATAAAGTTGGATTATCGTGGCGAGATTTAAATCGACATGTCGAGATTAAACTCCAATCTTCGAGAATAAAGTTGGAATATCAAGTCGAGATGTAAATCGACAGGAAGATCAAGCTCGAACCTTCGAGAAAAACGTTGGATTATAATGTTGAGATTTAAATCAACATGTCGAGCATGAGTTTTTTGACCTGCTGAAACTTTTTTCTCTCTCTCTAATGACTTTACCGACTGCGCCGAAACCTGGACACCCAGTACCTGTCCTAATCCGCGAGATAATCCAATTTTATTCTCAAAATTTCAATCTGTTTAATCTGTGCATGTTGATTTAAATCTTTAATATCAACATGACATTCCAACTTTATTCTCGAAGGTTCGGGTTTAAGCTCCACGTCGAGTTAAATCTCCGTGTCTAATTAAATCTCGACTTGATATTCCAACTTTATTCGCGAAATTTCAAATTTAATCTCCACATGTCGAGTTAAATCTCGACTTGTTATTCCAACTTTATTCTCGAATTTTCAAATGTAATCTCGACACGATATTCCAACTTTATTCTCGAAATGTTGTGTTTAATCTCCCCATGCCGAGTTGAATCACAACTCGATATTCCAAATTCATTCTCGATAATTTCCAATTTAATCCCCACGTGTCGAGTTAAATCTCGACTTGTTATTCCCACTTTAGACATGACAAACGTTATTCTAAAAATAATCACATCATGGCAAATATGTTTTATTTAATTCCTGCGTGGCCCTAATATGCAAATTCGTGTCCTGACAAGCTCAGTGGTTACTCTGGCATAAACACTGAGCTTGTCAGGACCAGTAGTAACAACAGAACACACACACACACACACACACACACACACACGTACACACTTCATAGGTATGTTAACAGCTTGCCTTCAATCCTGGCTCCACCCTCAGTCCTAGAGGACAGGCTGTTTGACCCAGGAGGAGGAGGAGGAGGAGGAGGAGGAGATAGAGGGGGAGGTAAAGAGCCAGCGGAGCTGATATTCATTTCTGCCTCTGGTGTTCGGGGCTCAGCATGTTGCAAGAGCACCGGGGGACACAGGACGCACACGGCTGTCAAATGGATTAGGGCAACGGACCCACACCTCTGACTCCGGTAGCGCAGACACACACAGTGAAAGGAGCCGCTCTCACCTGCGACGGAACTTTTCTACTCTGTCTTTAATGAAAACTCACTGATGTCTCACTGCTTCATTCACTCTCAGCGCGGACAGAGTCTGTGAAGTGACAGCGCGGATGATGTGAATACTTTTTTTTGGGGGGGATCGGGGAAACATTTTGTCACGGAGCTGCATCGTTGAAGTGGACCATCTGTGAGTAAGCGCTCACTCTTCTTCAATCTCGCATTTATCACGCGTTAACGCGACAGTTTATTATAAACCTGACTTTGAACAAGAACAAAATATGTAGCAATTGTTCTCCTGTGGGTGAAACTGTGCGTTAAACCTGTGAGTCACTCTTTGTTTACTGACTAATCAGGTAATTTCTGTGCGTCCCATAAATCAGGTGTCTGATGTTTTAATGTATTATATGTTATGCTTATAACATGTTTAATTAACCTATTATTATAGGTTATAATCAGTGAAGTTGTCATTACTATTAAGTCCCGTAATTAATCTTTATATATATATATGTGTGTGTGTATACATATATATATATATGTATACATACAGTATACATATATATATACATGTATATATAGTTTTATCCCATATGTAAATCCCACTGTAAATATAGGTTATTTAGTTCCATCAAAGAGTAATTATGAGTGACAAGCATTTATGTGTCGATTATCAAGTTAAGGTAATTTTTAATTTATATTATCTTTATATTGTTAATGTTTAAGCGAAAACATGTTAACTTAAGATGACTTTCCAAATACAGTCGCTTACGTGAAGTGAATACACTTCCTTTCTGTAATTGGGTAAATTAATTACTAAATTGCTTGGTGAAAAAATGAAGAAGTTCTGGTTACTTTAGTTCTCTTTGCCAGTAAAGTGAATTTCCTTGGATTGTGGACAAAAAAAACAAAAAACAGTTTAGGACATTTTACACAGTGTACTGTAATGTATAGATAAAAACCCAATAGTTGCAGCCCCAACGTAGAGAGTGTCTCTGACATACTGCAGGTGCTATACTGGACATATTTTATGGCAGAGTCTGATTACAAATGCATATGTTCCCCTGAGTGGAAAATGTAAAAAAAAAAGGGAAGAAGAAAAAAAAAAAGCTGTCAGACTGTTAATGTGATCTGCTCTATCATTTACTGTTAATGGATTGTGTTTGGTGACAGCTCTTAATGCTTTGTCCCATAGTCACCGAGCGCAGAGCAAAAACACTCCAAGGGTAAAGGACACGCATGAGAAAGGCTTACCATGCACTGAGAACAAGGTGAGAGGAGACAGAATCCATAGTATACTCACCTGGGGGTGGGTGTTCTTTCTCATTGTGTGTGTATAGTACGTGTGCGGGTGTTTGTGTGTCTGTTTCTTGTCACCCCAGCCTGTATTTTTTTCTTTTTTTTCTTTTTCTTCTTTTAAATGGTCTGCAGATGATTAGGAAAAATGACGTGAGGTCACGGACTGTGCATGTGTTTGTGGTGCACACACAAGTATGTGTCTTGAAAGCTCGTTGATTTATTAGTTGCCTGACTTTTCAAATGTTATTTTCAAAATAAAAAAAAAAAAGCAGCAAAGCTGTGATTAAGGAGGGATTTCTCTGTGAAGCGTGTCTTGTTGGTTTTTCCGCTAATGCAAATTCTATTGCGTGATTACATAAATCCACAGGGTGCAGAGTGAAACCAGCAAGTCATTCTTGTGTCCGAGAGGACAATCAACTTTTTAAAAAAAGGCTCGGTTTCTATTATTAATGAACTTAAGTTCAATTTGTTTGGCATCATCTGTGTGCAAATTACCTTCTTGATTTTATTCCTCATCATCATAATTACTCGTATTATAATGGTCAATTTAGTCTGATTATTTAGCAGGGAATCAGTTATAGTATCTATTCCATTGTGTGACATGGATCAGACCATATATCAACTTCACACCTCGGGGGCTTGTTTTCTGCTGAAGTGGTTTTACACAGCTTCCACTCCTCAGGACTTGACTATTTATCGTTCTGTGTGATGGGTTAGAGGCTCCTGTTTTGTTTAGGGCACACGAAGTCCGCTGGTTAATGATACATAACAAGAAAAACAGCCGTCCGTCTTTTAAACAGGCTTTATCAGTGCTGATAAGGGGACTTGGACCTTCTTCCTCCGCAGACCTTTTGAGTTTTGTCCAACAGTCGACGTATTATGGAAACAAACTCACGGCGAGATTTGTGAATACAACATTCTGCGAGTTCTGCAGCGCACACAAACTTACATGAGGGCAAGTAATGACTGTATTAGTGTGTGCAATGAGGTGTGGTCCCACATGATTAACATTTAATGGGCTGTTCGGGCAAGACAGTATTAGAACAAAGTGTTTACTTTAGTTGCTCATAGGGGCTGCGGTCCTTTGGTGAAGACCAGAACCTGAGTGACACCCACTGGAAGAGAACAATGAATCCTGGAGACAGAGCTGTGTGAATCAGATTACAGAAGTACAGAATGAAAGGCATAAATTCACATATGTCAAGCATCCACCTGCCATTGAAGGGAGTGTTCATAGAGTTGATTTATGCTGCGTATGACGGTGCAAATGAGGACTTAAATGACTGATATGTGTGCCTTGAAGAAGAACTTGAGGCCATATCTGCTTTATCGTGCAGTTGCAGTGTCACAGCATGTGTGCAGTATGTACGACACGTGACTCGTCCAGAGCTTTATTGTGTAACAATTCATTGATTGGCTTGTAAATAAAAATCTGCTGCCCATGTAGAGAAACGAGGGCGCACACAGACCACGTGTTGTGGGTGTGCCAAGTGGGCCAGGGCCGCTTTAGTCCTGTTTTCATCTGCCAGCGTCTTTTAATGAGGCTGATAATTAAAAAGGTTAATATATGAAAGTAATCAGCACATCACTGCCCGTCGTCCTGGGAGGGAGTGATCCTCGATGACGTCGGCGTGAATGGTTAGTTTTGGGCAGATTGTGTAAGTGTATGAATGTGACAATAACAGACAAAAGGCAAGAAGGAAAAAGGGGAATTAGCAACAGGTTGTTTGAGTGTACACAGGACAGGGAGGGTGTCATTAATGGGTCAAACATGGTCAAAGGGAACTAAGAAAACGACTGAAAATGCACACACGCAAGACATGGAGGGAAGTAAAGCTGGCAAAAACACAGCCTTAGAAATGTGCAACTGATCTGAACCTAAATCTATACGATTTCAGCTGATTAAATCACAATCACAGACAATTTACACATTTCCTCATCACGTCACAACACGCTCTAAAGCTACATGACATAGTTTGTAAAAAAAAAAAATTAAAAAAACAATGACCAAAAATGTGTATGAACACCAAGACAAGTGGACCGACACGCTGAAAGATGTGAATGCTTGAAAGCTATATGTTTTCTAGCGGATAGTAACTAGCTGTTTTGTCAGCCCCGAGGCGCTGCAGAGAGAGTGGAACAGAATGGAGACGACAAGAAGGATGCATCCACACCAGTGAGCCTCTGGAGGGGAAAGAGAGGCAGGGATGGACTCTGTCGTTAATCAGAGTGAAAGCTTTAAAGTAAAGGCAGGAAGCGAGACTCTGCACTAACTACTAAAAGCAGTGTCTCCAGTCCTTCCAGTAGAAAGACGGAATAATTTGTGTTTTACATTAAGTCGATCAGACGGATGTGACTGTGCTCGGGTTATTAAGGAGAGAGCGGAGCAGAATACATTTGCAGAGACATGGGTTTATAAAGTGAACGGCATCCATTTACTTTCTCTATGTGGCCTCAGATGAAGGAATTCCCTCTGTGGACAGGAAATGTCAAAGTTTTGAGCTGTCCATTGGTCTCCTACAGCGGAGACAAAGAGCAATTTAAAGATAAACTGGATTCATGCACGATGCAAATGAGGCATGATCATATTGTATTTGGAGATAATAATGCGTGGACTCCAGAGTCTCCGGAGGATGGAAAGCGAGACTTTCTCTGAGTAAATGGTCTCACGCACTTTCCCATACGCCACAGATAAGTCGTGACACCATTACAGAAGGCTCTTCCTGCCAGTTGTTAATCCTCTTATTACATTTCATAGAATGAAATTTGTGACTATTAGTTTAGCATTACTGTAACACGGTGGATTAATTTCTGAGATCACATTCTTATAACACTTCCCAGGTCCTTACACATGGACAAAGGGATACTTGGAAGAGGAGCTTTTATATAAGAAATTGGTCACATGGGCAAATATATATATAATGAGATTATATGGAGACCATAAAGGATCGCGGCAGCACAAAGAATCCTCTCATAAATTATGCTGTAATTACAGAGAGGGGCACAAGGTTCCTCAGGGCCCGACAAAGAGAGGCCGCGAGATTCCTTGATGGTAAAAGACTCTGTTGTCTAAACTAAACTGTCTCTAATTAAAGAAAAACTTAAAAGAAGAAACATTAATAAAGAGGTAATAATAAAGATTAGAATTACCTTTGATCCAAGAACAACTGGACAGGGCCGACTGGGCACAACCTAGAAACTCACTAAAGCAACTTTGATTTGAGCAATCAAAGTAATACAGGTTTGTTGTTGGTTTTGTGGTTAATATTGGTGTTGTGGTTGATGTTGTGTTGGTGTATTGTTGATGTTGTTGTGGTTGATGTTGCGTTGGTGTTGTGGTTGATGTTGTGTTGATGTTGTGGTTGATGTTGTGTTGGTGTTGTGGTTGGTGTTGTGGTTGGTGTTGTGGTTGGTGTTGTGGTTGATGTTGTGGTTGATGTTGTGTTGATGTTGTGTTGATGTTGTGGTTGATGTTGTGTTGATGTTGTGGTTGATGTTGTGTTGATGTTGTGGTTGATGTTGTGTTGGTGTTGTGGTTGATGTTGTGGTTGATGTTGTGGTTGGTGTTGTGGTTGATGTTGTGGTTGATGTTGTGTTGATGTTGTGGTTGATGTTGTGTTGATGTTGTGGTTGATGTTGTGTTGGTGTTGTGGTTGATGTTGTGGTTGGTGTTGTGGTTGATGTTGTGTTGGTGTTGTGGTTGTGTTTGATGTTGTGTTGGTGTTGTGGTTGATGTTGTGGTTGGTGTTGTGGTTGATGTTGTGTTGGTGTTGTGGTTGTGTTTGATGTTGTGTTGGTGTTGTGGTTGATGTTGTGGTTGGTGTTGTGGTTGATGTTGTGGTTGATGTTGTGGTTGATGTTGTGTTGGTGTTGTGGTTGATGTGGTTGGTGTTGTGGTTGATGTTGTGTGGTTGGTGTTGTGGTTGATGTTGTGGTTGATGTGGTTGATGTTGTGATTGGTGTCGTGTGGTTGATGTTGTGGTTGGTGTTGATGTGATTGATGTTGTGGTTGATGTTGTGGTTGGTGTTGATGTGATTGATGTTGTGGTTGATGTTGTGGTTGGTGTTGATGTGGTTGGTGTTGCCTGGTGTGACAGCAAATATTCTCTCACACATCAACAGCATGTTATGCCATTCAACTCCTCAGGTTTGACTCAGATTCTCTTCCTCTGGTTTAAGGCCACACCTTCATGGCCCAGCTGACAGCATGTCATTCATTTGAACACATTTCTCTTGACAAAGCCAGCATGTAACGCACACATGTTGACGGTGTGTTCAGCTGTGTAATCGCACCCAGCAGCGTCTACACGAGTACGAGTAAAATGATCACTGGGCTTCAGCAGAGTAGTGACAGAAACCTTGTTATGTCTTTTTTAGTCGCACTCAGTTGCACAATACTATCGACTAAAGTCTTCTTTCTATTTTTAGGCGGGGAAAATATCCAGACACCCATTGAGCACACATGTATACCTAAGCACTCCTTGCTCATTAGTCAAAATAAAACTCTAATATAGTTTTAATCAACTCACACTGTGATGACTAACTTAACAAAGGCCTCCTTAGAGCTCTTTGAAGCCAACTCCTTTCTCCTCATCTTATGTTTATCTTTATTCTTTTACAATTTATTTTCTTTTTTTGTTCTTTTCCTGCCCTTTTTTTTGTATTGCATTCTTTCATCTTGGGCCCTTCTTTCTCCCTTTGTTTTTACTACGTGCTGTTTATTTGCCCACGGCATCCCACGACTCCACTTCTCAAAACTGTCATCTCAATCTTATCAACTTTCTGTTCTTTTGAACCATTTATTTATAAGCAAGGAAAAATAAACTCCAACATTTATTGAGCTCAACAGTGTGACTGTTTCGAAAGGGGAAGAATGCCTGGATGCATGAGGGAATGAAGGAGGGGGGGAGGCAAAAATAGGGGGGAGTAGGAATGTATGGGGTAAGTATGGGATGATTACATGAGCAGAGATATAGAGGTGGTGGGATAGAAGGGGAAAGCTGTCGAGTCAACCTTGAGAAAAATGCCTTCTGGGTTTGAATCAAACACAAATGGAAGCTTTGAGAGACGGACTAACAGGCACACTGAACACTTATTACAAAATTGGAGACAGCATCAAAAACATTCACGCACAACAACATTCACATGGCATAACAGCATTCACATGGCAGCATGATTTGTACCGTGTGTTACAGGACGGGTTCGTTTTATTTTTTTATTTGACTGTCTCGACCAGTTCACCAATTAAGATCCAGAGCACAGTGATGCAGTTGTGAGCACTGGTGCCTCACAATGAGAGAGTTCTTTGTTCCAACCCCATTTCACCCCAGATACTAGCACCTGGAGATTGTCATGAGGTTAATTGAATACTCTAAAGTGAAGGTAGGTGTGATTGTGAGTGCGCCTGGTTGTTTACGTTCCGTTACGCGTCCAGTGCTAGCACGGACTGTTTTTTTTTTTGTTTTCCTTTAAATAATCACGAGAGAAGACGAGGGAGTCGTCAAAATAAATGAAAACATCCCGGGTAAAAATGCTGTGCAAAACATCATTAACCCCGCACTTGAAACACAGCTGGCGCATTCGTTAATAGGAACGGCATCACAGTGTTATCTTAACCACTGGAGCATTAAAAGCTGTATTCAACTCGTCTCCTCCCTTCTAAACAGATGGTAAGCATTTCTATGATCAAACTGGGAAACTTCAAAAGCTGCAGAGAAACACAATGGGAAAGGGTTGGACTACCTGTTTTGGACGTTGATTCCATGACAGTGAGTGAAGGAATGGGGTTTCTTTAAGTTTATATTGGTGAAGAGGAAGGACAATAGTTCCAGCCTCCAAAGAGGCTGAGGGGGTATTTGTCAAGTGACTCCAACTGAGATAGGGTGTACTGTATATATGATACGCTATAGGATGTCTATAGGGGGAGCCCTAAAGGTGGAGCAGGTCTAACAGGCAGTCCCATTTGTGATGAGATGAGATAGTGCTGGACTTACTGAAGACGTTTGGGAACGAGGAACTGGACTCCTGAGTGGAAAAAGGGCCACAAAAGGCTTTACAGGGAAACCGTTTGATACTCAGGAATTCAAATAACCAAGCCAAGCAAACAAATCTGGACGGACGAGGCAGACGAGGTCAAAAAATACTCAGTCAGGTATAAATAAACCCCAATGTATAGAAACTGTGACTAATGCCTGCTAAGTTTGTTTTGGAATGAGTAAAAACAAACGAGATTGGAGACAATGAGACGCAGGTGTCTCTCATTAGTGACATAAAAGTTAATCACATCAGCGTGAGACACATGGAAGTGGGATCCGGAACAAGACAGGGGCGCGAAGGCAAAAATAAAACAGGAAATGCTGTAAGCAGAGAAAATAAATGAAAGCATGACCTTGAGCAGTGTTTCCCAGTCCTTATTTTGTCCTCGGGGACTTAGATGCTGCCCTGCTCCAACACACCTGATTCAAATGGTCAGTACGTCAGCAAGCTCTGCTGAAGCCTGGAAACGATGAATCCTATGAATCAGGTGTTTTGAAGCCAACATATTCGCTTTTATGATGAATACAGCCAGTTTTCTGACATACTGCCTGATTTACATGTTCCCGTGACCTTTCTTCTTTGTCATCGCACAGGCGTTCCGCATCCTTAAGCTCCATTGTCTCCTTCAGCTCCACATGCATGACGTTGTTGTCGTCTTCCACAAGGAGTTCTATTTGGTTTGATCTTGTAGTTGACAATCTTAATTTGGATCTTCCTGCCGTGATAAAGTAATGAAAGTTCTCCTCAGGGCCTTTTCCTGTAGGCGCGTACACCCGTACGTGCGCTTCTCATTGGCTGCTGCGCCTTCCTCATCGCCGCTTAGCGGATCTGCCATTGTTGGCTGCAACGTTTCAGTAATAACAAGGCAATATTTACCGAGAACTTAACTGCTCAGCGTTTTCCAACTTATCCAAAGCCTTTTCTATGCTCCCCGGGCGATATAGTCCTTCTGGGCTCCGTCTGGTTCTTGAGCGATCGTGTCCGCATCCAGATCTAAATCAATGTGAGGTTTTTTGACTTGATGTAGTGGCAAACATAACTTAATTCTAAAGTATTTCGCTGTAGGCCAAGCTTCCTATAAGGGCTTGACTCATAGGTGCTGTTTCAATTCCTCAGTCACCAAGGAAAGGATGAGTCATGAAAAGGTTTGCACCTTTACTTCCACTTGCTGTAAATCCAGGTTACCTTTCCGTCCACATGTATCCAAGCTTCTGTCAGATCAACACAAAGAAATATTCCCTTGATGTTCCAGGTTGTGAATGACGATCTATAGATTTAACAGTAACACAACGGTCAGAAAACCTTTTTACACCAAACCTGGCACAGCTTCTAACGGACACCAACGCTAATTTTCTAGTTCATATCTACCTATTCCTCCATTTATCATAGCTGTTCCTTTCCTTGTAAGAATATTTACTCAAAGGCTTACGGCCAACGGTTAACTACTTTAATTGTTCACAAATTACACTGTAATGCTAAAGTAATCATGCATTAATCATTAAAACTAACCCTAAACTAAATTAACTCTGGCTCCTACAATAGGGATGATTAGAGTTGTTTCCTGCCATGTGGAGTTTACAGTGTCTGGCTTTAATTGAAAGTGGTTAACTTATTATTATTCATTTAAACGACTCAATGTGAAAATTCAGCAGATGCTTTGAAAACAAAGAGCTCCTACATGCTAATGTATCAACATGTATCCCCAAAAGATCTGCGTGTTTTGCTTGTAATTTCAGTGGTAGGATGAGAACAAAATCAGTCAGCTGACAAATTTAAGGGCAAATTATGGAAATGTAATAAAGATGTCAGGTGGGACGCAGATCAGTCGATAATTCAAAACAAGTAGATGGTTTATTAATAAACTCTAAAACACAGACAGTCTCATGACCCTGCATCAGCTTAAATCCTGCTGACATTTAACGTCGAGCGTCACATAATACTTAAATGAATACTTTGTTTGTCTTACAGGAATGGAAAGCATCAGCGTGGAAACAGACTGGGATGGGTTAGCTCCGTCCTCTCTGGTCACTGCTGGAAGGAATAACTTCTCCTCGTCATCCTCATCCTTTTTTGTGTCAGAGCTGAACTCGTACAACACGTCTCACAGTGGGGGATCCTTTTTCGGAATCTTCCCCGAGAATGGTTCCACCATCACACCTCACACGCTGCCCCAGCCCAGGCCCAGGGACCTGGGCCTGGCAAGGGCAGAGATCGCCGTGCTCGGGGTGGTGCTGGCTTTCACCACCCTGGGGAACAGCTTTGTCCTGTGGGTGCTGCTGAGGAGGAGGAAGCAAAACGCGCCCATGCACGTGTTCATGGTCAACCTGTGTGTGGCCGACTTAGTGGTGGCTCTCTTTCAGGTCAGATCATGAGTTACTTTTTATTGGAGTTAGTGGAACGTAAAGGAAATCATGTTTGTTTGTGTGTTTAGTCACTTGATGTTCAAGTCAAAGTGAACAACAGTGCCTTTGTTTACGGCAATGAAAGAACACGTCACATGACGCACTAACCGCGCGTCTGATTTATGCTGTTTTTGGATCAAAGTTTACGTGTATTACTCTGATGAATGTAGTAAAATCAGGTGATAGCTACTTTGTAGAAACACATATTGTTGTGTCCTCATTTGTAGATACCAAAAGAGGGAAAAACATTAACAGTAATTTCTTCTTTTTTTTAAATTTAATTCAGGTTCTACCCCAGCTGATATGGGACATCACGGAGAGGTTTCAGGGACCAGACTTCCTTTGCCGGTCCATCAAGTACTTGCAGATTGTGGGCATGTTTGCTTCCTCTTATATGATAGTTGCCATGACAGTAGACCGGCACCATGCCATCTGCTGTCCCTTGCAGGCCTACCGTGGGGGAGCCATGTCCCGCTGGAACACCCCTGTCATCGTGGCCTGGGCTCTGTCACTAATCCTCAGCATACCACAGGTAGGGACGAGTGAACACACACATGCCCATACACACACACACACACACACACACACACACAGATATACTCTGCTCAGTGGGCGTTCACACCCTGATTTCTGCGGCTCAAGGTGGCAGTCTGTTTTTAGCTCTGCGAGGTCATTGCAGGTCAGCTAATGGAGGAAGACGCTGACAGTCATGTATGTGGGAGTGCTGACCACCCTCCCTTTGTTCGGTCTGTTAGGTGTTTATCTTCTCTCGCACGGAAGTGGCCCCTGGAGAGTACGAATGCTGGGGTCACTTTGCTGAGCTGTGGGGGCTGAAGGCCTACATCACTTGGATGACGGTGGCCGTCTTCATCCTGCCGGCTCTCATCATTACCATCTGTCAGGTAACAGCATGGCCGGACTCTCAATCTCCATGCAACATCCACAGACTATTATTGATGAGGATTACACACTGTACGCAACATAATCCAGTGTTGAAGCGATGTGGCATGAATGAAATGCTGTTGCTGTTGTTTCCGTGTGTATTTGGCAGGCACTGTTTGATAACCCATGGGGGACAGTGGTTGGTTTTATGTAGCATCTCATGGCAGAGAGGTATTATGGACCGACTCCCATCGGCCCTGCTGCTCTATTTAGGGAAAGATATTTCCACGGTCCGGCTCTTTCGCCTAATTAACACAGCACTTACAGGACGACTGCTGAGATGGGTGTTCAGGAAATCTGTCCACTCAGAGCCCCCTCCTGCGAGAAAGTGGATTGAACCAGATCTCTGCCAAACATAGTATATCTGACCTTTTTGTCCATCATCACCCTATGTGGAGGATAAAGCGGTAGAAGATGGATGGATAGAGATTTCAAAATGAGCGGCCTCTTTTTCAGAAATATAAAAAACCTCAGAAGTAGGATGTAGATTTTCGCAGATGGAAATCATTTGACTAGCATGTACGTAACTTGGAAACACATGGAACAGTGAATTAGAGAGGAGAGTTCAATCAAATTGTGCCCCCCCTAAAGGTAAAAGAAATAACAGTTGGCAGCAAGAATCCTAAATTTCTGAAAGAAAAAATAGTGGAAAAATAGCAAGAAAGCAAGTATGAATCACCATTTACTGGTTGATTACAAATTGTTATTTTAGTTGCTCGGGAGAACGAGGAGATTTTTTTCTCCTGTAATATAATTTTATGGTCGCCTTATTGTAGCAAAGTTGTGAAATAGTTGTTTTTATAGGCAATATAAATGTCCGGCTATGATTTATGGCTGAAGGTGAAGACTTACACAAGCTCTCCTTCATATTAAATTTCCTGTCACTGTTACAGAAAGAGAAAAAAATGTTTAAAAAAAGCTTTACTGCAAGCGCAAAGACAAGCATCGGAGTGTGACATGAGCCAGTCATAAAAGTTAATCCTCAAGCACACCAAGCTCTGCACGCTGGAATGTCTTGCTTCACGTATTAAACCGCGGTAATTTGTGATATTATCCTTGTCTTTCAGATCAGAATCTTCAGAGAGATTCACAACAATATCTACCTGAAGTCAGAGAGGGTGGTGATGGCTGAGATGAAGAAGAATGAAGTCTTTATCCGCTTCCACGGCTTTAAAAAGGAGGAGAGAGGAAGACGGGCATCCGGAGGTGGGGGCAGGGATGGGAGAGTAGTTCAGCTGCTAAAGGGTGCGAATAACAGCCCTCACAGTAACATACACAACAGCCAAGTGGGCGAGTGTTATGAATATGCACCACCCGCTATTCAATATAACAGCTGCCATGGTGAGCACGGAACAACAACAACAACATCGCCATCGCAGCAGCAAACACTGAACAGCTCCGATTGCCAAGAGTCCTACACATCTCACGAGCTGGCCTCAGACTCACCCCGCTGCTCCTTTGACTACGCCCCCCCTCCCCCTCCAACCGCTCCACCTCCAAGCATCACTAAAGCCATGTCCAAGACCGTGAGGATGACTCTGGTCATTGTGCTTGTCTACACGGTCTGCTGGTCACCGTTCTTCATCGTCCAGTTGTGGGCAGCCTGGGACCCCAACCCTCCAGACCAAGGTCAGTCACATACACTATCGTTCAAAACCTTGGGGTCACCTAGACAATTTTTTGGGTGTTTTCCATTAAAAGTCACACTTTTATTCATCAAAAGAGTTGCAAAGAGACTGTTGACTCTTGTCAAAGACATTGACAAGATTAGAAATAATTTGCTTTCATCAAAGAACCAGTAAAACTGTTTTCAGCTGTGCTAACATCATTGCACAAGGGGTTTCAAGGTTTTTCTAATCATCCAATAGCCTTCTAACGTGATTAGCAAACACAATGTACCATTAGAACACTGGAGAGATGGTTGCTGGAAATGGGCCTCTATACACCTATGTACATATTCCATTAAAAACCAGACGTTTACCACATGAACAATGTTAAGCGTGTATTTGTAATTCATTTAAAACTACTAGACCGGAAGTTCCAATTAACGCTGTTTTTTAGTGTGTATCTGCGTCATTACCTTGTTTATGAAGCTCTGAAGTTTCGAAAAAAACAGTTCAGCCATTGCTGAGAACGCTGTGTTTTATTGTATTCTCGGGCTCAGCGAGATCTCTGAAAATCCCGTTATAGTTACATAAACAGCGGTTCTCGGGAACAGCCGATCGTCCTGCTCCGGGCACTAGTCCGGGCACATCCGGTTGCGTACATTGAACCGCAGAAGAAGAATAACGTCCGTTGTGGAGGTGTTTCACGAGCGACAGTGTCTTCTGACTCCGGGTCAAAGTCATAAAAGGGACTGCGGCGTGGAGTCCAGAAGGGGGAGCTGCCCTTCTGAGAGCGGGTGTGCCGAATGTCACTTCCAGGGTACTGGCCAATCACAACACAGTCTGTCTTCTCAGGCGAGATTTATGTCTGAAATATCGCGGCTGACAAGTGCTTCAAAAAGGACAGATTTCTATCGGCTCGTTTCCAGCAACTAGGAGGTTTTTGACCATAAAAACAAGTTAATATATGTAAGTAGACCTCCATAACTAACATGTGCAACAGGACCACTCTATGTGACCTTTAATGTTATATTCATTGAAAAAAAAAAGTGCCTTTCTCAGTGACATTTCTAAGTGACCCCAAACTTCTGACTGGTAATGTACATGCTCCATGGCTTCTGCCCGTCCATGTTGCCAACCTGATTTCCGCGAGCAAACAAACAAAAAAAGAAAAGATGAATTGCTTGGGTTGTTTTCGTCAGATATATTGATCCTCTGCAGTCTGATTTATCTGTCATTGCTCGAAATATTTTGCCCTTTTAGCAGCCAAAAAAAAACCTCTGATCAATGCTGTCCATCTTACTCTAAAGTCTAAATAGAGTGTCATTAGTCTGAGGACAAACACAACTGCCAACCTCTGAATGATGACGTCACAAACAGCATCTGGTGATGTATTTACTGGCAGCGAGCGATGAAGGAAGTGAAGCTTTAGGGTTCGGCCTGACCGTATGGAACGCGTGTATATCCTCTGATCTGAAGCTAAAGACAAACACCTCAAGGCCAGTAAATAAATGTTTATATCCTCTGCTGACTCTGCACCGTGACCAGATGTTGACATTTCATCAACAACACTCTGAGCCAGCAGATTGCACACTGTGAAAATCACAAGCAGACACACACACACACACAGAGAGAGCGAGCCACGTAAGCTTGCTCACACAGACAGAGCCGGCACAACATGTACAGTGCACATGCAGAGTCACATACAAGTATGCATACACATGAAGGATCCTTACACACACAGATTCGCACACCTGTCCATGTTAGGACACTGCACTGACCTCCATTCATTTGGTCGGCCTTAACCCTAACCAGCTCATACTAAACCCTGACCTTAACCTACTCACAGTTCAAATCAAAGGCCCAAACGTATCCAGTTCCTCAGAAATTGGAGTGAGTTTGCCTAATTTGGACCAGACTTTTACGTCTCAGTAAGGACAGTGTCAGTGGCCAGTGTTTATGCCAGAAAAGGTCCTAAAGAGGTAACAACTACAAGCACACACACACATACGCACGCACGCACGAAATTTGATTATCATCAATTTTGAATTCCAAAAATCAGTTTGCCCTTTTTCCGTTTGTCCTCGACTGGCCGGCAGTAAAATAAGAATGTTTTCTTAATGACATAAGACTTATTATTAGCAAAACATTAACTAAAAAAAAAACAGTAAAAGAAAAAGGAAGAATGTAGGGTTTTGTCCCTCTGAGATACAGACTGTCCTGTTGCCGTGTCCATAGGAAATAAAATTGAAAAACAATTATGCCGAATGGTTTATTTTCAATCTGAATAGCTGTTGTGCAGATTTATGGTTGTTTCATAAGAGACAGCATGAAAGAAAAAACGTGGTCTGTAAAGTGATTAGGCCACAGCTGGAGGAACAATCTCTTATAGCTCGCAAACTGTACATGTAACACCTCACACTTTCGTTTATATACACTATATTTATAAATATAAATTGAAGTGTTGCACAAAATTAGCCTTTGCAGTATATAATATACAATTTCAAGGTAACACTTTACATTAAAGTTCAGTAACAACATGGTAATAAGGAGCTTTATTGACTTTACTTTACTGTATTACCATCTAATTTGGGGCGACGGTAGCTCAGTGGTCGAGCAAATCGTCTTTCAACTCAAAGGTTGTGGGTTTGATTTCGCTTGTGTCGTTGGGCAAGACACTTGCTCCTGACGGCTTGTAAATACAGACCATTTAGCATTTCAAATTTCCATTTCTGCAATAACAAAAGTAATAGTGTGGTAATAGATACTATATTATTTACAGTCAAATACCCAGGTAACAGCTTGATAAGGACAAGCGCAACAAGCTACTGTAGTGAAATGAATCAAAATTGTTAATTACTCTATTATAACGTTGAAATGTAATCCACCTTTATGTCCCACATACATTTTTAGTCATTACTGTCGAGCCGTTGTTGGAGATTTCTAAAGAAATAAGACGGTATTACCATAATGTTACTTTCCTTTTACAAAATGATGATGACCACACGATTACCATACAGTTACTGTACTGTAATGTAGTGTGTTAACTATTTGAAAAGGTAAAAAGAAGTAAGAATTGCTAAAACTATTTTTAAAAAGACACCTGTATAGTGTAAACAAACTAATACTTTCTGTGTGACTGTGTCCACTGCAGGAGTGGCCTTCACTATCCTGATGCTGCTGGCCAGTCTGAACTCGTGCACCAACCCGTGGATCTACACGGCGTTCTCCAGCAGCGTGTCCAGAGAGCTGCAGAAACTGCTGCACTGTTGGTCACGACCCGGCCGCCGGGGCTCGCTGCCCGACGACTCCACCACAACACACACTTCCACCACCAAGGACACCTTGTACTGACAGACACTGATGTAACAGAAACATGACATTTTTCAGAGGACCTGTATGGGGGCACATGCTCAGAGCAAGGACAAGGCCCCCACCACCACCATCACCACCACCACAACCATCTCTACTATGGCAGTCCGAGAACGGAATGCGTTGACCTCCACCAGATGTTTCCAACAACAAAGGACAGCTGTACCGTCAACATGACGTCCGTGTGTTATCGCCTGCCTTCTGCACCTCAGCAGTAAAGAAGGGTGTCATTGAAGATGTCAACACCACTTTATGAGCACACCGTGGAATATAGAGTGGGGAGTCAGCGATGGCGTCTGCAGTTTAAAATGTCCTTGAGCGTAAAGTCATTCTCAACCCCTGTTGTTGCCTGAGTGTAAGCCTGCTGCATTGATCCGTATGAGAAACAGGGCCCTGCTCAGACAGAGCAGAACAGCAGGAATGCAAAGGGTGGATCACCACATTAATAATTTTACGGCACGCCTAATGTACAAGGCAAAGAAGACAAAGCCGCGGGAGCAGTGAAAACAAACCAGAAGGCGACAGGAGAGAGCGAGAGAGAGAAAGACACAGAGAGAGAGAACAAGACTGCTGCAGGACAGAGAACAGACTGAAGGATGACATGGATGTTCCAGCTGCAGGAGTCGTCCTAAGGAACATTGTGGTTGAAATCTAATAATGTGAACAAACTTTGTTAAATCTAAGAAAGTAGATTAGGGATGGTGGATACTTGAGGCTGAATTCATATTCGCTCAGGAGAAATCATGTCCTAATAAAACAATAGTGATATTTGTGAGCAGGATGGTAGGACATTAACTGAGGACAGTGCAGTACAGTCAACACACACACACACACACACACACACACACACACACACACACACAAAGGAACAGAAGTTGAGGGTCAGGCCCTGGACAATTCAGGTTTCCACAACCAATGTGTTTTGTACAAACACGACATACAAGGTACACGAAATTGCCTTCCTGTCTTTATGCCGTGACAATTATGAAGCGAGAAGACACAGGAAGGAAGACGGACAGTAAACATTCAGCAGCATTCCATGGACAACGATGAGCTCTGTAAAGTGTATTTATTGAGAATGTAAGGCACATTATTATTATTATTATTATTATAATATTATTATGTTACATTTTCTGTAAGATAAATGTTGAATGTATATCACACAAACACAATGGTCCGATATGTGTAAGAGAAACAAGGAGATGCCAAACCAAAGTTGTTGTTTTTTGTTGTTTTTAAAGCGGCACTGATCCAGGTCTTAACAGTAGAGCTATTACAAAGTGTATGAAAGCTACATAGAAACAACTGCACATCATTTAGACTGCATGTCAGTTTCAGGACAGTGAAAATACTCCCAGTCAAAGCCAAGTGCCTGTCATGCCATTAGACATTTTTAGAGGGACCTCCCTCGCTGGGTTAATCTTATTCTTAGACAGCGTTGCCACCAGAGCAGAGATCACTCACTATGTCATATCACAACATGAGCCATGTGTTCTTTTATCTCTTTATTTATTGTTGCGTAAATGAAAAATATACATATGTTTCCTCTCCTGTCACTGCCTTATGCTCACGTTTATTTTATGACTTCTTGATTGCATAACGCTCAACTGGCAAGATGGAAAAAAATAAATAATATTATCACATCTGTGTTATAAAGTGATGACAAATGTAAACCACGGAAAAACGTATTAGATAACTTAATAACGTCCCGTTTCTAAATTTAGATTAGAATTTATTGTACTAGATGTTTCTGACATAAATGGTGTTGTTTTTCCTTCAGTGCTCAGTTTGAGCCAGTGCAGCACTTTTCTTTCTTTCTTTCTTTCTTTCATCAGAGAGCACTGTTCCGTGAGCCTTGCAGGACAATACTGAGACGCTTCCAAAGTGTCTCGGGAGTACTCGTCTGGGTCGAAAGGCGAAGCCTCACCTTTTCCTCTCTGCAGTCGTGGTGTTTTGGTTTTTTCAGCACGCTTCTGTTGTGCATTTGTTCCCCAGGCACAAGCCTCCACTTTGATTCTCCGCCAAATGGAAGGCTACAGCAACAAACGTTCCTTTTCCCACTTTGTTATATCAGGAAAAAGATGAACTTCTCTGAAGCCCCCGGTGTGTGTTCATGAATTTTCATCTTCCTGTCAGGAAGTTTAGAGGTCAGAGGAGGATTCTTCTCTGCTGATGGGACCAGACCTCAGGACTGTCCAGCCTCCTTGTTGCTTTTATGGGAGAGGCTGAAACACTTTGCTGTGCATTATACTGCATGTTCAGCCATTAGTGAACATTAGAAAGACTGAATAATGAATGAATTCTATAAGGAGAGTTTTCTGGTACAAACACTTTAAAATATCTACTATAATTAGACCAATAATTGCAGATGATTCCACTGAAACTCTTGCCTTGCTTCCTGAGGACAGAAAACCTGTCAGTTGCTGTTTTCACCCTTCATCTGTCAGAGCGTATGATGGACAATCTAGACTTTTTTTTTAGATCCCGCTTGCATGCGCGCGTGTTCATGCTGACTGTCCTGATGCTCTCGGATTCCATATTGCAGCCAGGTTGATGTCGAAAGTCAAGGTCACATCTTCATCACGCTGGGGCAGCGCTTCCTGCCAGGTCAGTGACCGTGATGGAGTAGATGAGAAACGGAATGACCCAGCTCTGTGACTGTGACAAGGGCAAAAGAATAGGTGAACTTGCCTCTTAAAACCATTACGGTGTCAGCCAAAGAGTACATCTCATGACTCTGAAGAATGACGGAGCCCCCCCAGCCTTGACCAAAGTCGGTATAAATCAGACCTGGAGCCACGAGCTTTACTACACTAAGCAATGTGTCTGCACTGCTTAACTCAAGATCTCCACAGGCCGCTGCTTAGGTCATTCTAAGACACCCGGGAGGCGTATCTGGTCCTCACCATCTTACACAACATATCTGTCTGTCTGTGACGTTTATGCACTTTGTTTCATTACTTAAAGCAAGGTTGTCGTCGTCGTTGTTTTTATTCCTCATAGTAAACACAGGCCTGTGCTTTATCAGATGCTTTTTCCCAGGATTTATGTACAAAGAAGCAGTTTGTAGTGACGTGTCCGCTACGGACTGAATATTGTATTTCATGGCGATCCATGAGATGTGCACAAAAATGAAGAAAGCTATAACAGTGATGACACTTTTACTGTGAAATGTGGGGAGAGGATGATTTATAGATATTTATGAGCGGAGGAGAGGAGTGTGTTTTTCTCATACATACTGTTACTGGTGCTTTGCTGGCGACTGCATTGACAGGAACAGCAGATTAGAGGATGCCCATAAAGGACAGGAAGAGGGGGGGGTTTATTGCACAGCTATGCATACAACGGACCCCGCTGTGCATACAGATCCATGACATAGCCTGAACAATACCTGTGACAGGGTAAGGAAGGGGAAGCTGGTGTCCGTGGCGTCCGTTCTCTGATGAGTTTAGCGCACGGTTTCTTCTGCTTCGCATTAAGCGTGAAGAACACAGTAGGAGAGGCAGCGTTTCAAGGCAAAGACTGAAAGTGTGACTTCATGTGAGAATCATTCGCGCGACGCCAGTTTCCACATAGCTGAATCCCACTAAGCCCATCCATGTCTGCCCCCGGAGTTACACACCTCTGTCAAAGGAGCTTTTCTCTGCCTCACAGCGCACACACACACACACACATCTTTAAGTTAGAATGTGCTTTACTTTGGTGAATCCATTTAAACCAGGTGTTTAATTATTCAAAATAAAGACTTGGTTCTGACTTGTTTGTGTGCTTGACTGTGTACGTTACAAATAAATACTTCACCACTGCAGGAATAAATTGCGACTTCCTCCGAGTGCATTAATTTAGCAACAACAAACTCAAAGTAATCTATGTTTACATCCGCAGTAATCTGATGCGTTGGTCTGATATAGTCTCAGAGCTCCATCACATAGAGGGGGAAGAGTCAGTGGCTCACTTTGAGTGCTTGTTCGTTCATTCCACCCTCCATACACATTCAACCATCCTTCACTTCACTCGCCACAGACTAACAGGTGACTCCATGAGGGAGTGTCTGTACATTGCGATGCGTCTATTTTCCCCTTTGTGAAGGTGATGGAAGACAAATGCTGAGTCAAGATTAGACCACAGAAGTGTGTTTGTTTACGCTGACAAAGCGACAGAAAATGCAGACGTGAGATATGTCCAGTGTACATTACAGGATTTTCAAGCGTGGATCGAGTTACTCATACACAGAAAGTACATTATTCTCACGGGAGTTGGTGAGAAGTTGCAGTTGTGCTGAATTTTTTTACTTATTTTTTTTAATTGCAGTTTATTCCCTGCAGACAACAGTGATTTAGGCCATACTCGGCCACGTTTAAATCTCTTCAACAAACTGTGACAACCTTAAGTGGACGTAAAACAGAAGTGCACTCCAAAGTGCATCATCAGATATGTTAGGTTTGCAGCTGATACTCAACCAATACTGTCCATGGGGAAGTACAGTAACTGGGCTTACTGTCTGCTCGGGCAGCACAGAGCTGCCACAGTGTGGTAACAAGTGGCACTGCAGAGCTCTCCCGACAGGACTGTTCCATAACAAACTCAGGTGTGCCACATTTGCAAACAAAGAAATGTAGGGCTTTTCTGTAGCCAGTAAGCAGCAGGTGATGACACATTTAAAACATACATCAAAAAGAGCATTTAGTAAATAATGCAGTGAAAAGTGTTTCTCCAGTTATTTCTAGGACAGATTGTCTGCCTTTTTTTTTTTATCCAACAGCTGATAAGAGGTCAATTTATTAATTTCTTTAAAATTTCAGTTAACTTTAAAAGAGATGCTGCTGACCCTGGGAACTCCCTGTGCTTTTTGTTTTTTTAGTTCGAACCTTAAACAGAGAGAAAGTGAAAGATAGAATAGCATTTACGTCATGGGTGTCAAACTCTGGCCCGCGGGCCAAATCTGGCCCGCCGTGTAATTTCATTTGGCCCTTGAGGCAATATCAAATTAACATTAGAGCTGGCCCGCCGGTATTATACAGCGGCAATCGCGCTGAGTTTAGCCGGCGATTTGGCGACTTTGATGGTCAGTATAGCGGTATTTTCAAATTTATTAGCTTGTGGAAAAAGTTAATGTTGATATTTACCTCAGAAGGCTGCAAATAGAAAAGAGGCATTCAATTTTTTATTTAAATTTGATTTGATATGCCATTGATATTTTTTTAATTATTATTATTATTATTTGAAACTCGATTTTGCATGTCACTATAAAGTTATATAAGCCTTGCTTGTTCAATATTCAATGCAAAACTTGTTTGGGTCCCTATTAAAAGGTTAATTTGTTCAACCTTGGCCCGCGGCTTTGTTCAGTTTTAAATTTTGGCCCACTCTGTATTTGAGTTTGACACCCCTGATTTACGTTATATTGACATTTTTGAAAACTTCATTTACTGTAGAGAATTTTAGGGAGCTATTTAATTGTTAAAGTTTTCAGTTAACTTTATAAGAGATGCTGTTGAGCCTGGGAGCTTCCTGCACTTTTTGTTAGATTATTGTCTAAGATATAAAAAAAAACTTTAACATGTTGCAAATCTGAAAAGCTGTTTAATAAACATATGCTTAAAGGTATTTAAACGTTAAACGTTGATGTTTGTATTATTCAAAATGTCAACACCAATATTTTCACTTTTACTGCAAATGAATATCGGCTCCAAATATCCGTTATCGGCCTCCTTGATGACGGGTCACCACTTGAATAGTCCTGGTAAACTGAATTACCTTCTGTAGCATTTTTAAATAAAGTTGGTGTATAAATTAGGGACAGATTGATGCCACTTACCATACCAACATCTGAATCAGTCCCACAGTCCTTTAACAAAATTACCCTCATCTGTTTTGCTTTTTCCTCGTCTTTTATTTTGAAATACGTTGGCATTTTATCACTGCAATGAGTCAGACGTGCATTCCTCACTTACTTTCTGATCACATGATATTGGTGGCGGACATGTCTCTCTTCACAGCCTGCGCTCACTGAGGCATTTGTGTGACATTCATGGATTTTGGATTGAATCGCTTTTTTCTTTTTCCAGTGTCTGCTCCAATAACAGATAGAGAGAATCCTAGAGCAGACATGAACTAAGCTGAAGGATAACTGAAACTGAATTGTGTGTTTATTTGTCAAAACTAGCAAACACGCTCTAAATACTAATTAAAAATAATTTGGAAAACAAAAAGTCATAACAGAATAAAAACAAAAGATAATCATTTGCATTTCAAGAGGCTTCTTACAGTCATGCTCGAACCCTAAAAATAGCAAAATTCCAAAACTATTTGTTTTGTTTCCAAGTTTGGTTTCATTGGCCACAAACCCCCACAGTTTAATAAAACTACTCTTTGTGGTTTCATTAACCACGTGTCTAATACAATTTGAATTCAGAAGAGGAAAACAAATTCCAATCCTTCACTTAAGTGGTATTTTTCATTCATATCCTTCATTACAGACAGCATAAATCTTCCATTGAAGAGGCTATAAATAATGGCAGAGAAATTTGATTTGAATGGAGGAGAAAGACTGCCACGCTCTTGCCTGGGAGACTATCTTTCATCAATTATTCTATGAAAGCCAAGTCTTGCTGGCACTGGTTATTGCTACGTACAGAGGTAGTTCGAGGAATTGAGACATTTACGTCACTCATACCACTGGGAATTAATAATAATAGATCCAACACTTTAAAAAGGCATGTGCTCCTACAAAAACGTCTGCCCTGGAGGAAAAGGAAATCACTAGGCTATCACATGAACCACCACATTACAGCGGAAGAAAAACAAGCCATTTATTAATTTTATGGAGATATTTCTCTCTGGCTTGTTCACGCCATCCCAACGGAGCACTGACCTTCCTCCATTAGCGTTCAGCAAAACTTTGTTCCATGCTCTACACTGAGGGATACTTTGGTCCGAAATATAGCAACAGCTCTCATGCAAGACAGGAAACTAACATTTGTTTTATTTATTAATGTGGTCCAGGTTTATTTTGAATGGTTTTACCAAAAAAAATATTACAAAATTCCATCCATGCTGACAGGACAAACTTCAGAAGAAACTGTTAAGTCATAAGACAGATGGCATACAGACACGGTCTGCATAAAAACAACACAAAAGACTGCTCCTCTCATTCCTCATCCCAAAGCAAATCGAGTGGCAAAAATCCTGTTGGCTCGCCACAAAACTGGATGACGAATCATCGATCCACCCCAGTTCAGTCTTTTAACCATCCAGTGATTGTGGCTCTGTTTATGCTTGGATGGTGCTCTTGGCAGTGAACGCCAAGTAATAGAACAGGATACCGATGAGGGCAGCCACCACCTCAGTGGACACCCATGGGCCGCTCCACGCACCCTGTGGTGAGTTCAAGGGAAAAATATGATCAGCACAGGTTCCTTGGTCACACAGCTCTCTGGGTCAGTTGTTGGCAACAACTGACTTGCAACATTTCACTTATCTCTATTTAAGATGGACAAACATATTTTCCCCAGATGTCAGAAGAGTCAAGAACCCTGTACCCAGACCTGAATCAAATTTATCCAGAAGAATCTTAACTCCTTTTTTGAGGCCTTAAGAATGGTGATTTGAACAACTCCACGTTGAGGGTAACCAGGAACCTACTAGATGATACCAGCTGTCCAATGTACCATGCTTTTATCGCCGTTTTTCCTCTAAAAAGGGGAACATGCGTGACATCACGGTCTATTGAAGAAGACTCTTCAGGAAAATGTTTACTGCCATGAGAAATTGGCTCATTTTTCCATAGACTTCCATTCAAATGGACTTTTCCTGCTGGTGGCTATTCAATATAGTCCTCTTTCCAGGTTGGACTTAACCCTCATATGACCATCATGATATTCAGGCCGCCTGGATTTATGTTGATTTAATGGCTGTAGAATTGTCAAAAAATGTCAGATGAGTGAGTGCTTCTGCCGCTTTTTCCAAGACAACTTTCACTTTCAACATCTGGCAGTTATTCAACCATTTAGGAATTACAACACTGAGGAGAAGCTGACATCACAAACATGTGACTTATGTGACGTGCTGGTTAATCTTGTCTGTAATTGGACGGTCGTTCCGGGGCAGTCCTGAGGGCTACCGTAATGACAAGTATATGGGCGCAAAGCTCCATCTCTCAGCTTTCCGGTATCCATCCATCCATCTTCATCCTCCACATGAGGGTCGCAGGGGTGCTGTGCTAATCTCAGCTGACACAGGGTGAAAGGTGGGGTCACATGTCCATATTTTTTTAATTTTCTAGATAGCGCAAACGGTCTATGAGTTGTGGTAATGAGAAGAACGCATTCCAAATCCTGTCGGCGATAACAGGATTGTAACAGAAGGGGCTAATCAGCGAAATGGAAGACTACATCCACTTTTTATATACAGTCTGTAATTACAACACTCAATCATCCCTGTATTTAAGTTAATGGAGAGACAGGGCTGCTACAACAATGCAATCTCCTTGGTTTTTGGCCTGTAACATACCCAGAACACGTAGAACAGTGTAAAGTCCCTATTAAAAAAATATCACTTCTGACTTTGGCACCCAACAGGAAAATGTGTTAGTAACCACCTTACCAAATTTTAGTAATTAAAAAAAGTGGGGTTTTAAATCATACGCTCCTGTAACATGTAGAGAAGTGACATATTATACCATTTTGGTGGTAGTTTTGTGCATAAACAGAGGTAATAGCTATTTCTTCATCTTTCAGAATTTTAGATAAAGTGTCTGATCTTTTCTGTGTGTTTTTACACCCAGGTAAGACACATCTGCAAGACAAAGACATCTCAGCTAGCTAGTAAATCAAAGGTGTCATGTAGGAGCAGGAACAGTAACTCATAAGTGAATGGGAGACCGCAGTTTAAGGCACGCTGAGAATTTTTATATCCACACCGCATTTGAGGAATTGAGCCAACTATGGCTGCTGTGTGTCATGAAGCCAGACATGTTTAGACATGTTTAAAATGTTTTGAAAAGACTATTGGAGATAAACTATTTTCTGTTCTAACTCCATAATTCTTTACAATGTGAAGACAGGAAATGCTGAATTTGCTATACAGGATCTTTAAGCTTTTACTTTATGTTGTGTTTCTGACCACCTGGTTAATACAGTCCAAACACTCATATTCTTCTAATGCTCTTCCATGTTCAGTTGTTAATCGCTAAATTTGCTTTAAGGTACTGGGTAGACAATGGGTACACAGATTTATATTATTATTATTATTATTTTTTAAAGAGATTTACTCTTAGTTAAAACGGTTAAGTTGCGTGCTGATCAACTTAAAGCTCTGTACAGCAGACAATTCATTGTCGGTGCCTCACATCAAGAGAAACCTTTCACACACGAGAAGCCATGTGATCGATTGTTAATATAAGATCAATACCGATTACAGACGCTCTAACTGAAGAGTGATATGTTGGAAAGTTAATGTACCCTCACATGTTCAACCTGAGGGACTGAAAGAGACTCACCCTGTGGTCAATATTGACAGAGAAGAGAGGCTGGATGGCGTTTACATCTTCATTGTTTCTCTGGGCCTGGAACAAAAAAACAAATTCACTAATGTAAGTCTGTTTAAATAGCCTTTGCAAAACAACTGGAGATCACAGGCAGAAAATGTTTAGCCATTTCCCCTACAGAAGATAAATAAGGCTACAGCTCATCTCATGGATGTAACACAAACCTTGCGCAGGGCACTGTAGGACTCCTCATCAAAGAATTTGACCGGATATGTTCCAGAGCTGGCCTGTTTGTGGGGAAGGCTCCAGGAAACCTGACGGGATGCAACAAAAACACCTATTAAACAATCTGATGCTGATGTTTTGGCCTGGATTTCAAATAATCCAGGCCATAATTAATGTAATAATTAACATGTCATCATTTTACAGTTTGTTTTTGTTTTATCAATATTCAATTCAGTGGTTTTGACCAGTACAGGACCAATATACTAAAATGGCTCATCCATTTTGTAATGGAAAATAATACTTATATTGCTTGTTTCACTATATAGGCTTGTGTCGCTTAGTAACACTATATGGCTAAACACTAATTTACTACTGGTTTGAGAATCTTCCTGTTGCTTTAA
The DNA here is from genome assembly GCF_963457635.1 of Microchirus variegatus. Classification (NCBI taxonomy): domain Eukaryota; kingdom Metazoa; phylum Chordata; class Actinopteri; order Pleuronectiformes; family Soleidae; genus Microchirus; species Microchirus variegatus. Next base: position 21,983,402 of record NC_139810.1, read on the forward strand.
GGCCCCAGGCCACATTTTTCCTTCTACATGATTCTCTGTGTACGATGCACAGTGACAACTGGCTATAAAAACTATGTAACTTTCCCTGTGCCTCAAAAGCATCTTGATCTGACTCTGAGGTGTTGCACATCTTAAGACACATTTTTCCACAACACCTAGTTAAATGGTAATAAGAGTATAGTATCTAAACTGAGGCGGTGGCAATATATGTAGGAGGACACAACTATACCTGGTACTTCCCAACATCCTGGCCTCTGGTCACTGGGAACTGTCTTCCATTCACATCAGCATACAGAGTCACACTCTGGAGGGGAGAACAATTATCAGTGAGTCACTGATTTGAACACATCATCACATTGTTTGCTCTCGGTTAAAGGGCTGAAGGTACACGGTTACCTGAGCTCCGTTGGCACAGGCCAGGCTGAGTTCAACGATGAAGACAGACTCGGAGGAGATGACAGCGTCAGAGGTGGTGTAGGCTGACGGTGTGATCACTGGGTCTGTGCAGCTCTCTCCTGTCAACACAGAACATAAGAGAGGTTAGCTATAACCTCCAACACCTATGGCATACCCTTACAACATTTACTGATTAAGGTCAAGAAATTAGACGGAAGCTAGCATGCATATCATATTAGCTATGCATTGGAAGAATGTCACTGTGGACTTTATTTTGACAAGGAATGACTGAATTGAGAATATATGTAAGACAGACTAGCTATTAAATGTTAAAAGACATGTTTGACCAAGAGTTACTCGTTTGTCACTATCTCAAGACATGCGAGTGATTTATGAACGAGCCATTAGCATAGCCCCGGTTAGCATTACAAGCTTCATTTAGTGCTTTTCCACCCGTTTAACGCGGTCTTACCCGAGCAAGCGGCCACCAGTACGGCGAGGAAGGCGATTATTCGGATCATGGTTGTTTCTGGGCGGCTGTCTGGGAAGTTTCGTTGTCGTGGATCTTCAACTACTGCACCGTGCCGCTGCTTTCACGCCGACGGAGGAAAAGAAGTACACCTCAGCTCACCGCTGCCACTCCACTGCGCCTGCGCTTGACTGACGTGTCCCGTAGTGGCGCAAAGCATTCTGGGAAAGTACTCAGAGTCGACACGTCATCATGTAAATTACGGCCCAGTGTTTGTGTTTACCAATCCTTCTTAACATTTAATCTCCAAATGTGACGATCTGGCATTGCCAATACAGATGTCTGTGACGTCATTTTCACTAGTCGTAATTTAATCGTCACTTTTATCTTTTTTGTTTTACTCGAAAAATCCCACTGAGATTAAAATAACCTATTTTTCAAGGGAGTCCTGGACAAGATAGGCAGCAGCAAATACAAAACACTCAGCACAGTTTCACATTTAAACAGTTAGATCAAAAGCAAGACAAATAGACCAGGATCAGATTTATAATGGTGGTATTAAGTTTAGATCTGTTGTGATATTTGTATACTGTTACACTGTCATTTATAACAGCAGTTTTGCTCAACTTAAACATGTTTTGAAAAACATTTACTGAACAACACTTTTAGGGTCAGTCTCTCCAAACTGCATGGTGAGACTGCATTAGATGGACTCCACTCATTAAGTATAAATTAGATAGATTAAAATTAGAACAGTCAGTTCCCAGAAATTGCAGCTGGGGATATAGTGAGTCACCCCTCGCTGTGGCGTGTGTTTGTCTGTGTATTTCTTTACATTCAGTAATGAGTGCTCATGCTGTTGCCTTTGACTTGTACACATGCCTCCCCTTGATTTGTTCATACATTTTTCAAAAAGCATACACATCTGAAAATAATAGAAATGGTTGCACAACTGTTTTTGTGTTTTTTTTTAAATGGCTGAAATTGTAGGAATTTGACATCAGTAAAGACATTTAAGAAAAGGCAAAAGACGATATCATAAATCTTTATTTTGTTAAATGTACATTTGGCAGCATTTATCATGTATCTGATAACAAAAATATGTAAACTTACATAAAGTAATAATCTAGCTCATTACTTACTTATAATTAGATAATTCTGATTATTTTACAAAATGGCAAAAATGCTTATGGTCTCAACTCTAACTTACTTCATTGACATAAAAGGGATGGATTAAAAATAATTAGTATTTTGACTAATTTAAAAACAAAAAAAATATTTATTTTGCAGCCCAGATATCCAGACAATCATATGTTAGTCAACAACCCCTTACAAATAAATATACATTTTGTGCAGCTACAACAGTCACTTTTTTTACTTTTTAAATTTTTATAGGCATTTTATGAAGAAAGTTTGTGCAACTGTATGTAGATGAGCAAGTGCGGACTTATTTTTGTGCACTACAAAGTCCCTTGGTACAGAAATCACTTTTATGAGGAAGATCAGTCCAAGACAGCTCACCACTTATATTTCAGATATAACATCTTATGACATTTATGCACTTGGGGGGGGGGGGGGGGAAGAGATCACTGATAAACATTGGCTTGAAATGGAAATGGTTGAATATCAACACCGACACAAATCTGTGCAATTCAAGTAATCCACAATGTGCTGCAGCTCCACTGTCACAAAAAGGATCTACTGCACAAACCATGGATGAGAAAGCCTCCAAGGCCAGAGCCATCGAATGAAGAGAAGCCCGGGCGTATCGCGGGGCGTTCAGAAGTGACTCTGGGTCAGCAATGTCAGATTTCTAGAAATAGAAGTGCTGAAGGCTGCTGTCAGAACACGTCACCACATACTTCACTTTTCACTTATAACCTCCCCTCTCTCTTTTCATGTCACCTACTAATGCCTCTCAGTCCAGTGGATCTACTGATTTAAAAAGCCCCCCTCCTCTCCCCCTGCGTCCATCCCGCTTCCCTTTCCTTTGGCCAGCTTGGCCAGAGGGAGAGGAGGTGGTGGTGGAGGAGGACGTGGAGGGGGGATCCTGCAGTGCTTGACGAGAGAGGAGTTCCTTGAAGACGGAGTCCATCTGGCGACAGACCCCCTGTGAGAGACGAAATAAACAATTGGTGATGAGTGAAGGGGAAAAGAGGCAGAACTTTTTGTCCATCTGCTTTATGTTTATGACTTTATGATTATAATAAAAAGCCCGTAAACATCAGCGTCATTGGTAATTAAAGTGACACTAAATAGAGTGGGTGCGTTGAATGCCTAATTGAATGGATTAAATCATATACTAATGCTCAACAGGCCTGTGAGTTCACAGGCTGTGAAAGCCCACTTGGCTACTGCTGCGATCTTTCTAAGAACAGAACCTCCCTTTGTCTCGAAGCATTTTTAATTTATCACGGTGAAAGCATCCCTCAAGGCGACTTTAACCTTCAACTATAGACGTGCTGCAGAACATCTGGATGAAAATCTCATGATTAGAAACTCGTTAGATCAGAGGTCTCAAACTCGTGGCCCATGGATGGGCCGCATGTGGCCCCGCACGTCATATCAAGTCATCACGAAAACTGAACACACAACACTGACTGTTCAGTCATCAACAGTAAGCAAAAACAGTTTTTAATAATACATTCGTATCACACGCTTAAATGTATTACATTCAACGTGAGCTTGTTTAGTTGTCCGTATGTTATTATTAACTAAAATGTTTAATTCCATTTGCACCAAAAAAGACAACTTACTTATTATATTAATATATATATAGAATATTGTAATTTGATTTTAAGTTCATATAACCGTAGCCGTTTCTTGCTTTGTGCAGACTATGCAAATGCAAAGGGGCCCCAAGCCACCAGGGGGCCCCAAAGCTGCATGTTCAGCCTCATCTGAGGAGTAATTAAAATGACTAGCTTTATCTATAGGCATCACATGCCTTTATTAAATCCCTCATATGCTTGAAAAAATGAAAGAAAATATAGAATATGAATCAAATAAGCTGCAATAATAAGATGTTGTTAAAAAAGGTGTTTTTGTTTGATTGATTTGTTTTGGGCTGTGAGAGTTTGTGTTGCTGTGAGAACTTGAGTGATGTCCTAGCTTCCAAAATATATATCATGCATTATATCTTTGAACACTTTTATTTATTGAGATACAGCGAGAGGACTGATATTTTCCTTGTATTATAATGTATTTCATATCTTGCTTGAATGGCTAAACTACAGATGTTTCCTTGAGAGGTCATCATGCCTGGTTTTCTTGTGAAGTGTAATCGTCGATTGTGACATCTTCGTGGATCATCTAAAGAGTTAGGAATCACTCCATCATAGAGAAACTAGGATCCTCCAAATAGAAGATTGCATAGGGCCCTCACAAAGCTAGAAGCGGCCCTGCATATCACACACTTTTTCCACATGGAGCCCTAGTGACCAAACTGGACGCTGATTGGCCAGCAGGTCATTTGAGTCTGAGACAACTGTGTTAGATATGATGACATTTAAAGCAGCAGCAGATTGTAAAATCCATTCACATTAGACCATTCATCCATTATTAGGGTGGTAAAATATTATTCAAAAGCTGTTTGCTGCAGCTTATAGATCATAAAATAAAAATGTTTCCTTTTTTACATGATGGAACCAGCAATTTAAAAACACACCTTGTCGACTTGAACACCAACATCCTCTGAAGATGAGTGTTCCTGGATCCTGCATTCAGAAAAATAAATAAATAAAATATTTATTTTTACGTTTCCCCCACATAAATAAGTCATGAATGCTGCAAATTTTTAATGGTACTCACAGTCTGTGAACCAAGAATGGAGAGGGGGCCCTCCTCGGCCTACACTGTGGCCCAACAGGAAGATGAAACATTAACTTTCCTCCTGGTGCAATGGCTCCCCCTGCTGGTAAACACGTTAACCTGATTCGATCAATCTCAGAGCCACTGCTGCTGCTGATGATGTCTCTGGGTCGCTCATCGCTCGTCTGATGTGGTGCTGCAGAAAAGCTGATGCTGCTATCCGCCAAGGAAAACGTTTCCAACTCTGGAAACATCATGATTACACAGCATTTGTATTTGAAACAATACGGAAAAAAAAGTACTGGAGGAACGATCAGACCAGGATGAGCACACAAACTCACCCTCTTTGCCATGACTGTACTCTGCTTCTACATCTCCGTCTTCAATAAGAGACTCACTGTGAAATAAAACACATAATCATTGCATCACACAATGTGTGTTTGTTGATTTATCAATTAATCATATTTGGTATTTTGCAACCTTGAAATTATTTATCATTGAGTAATCTGTAATTATTTTCGAATACTTGTTTGGTCCATATAATGATAGAACGTGTTGATCAGTGTTCACCAAATCTGGAAATGATGATGTTCATGAATGTATCGTTTTGTCCACAAATAAAAAATGATTTCAAATGATTTGATATAGAACCAAAGGAAAATCAAAAATTCACATTTAAAGAGGCTGAAAAAATCCCCCCAAAAAATCAAACTGATTAATCGATTATGAAAATATTTGATGATTAATTAGGTAATCAATTACTAATCACACAATGTGTGTTTTTTAATATGCACCATTCACTGTAAAAAAAGAAAGAAAAGAAAATTCAAAATTTCAAGGCAACTTGCTGTAATCAATTTTTGAGTTTACAGCCCAAACAACAAAATATCTTGAGTTTTTGAAAAAGTTCCATCAACTAATATTATTTTGTTAGACAAACTTGTAAGTTAGAGCTGTGCCAACGCAAAATTCAACATTTTATTTTTTAATAAATGTTTTACATTATCTGAACAAGATTGGTTAGCCAACTGTTTGTTTTTAGTTTAGTTGATGGAACTTAAAAGTTTGTCTAACAAAATAATATTAGTTGATGGAACTTTTTCAAAAACCTGAGATCTTTTGTTGGGCTGTAAACTCAAAAATTGATTGCATCAAGTTGCCTTGAAATGTTGAGTTTTCGCAACTTTTTTTTTTTTTTTGGAGATCAAGGGCCTGGCAAACAGCAGCAGTGGTAAAAGTCAGAAGTTGAAAACTGTTCAACGATAAAACTTGCCAAGTGCTTCCATACAACACTGGCATATATATAAAGGCTGTAAAAAATTTAAAGTTGAGAAAACTCAATTTCCAGGCAACTTACTGAAATCAATTTTTGAGTTTAGGCCCAACAAAAGATCTGGAGTTTTTAAAAAGTTCCATCAACTAATATTATTTTTTTAGACAAACTTTTAAGTTAAAGTTTTGCCAACTCAAAATTTAATTTTTTAATTATCTGAACAAATATCAGTTAGCCAAACTGTTTGAAAACAGAATTTTGAATTGGAACAACTGTAACTTACAAGTTTGTCTAACAAAATAATATTCGTTGATGGAACTTTTTTAAAAACTCCAGATCTTTTGTTGGGCTGTAAAACCAAAAATTGATTGCAGTAAATTGCCTTGAAATTTTGAGTTTTCTCAACTTTAAATTTTTACAGTGTAGAAAACCTAATTCAGGATTACTGGGTTTTTAAAAATGAAGATCAGACAGTAAAGTTACCCGGTGCTGGAAAACTAAAAGCTTTCTTTACCCGTCCAAGTTAAGGAGCAAAAGATTATGACTCCAATGTTACACATTTAAAATAGAAGAAGGAACGAATTTGAAAGACCTTCAGCTTTTTTGAGACACTGAATGTGCTCCATAAAAGAAAAATCAATCTCTCCACCATCATATAACGTCTGTCTCTTACCAGTCGTCCTGTTCCAGAGTCATGCATTTCTCATACACCGGACCCTGGACTTCACTCTGGCTGGGGAAGATGCTCTCGTGCTGGACGATGATGTTCGTCACCAGGGCGTTGATCTGAGGCTGCAGGGTCACAGCGTCGTCTTCCTGAGCGCCTCGGACCAGAGAGGGACCAAAACACACAGCCAGGTTGTACGGCTGCATCATGTTCTCGTCACTGTACTGTGACACACTGGAGAGGGAGGCGCACAGAAATAAGAGCTTTACACAGTGAAAGAGCAAGGGAAAACAGAAGTGTAAAGTAACGTCAATATTTCACACGAACCCAACTCTAAAATCAAGTAGAACTTGTATAAATAGACAATAAACAAAGAACAATCAAGGCACTGGTAGTATTTACAAAAATTAGATGAATAACAGGTAGAGTATTGCTGTTAAGGTGCGGTAGTGCACAATTTATGTAGGAAAAAGCAATGACCATGCAATGCAATGATGCAATGATGTGTCCATGTGAAGTTTTACGTCCAGAATGATTGTTCTTTATAGAGATTGAGGGAAAAAAAAAAAAAAAAAGAGTATTGGGCTCCTAAAGTAGAGCATGACAGAAAAAAAAAATATACATATATATATATTTTCTTGTCTTTGGAAATTAATGTTTTATGTCAGGTCATGAGTTGGAATAAAGTTTACTAAACAGAGGTGGGTAATCATTTCTTATTTATAAACAGTCAAAACAGTGGTTTGAAAACAGCATCCCAACTCAACTTTGACATATACCAGTCTGTGATGATATGTGACTATGAGCCTTTTTACTATAGTCACAATAATTGACGATTTCATTCATATTTTATCTACAAGGTAAAAAAAAAACAAGGTAAAAGTTCATGTATATTAGATCTTATTGGCCTTAAATTCCAAATGGAATAAATAAATGGTGTTAATGTGTTTGAATGAAGTTGGCATTAGAGGTGTAACACGGAATTGGGATGACAGTCGAACAGGTGTTGATGTGCTGCCATTAAAAATAAAATTATAATTGGCCATAAATTCCAAAACAAAGGGGAAATATGGGTGGTAACGGGTTGGCGTTGGACTGAGATGCGTGTAACAGAATTGCTTTAAATAACAGTCAAATGAGGCAGGTTAATTTTTGCCCCCAGTGGACAAAAGGTGTACAGCCATCAGGAGAACTATTAATGTCTACATAAACTGTTTTTGTGTCAATCTTTTTGTGTGTCTGTGTTGTGTTTTTTATCTCCATCTCATTCTGTTAATGCTGTCCATGTTATTTATATCACCATACATGCTGTCATAAATATATCTCGACTTCCGTGGCTCTATTGCAAAATTGCCTCATAAACGGTGTTAAATATACAAACAAACCCATTTTGCTGATGTTCCATCATATAAATATCAGATCTAATAAAGCATCAGCCAAGTGGGGAAAAAAAAGAAATTGTCCTTCCTCTTTGTAAAAGGAAACGTGTCGGTTTCTCATAAACTCTTCTTCAGTTATTTTTCTTTTTTTGCCTTTTCAAAAACACCGAGCGTTAACGGAAAGAGTTGCAACACTTACTGATAAAGGAATGCAAAGAGATATCGCATGACAACGATGACTGCCTCTGGATAGGAAGAGATGACCGTTTTGAGCTGCGCTGCTCTCTCCGCCTTGTTCTTGATTTCTGATAAAAATCACGAAACGAAACAGATGACGATAAAAGATGAGCTTCTGCTCTGCACCCATAGCCACAGCTTTAATCATTTCAACACACCCACGATCAGGTCCCTCAGTCATGAGCCTATTATTAGTAACATTAGTGCTTTTTTCATCAAGAATTAGAATTTATAACATCCAGTAAAGATTTACTGCATTTATTAAGTGCTAATCCCAAACTGAAATTAACATATTAAAGGAAATAGACGACACACTTACGAGCATAGTCCAGGAGTTGGTTGGTGCTGTCGATGGGGAAGAGGGGATTGTCCAAACTTCTAAAGTACAGCTTCAGCACACCGGCCACAGAGTCCAGGTCATAGGTCTGCTCAGCCAGGGGGTCTTGTCCTGTAAGTAAGCCCACGGCACACTGCCCCACATTATTAATGCTCCACGGTGATGCGAGATATTCTGTACAAGACCTTGTCATCAAGCATGCCGACAATTACAAAAGCAAACAGACCTACCTCGCTCAAACGCATCCCTCAGGTTGTTGACCTCCGTCTGAGATCCAGGCACTCGAAATATCCCTTCATGGTGGAGACCTGATGGACAGACAGGGGGACGTGAGGGTTTGTCTCAGAGCTACAAAAGTCCTCCTGCGGGTTCGCCGTTACATGAGCACTCACCATTGAGGTTTATAAAGCAGATGCAACTTTCCACAACTATCGGAATCTGTTGTCCTGACGCCTGAATGAAACAAAAAAAGGAGAATAATGAGCAAAGTAACCTGTTGCACGTCAGAAATGCTGGGAGAGGACGATTGTGACTCGGTACCTGTATGAAGGACATCATGTCCCCATTGAAAAGCTTGTGGTTGTGAATCAAACTGGTGCTCGAGTGATTCCTCCTGACACGCATGGACTTTCTATCATGTCTACAAGGCAAAAAATAAATAACATATTGTGAAAGTCACTTTTTTGCCACACTGCAACACAAGTTTACGCAAGAAAGCACAACATCCGCATGATGTTTCACAGCGTTTACAACCTACCGAGGTTGATATCCATTTGAAGCGTCAGCTAGGAAGAAAGAGAGGATTAGAATAGGCTAAAGCAGGAACAACAAATGGGAAATACGTTCGTACGCAATTTCAATGCTTAACGAGCTGGTAACAAAAACACAAAGACAAAAGGAGGAACAATTTTTCAAAAAAAGGACACTACATCCTAATAAGCATTTTGTTTAGCAGTTTGTCTTGAAAAGCAGAAGTACCTTTTTCCACAGCCACTTTGAGCAGGTCATGTTTGGCTTGCAGTTTAGATACAAGGGAACTGCCAACAAGGTACTCTTTGACTCTCTGTGAAAAAACAAATGTGATTTGAAATCAGTATCATGTCACCATCATTCACACAGTAACACCATCACCTAACAACCCATTGGGAAACAAACAAAAAACGATTGAGTGCATGTGGTGACTGGTAGACTGCTTTAACTCACAGTGAAGTACATGTTTTCTATCTCCTGCAGGTTGGCCCTGCGCCGGGCCACACTGGGCTTGACGGTCAGATTTTCAGTGCTGCCTTCTTTAGATGAACTACCATAGCTGCTGGGCTCCAGGTCATCGTCACCGATACTCTCCACCAGGGAAGACTGGGCTGCCGACATGTTCTTACTGGCCTATATGACAGTGACGCAAAAAAAAGACTTAACGTCACACAATTTTCGGTCATGGTGATGACTGCAGGGTCAGCGAGTTACAATATCTGAATATATCAATAATACAAAAAAGGCTTCGGTTAAATTTGACTTGAATATCGAGATTTCTCAGACATAAAATGCGTTTTTTTTTTTTTTAAGTGGGTGTGTCTTTTCTTCTACTAACCTACCATTTGGGGTCACTTAGAAACGTCCTTATTTTTGAAGGAAAAGCTATTTTTTTTCAATGAATACAACATTAAATGAGTCAGAAATACAGTTAATGTGGTAAACGACTATTGTAGCTGCAAACGTCTGGTTTTTAATGGAATATGTACATAGGTGTATAGAGGCCCATTTCCAGTGTTCTAATGGTAAATTGTGTTTGCTAATCACGTTAGAAGGCTATTGGATGATTAGAAAACCCTTGTGCAATTATGTTAGCACAGCTGAAAACAGTTTTGCTGGTTCTTTGAAAAATTCTCATAAAATTATTTCTAATCTTGTCAATGTCTTTACTATATTTTCTATTCATTTTGCAATACTTTTGATGAAAAAAAAGTGGGAGTTTTAATGAAAAACACAACAAATTGTATAGGTGACCCCAAACTTCTGAACGGTAATGTACATCTTCTTCATCTCCAGCCACACTGATAAAATAAAGCTCCACTGCGGAACTTCTATCAATCCCTGAGGACATCTCAGTAATTACCAAAACACTCCCACTTCCCTCTCTTCCTCCACCGACCCTCACACACACACACACACAACAAGACAGAGACCTCTCTTTCAGCTGTAAAAAACATGTTTCTCTCTATCGTCCTCAGGCGAAGTTACGAGTTGTTTATTCGTCTTTTAACATAGCATTACTCGTCCAGACTGCAGCAGCAGCTCTGATGATCAGACGACGTTCATAAGAAGCCGAAAATCATGATCGTAATTCAAGTCCTACTGAACAACCAGGTTTGTGTTTAGCAGTAGATTTCACCTCTGAAACTTCTCATGGGTGCATCTTTGTGTTTTCAGCCATAGTGCTGCAGCAGACAAACGAACAAAACACTGTTCTATTGAGGAACACAGAGAATCATGTGGCGCCAATAGGCTTAATCAGTATTGTGCAAACTCACAATGGTTTGAATGTTGCAGACATTTGTTTATAATAATTTACGCAGTCAAGCTTTGGAAAAAAATCTGCATATTCAGTGCCACTCGTGTGGATACAGTAGATGAACTGAACATTAATTCATTCATTAATGACAAGAGTTGGTGCTGTATTCTACCTCCTCTGTTTCCAGGGTGACCGTTTTCAGTCGAGTCTGTATCTGTTTGAATCTGGTCTGCAGCTCAACTCTCATTTCACTCTCCGCACTGACCTCAGAAATCTGCGGGGAAAAGACACGAGTCTAGAGATGATGTCAAAGTAAAAGCATACAACCCAGTTATTCACAGAAAACCACGCACCTGGTCGCCGTCATGGGGCTGATAGGTGAAACGGAGGGGCATAGAGAAGGTGTTGTAGTTGTCCTGCAGGAAAGTGTCTCTGTCCTGGCTCTGGTCCAGTTCAGACATGGCCCCTTCAAGCTGCTTTATCCCCGTGATCAAGTTCTGCTGAGCCCGCCACCTTTTGGACGCGTAGGCCTGCAACACCCGGCCTACAGAGAGGTGGTAGCCTACATCTGCACACTGACAGAGAAAATATCATTGACTTACAGCAGCTGCTGCTGCTTTGAGACATGGATGCATTTTTCCACACGTAATATCTTATGTCAAAAAAGGTCTGACATTTAATATAAATGCCTCTCTAAAGAGACAAGTGCATTTTCTTTATGCAAAACTGATGCACTCACATCGATGAGAGCAGAGATGTCCTGGAAGTAGTACTTATTCATGGAGGCATTGGCTGCACCCAGGTTTATGAGGTAGTCATTTCGGGCCTTGCTGCACTTCAGGTGTATCTCGTCAACCTTACCTTGTCTCTATAGCGGATGGAAAACCCAATCATTGAGGCATTAGAGAGTCAAATAACCTACATGCATGCACATTAAAGTAGATAAAGGTATGGTAAGGTATTTACTTTTTCTATCAACCGCTCCAGTTTCTTTGCAGCACTCTGCTTCTGCTTTTCCTCCAGTTTGGCTGCCTCCTTCAGCTTTCCCTGTGCACACACATATTCTGAGTGGTACTGATAGTACGTCCTCCATGCCTGCACGCAGATATAAACAGTGATGAGTTCTTGTTCGTTAAGGAAACTAAAAAGGTGTTCGTGGTCACTGGTTTCTCACTCACAGTCTGCAGCTCTGTGGTAACCTTGAGTAGACCATCCTGTAGCTGAGCGCAGACATCTTTACTCTGGAATTAAAGCATCGAGACAAAACACTCTCAGGGTCATGGGGTTAAGAGGTGAAAGTCAGAAGAGGAGAGTGGTAGCATTTACCACTACCTTCTTAGTTAGGCGTTGTGTGTACTCAAGACAGTATGTGAGAGGCTGGATGAGGAAGTTGCAGCAACTCTCACTCAGTCCATTATGGTCCCTACTTTCCTGGCGGGTCTGTGAAAGCAGAGCCAGCCAGACCTTTGACACGGAGTGACTGCTGTTCTCCTTCCTGAACATATGTAGAGAAGAGAAGCAACTCTTGTGAGATGTGAGAAATGCTACACAACACAGAGGTTAATCCAGTACTTCGTGTGCACGTTCTTTACCTCTTAATTCTGGAAGTAAACCTTTCAGCGAGTTTTTCCAGGGACCGTGCATACTCGCTTTCAATCTCACCCCGCCGCCGCAGGTAGTCTGTCAAATCCTGCAGCTGCTGGGTCTTCTGCTCTAGCTGCAAGTCCAACACCTTCAGTTGGTCTGTAAGCTGGCAGCGTACCTCTGAAAGATGAAGAGAAAACAGAAGACAAAGGGATAGAGAGTGAAACTTATGAAAAAGGACTCGTTCTGAAAGCTGCGCCGCAGGTGTGAAACAGTTTTTACAAGTTTTTGTTTCCACAGGCAACATGAGATGTGAAGAAGGCACAGCTGCAAGAGTGGTAAAGATGAAAGTAATTATTTCACCTTTGATTTGTGTATCATAATCCACCACGCCGACCTTCTCCTTCCGAAGTTTCACATGAGAACTCATTGTTGATCCAACTGGGTGAAATTCTGTGTAAAAGGAGGCAAATATTTTCTTAAACCATCCAATGTTGAAAAAAAAACATTGGATGGTTAGAAGAGTCCACTCTTCTAATCTGTATTGTGTATGTGCATGCAAGCTATTCTGTGCTGGACAGTGAAGGCCTATATATGACCCACTGTTGCAGCCTTGCATGTCCAAGCTGTCACAAAGTTCGTGCTGAAACACACCCCCCCCCCCCCTCCCCTGCACCAAACCATGCTGACTTCCTCTTGCCACAGAAAGAAAGAAAAGCAGCACTTTGATCATCTTACTGTAACACATCTCTACACACTGGTCACCCCTCTGCTGTGCTCTGCTGAGCGGTCGACCACCAGAAAACCAACCAGCTGGCATGTGCCGTCTGCTGCACCGGTCACGCTGCAGAAATGCACGAGGTGCAAAAATAGCTCTACATCTCGGCTGTCCTGAAAATAGGATGCACCGCAAGCCCCCCCCCCCCACAGAAAACTACAGTTGTTGCTATATTATTTATTTATTTTTAAACCAGCGATAATTACTCAAAGCATCAAGAATGAAGCGACAAAATCCACTTCTTTTGACCCCGTCCTTCTACAGCAGACATTGCCGTGTGGGTCTGCTTAAGCAAAGTATCCCCAAGTTTAGCTGGAAATAATGACCTCAGGCAGGTTACACTTGAGAGGTTTGGTTTCACTTTCTAGTCCATTTTTATCATGCGGGGGCATCCTGCTGTTGAGTGTGACTGGAACATGTCAATGCATAACAGTCATTGAAACCGATGATCAGGTGACAGGCCTTTGACAAATTGAAAAGCAAACATCTAAATGATTGACGTTTGAAAGATGCGAGTTACTGGGCAACATTTGATTGTAAACAGAAAGAGTTGTTTTTTTTTTAATTGCCTTGGTACAAGACGACCACAAACGCCCTGCATCCGCCCCTGACTTCCCCGTTTGTGAAAAAAGGATGTCAGTCAACAGCAGCTGGTTCAGCTGAATTGTGCATCATCCACGCTCTATCATCTGACCTAAAATGTCTCTGCAATACTTCAGCGAACCCAAACCTCCCTGCAGAAAGGAGTGTGTCTCGTTTTTCCAGCATGTCAACCTTTCCCACCAGCCCTTTCATTCTTTCTCTATGTGATCAGCAGTGAATCACCACCTCCCGTTGTCACAATCTGCTCTCCTATTTTAAATAAGTTGCTCTTAACCTGTGTGTCACTCGTTTTTTCAGTTTGCTTTTAAAGCAACCATGCATTTTTTTCTTTTTTCCAGACTTTGCTTCAACTCGTACCAGCACGCAGATGCTGCCTGAACCACGGGACATTAAAGGCCTGAGGGCTGCATGACTCTGCAGCCAAATGTAATGTAGCTGAAACAAAGAAGCAAGACCAAAGCTTCATAACAGCATGATCCTGCACTTCTCAGTGGAAAAAAAAGAGACATGTTTATTATTAGACCCAAACTAGCAGGCTGTCCTGTCTTGGTGCAACAAGTACACAAGTGAAAATCCAAAGAAAGTTCAGAAACAAATGGAGTCCTACCTGATGAGGAGCAGCCCTGACAAGTCTCTTCTCCAGATTGAGCAAACCAAATAATGGCAGTTAATAGCACAGTAAGCACTCAACTGTTTCACCACCCCCTCACATTGGACATGGATGGATGTGGGTGGAGTAGAACTCATTTCTCTCTCTGACACTCTCTCTCTTTCTCACTCCTCATCTCACTCACACATTCAGTTTGAGGCTTCAGTGTGTGATTGTGCAAAATGTGTGGCGTGAAGTGAAAACCTCTTCGAGTCAAGTCCTTCCTCTTTTTATTTTATTGCTGCCTCTTGAACCCCACAGCAGGTTTTCAGTCCAATCAGACACCAGCTGCATTCACTGATTAGTCCCTCCTCGCTGGCTTTTCACGGCTTACTAAATGAAATCAGTGGCTATAGAGTACTGATATAAAAGGAAAAGCCATGAATACTTGAGCAGGGGGTTTAATCTGTAAACTGTTTACATAGTATGATGACACATTCTGGTGAGGAATCGACAGATTCAGAGGTTATTTCATTTTAAACTAAAAAAAAAGAAAAGAAAAAGAGAAGCTATTCCAAATTTGTGACAAAGCAGCAAACTTTCTGAAAGGTCAGTCTGCATGGTCAGCTCTTATCTGTCATGTACTTCTCCTCTCACTCCTTCTTCCTTCCTCAAATAAACAGTCGGCTGATGATGTTGCATAATCACCACCAGAAGCAAATCAATTAAAGTGGCATCATAGCCAGTACAGAAAACACAGACAAGAGGAAAACCTCTGCAGATGTTTTTAATACCTCAGAGTGTGAATGCATAACTTACCGGGGTTAAAGTGGGGTCACCTGGATCAAAAGCTTCCAGAGTATCTTGGAGATCAGTTGTAAACAAGGAACGTTGTTGCAGTTTGAGCTCAAATGTTCATAGGAGCAAAAGTTTTATCAACATCACAATGTTGAGATTTTCCCTTACGCCCCACATTATCCAAAACACTCATGTTTTAGATTTTAAAGTCCAGTTAATAACCTGCAACTGTGCCACAACACCCTGTGATGCAGGAAGTACGGATCAGAAGACAGAATACTTGGTCAGAGGTTCGTCTTACAGTTAAGATAATGATCAAAGAAAGGTCTGAAGAAAAAGGACATGACACCAGTTTCAGTGACTGAAAACTGTTTTTCTAAAAGTTTTTAATGTTTTATTGCTAATGTGTAGCAGGTAGGTTTGTTCCTTTCAGGCCCTAAATTATTGTCATCAGTTCATATATGGGAAAGTGTTTGTAACGCTGCGAGTGCGTTTTTCAATGTCACCACTAGGAGTCGCCAGAGCCTAACCTGTTTGTGTACCACTTCGCTATATTCAAACAATCTTTATACTTTACATGCATAAAGAATATTACTATATACACTATTGTGCAGAATATCACTTACCATCTGTGTCAATGACTGCTTTAGTTAATTTATGCACATTTTATTGACCTGGTATTATTTTCACTGTAGCTACTGTCAAAATCTACACTTCAAGATAATGAACAGTTTTGGTACTTCAAGCACTTGCAGGAAAAAAAAAAACATGCACCAAAAGTATTATTTGAAAGATTTATTTGCAGCAATTCTGTTAAATAATTACCTGAAGAGCAGAAGTTGCTTTCAATCCTATAAATCCCACAGAGCTTGGGGACCATTTATGGTAATAACAGAAATCCAAATATTGACTTTAGCATCATTTAGCTATAAACCTATTTCATGTCATTATCCAAGACTCTTTCTTTATCACTGCAAGACTGAAGAAAAATGAATGACTGAAACGTTAGAACAGCTATGATGCACAGGCGGTCACAGTTTGAGAAGCCAGAGAATCTGTCAGAACATTGTCAGAAACTGTCAAATAGATAAAAAGAGGGAGTGAAGGATGAATTTAAAAATGTCTACGACTGCAGCGTCATTGTGAATCAGAGGAGGAATCTTTAACGTCTGTGCTTTCCGTTGCCTCGCTGACTTCACTCAGCTCTTTGCTCTCTCCTCCGCTGTCTCTCTCGCTCTCCCTCTCCTGATCACCACAGCCACCGGCCGGCACCTCCTGGCCGGCCACGCGCACTCCAGGCTTTCTCAGCTGTGGGACATGCGCAGCGAAAGGGGACACATTCCACATTACAATCTGCTCGCGAGAGACTTCAGCAGAGCTACACATCAACTGAGGTAATGAGGCGGTGTGGTGAAAATCATGTCAGTGAAGATTCAACACAGTGAAAATATCCAATAGTCACCTCGTCAGCCATGTGGGCCAAATCTCTCTTCATGGCGTAAGCATCCTCCCCATCTGCATAGTATTTAGGCTCAACCTCGCTAATCCTGTATGGGAACAACAATCGAATCTGTCAGGGTTATAGTTATGATTGAGGGCGATATTCATAATTTAGTCATTATTTTTTTATTTTAAATATAAATGAATGTCCATTACATTCAAACCAATGTCAAGTGAGTTCTCACAATGCTGATTAAGTCTATCAGCTCCACACAGCTCTCTGTGCGACACAAACACTGTTGTGGTGACACTATAGCTTTAATGTATTCAGTTTAAGTAATTGCAATGAGTTTATCATTTTTAAGTCTAAATTACAGAGTTCAAAGAACCCTTGAGATCTTTGTTGTCTGAGATATTCCGGCATGACACGAGAAGAGTCAATGTTTAGGCCATTCCAGAAGTGAATGGATGAAGGTTATAGAAAACCCAATAACAAGAACCACGCCACCAAGTTGTATGGGATGTCATCATTTTGCACTGATGAACTGGAGCCTGATGGAAGCATTGGGCAAAACATACTGCTCTTGTCAGAGTTAATAAGAGAAACTTGAATAAATATTTTAAAAGGGCTGAGCGTGAATTGTAGTGTTTTTCTGATTATAATTATTTATTAATTATCACTCAACATGTATGATGGGAGAATGGGCAGGTAGATTCTTTTCTAATCAGCCCTGACAACATATGCATCCATTTCTGCATAGCCTATGTATGGCCATGGAAACAAAATACAAATTTACAATACAGAAATATTGGTAACAAAAAGCACTTACTGGAATTTAAGTGTATTGGAGTACAGGTGCAGCGCCGCTCGATTGCTATAGTGGGTAGGAAAATTGTTAGACTTGCGAATATGGGAGAATTGATAGACAGAAATTGACAAAAATTAAAAGTTTGGAGCCAGCCAACAGACAGCAATACCTTTTACGAACATGAAGTGAGACATATTTAGCGTTAAAGTTTTCTATCATGGCCCTGCTGGCCTGATCCATCAGCTTCTGAGCAAGTCCCAGACGTCTGTGAGAGCGCTTCACTGCCTGGAAAACAAAGATGAAGAAGATTTTCATTACACCAAAGACGCAAGACAATTATCACAATGACTAAAATTACACTACTTTCATCAGTTACTACAGATCTGTTTTTGACTTACTCAAACCTAACCAAACCCAAAAAATCAAGGCCATAGCAGGCATATCCAAACTGATATAGTAGTATACTGGTTTGAAAAGTGAAGATTAATAAGTAGGGTGGAAAAAGCAGTTCACCACATTGGCAACTCAATGGAAGTCTTCCGTAAACTGCCGCTTAGTAAAACTGACATTGTGTCATACATCGGAAGAGGTGGTAAATAAAGAATAACCATATTATAATAAGGACAAGCATGATGGATTTCAACACGTTTCCTTCAAAACAGGCACTAATAACATAACAAATGGAGGAGACATAGGAGGTGTAATGTTCAGATTTACCAGGGATGTGATGTGACCGTGGGGTACGTCATCTGGGTCCTCCTCCCTGAAAAGAGTTCACAAATACCAAACAGTAAACAAGTGATATACAGCTACCTGTCATATAAACTGCAGTGTACCTTGCTGCAGAGCAAAAGCTCTCTTTCTTTCACTGCTATGAATGTAACATTCTTTCTTAGCCAAATATGTACATTGCATATGCGTGTAAAGAGTGCTGATGAGATATGAAACACAACCAGTAGTCAATGTGTATGCTGCCAATTGAGTAATACCTTTTGGCTTCATAGATTTGATAAATGCCTCACCAGACATGAACCTGCACAGCAAATATAATATTGCTGTTCACAAATACTCACATCTTTGCCAACACATATCCCACAATCTTGCCATTTTCGTCCTCTGCAATATATGAGAGCTGCATGGATGTAAACACACACAATATAGAGTCACGTAGAGAAAGTGAACACTGGAAGGAATTATTTCCAGAAAGCAAAGCAGTGGTGTAAACACACACACAGGAGAAATGTGGAAAACAGCGTCTCACCTGAGGCCAGGACAATCCGTGGTAGAAATAGTATTTCATCTGGTAGTTTTCAGGAAGACACAGCAGGTTACAGTGCTGCATATTCATAAGGTCCTCCGGCTGTAATAACGCAAAAAAATAATTGTCAGAAATGTGTGTGGGACAAAGAAAAACATCTTTATTGGCGGAAGTTGGTGTGCTAATGTGTAGGCTACAGTAACTAGCTTAGCTAGCAGAGGAAACAGCATGGCTGTCGAGAGAATTTCCACACACTCACCCTTGCGTTTCGTATGTTCATTTTGTTTGGTGGTTTGCTGGATTTACTGCGGAAACAGAAAATATATGTACAACACGGGTCGATCAATGCATAACAAATGATGTATCAAGTTTAAATGGCTGGTGTCGCTAGCTAGTTCAGTCGACTTGTCAGCAGACACGGGAGGGGAAGAAGGAACGTGCCACAATAACGGCAGGCATTTCCGGTCACAGTGTGCGCCGGAACTTCACAGTAAAAGTTGTAACACAAGAACCAGGACTTTTATTTTGAAGTGTGTATTTGCTTTAAAATAAAGATATTTTGTTTTTTGTAGATGACTAGAAAACAGTGGCGGTTGCTGGTCTCTGGCCGTTATTTACACATAAATTATGGATAAATTCTGCAAACGAACATCTAGAACAAAAAAATGTATAATTTAAAACTGAAATGATATAACAGTGTTTTTATTTACAGTATATATAAGCAAAATGGGCTATATTGCCAAACAAATAACCCACAGGACTAAGACAGAAAAGACTGCAACGCTGTCAATCAAAAACTGGTTCCGTCTTTCAGACAGTTTCTCAATGATCATGCAGAAGCCAAAAAGCCAGAAATGATGACTTTGCCACATTTGTCCAATCACCATTGAGCACCGCAGTGAGTCTGTGCTGTGCCATAGAGAACAGTTGAAGCTGAGCTTCAAGTGGTTTTTAATGAGGGGCTGCTACAGGAACACAAAAATCAGTGCTAGAAAAGGCCCTTGGTTTACACAGACTGTCATATTTATGTTTCTAGAGCAGTGCTTCTCAATTATTTTCTGTTATGGCCCCATTAGGATGAAGAAAACATGAGTGAGGCCCCACTATTTGAGAAGGACTGTTCTAGAGCAACCCAAACAAACAAACAAACAAACAAACAAACAAACAAAACCAGAGCATGTATTTTGCATTTTGAAGTAGAAGCTCATTGCACAAACAAACAAGAATGACACTTAGGTTAAGGTGGGGTGAGCAGAGGGACGCCATAGATATATCAAATTCTTACACACTGGACCTTTAAACTATTTTTGTTTTCACTGCATTGAATGGATCCACATTACCAGACTGAAGTGATTCAGAGGTGATGCAGAAAGTGGTTCTAGATTGGATGTAGCATATCTGGTGCCTGGTCATGTGACATCAATGAGAACAGACTGGTTTACTGGTTTTCATCTTCTTCTGTTGGGGTTTATTGGTGCTGATCATTAGGGTCATTGCAACCAAACCATAATGTAGGAGAATGTGCACATGCATGCAGGCTGTTTCAAAGGACCGAGAAGTTAGATGCAAGATACTTGTAATCGTCGGCTTGTGAACTATATGCATCGAATCGGAACCAATTCAGAATTGAATAACATTTGAAATGTGAACAAAGACAGGGGCAGCATCATCGCACACAAAAAAGCAAAGGAAAAATAATTTCTTTACTTTTTTAAAAATTTCCTTATGATAACAATAACGACAATCAATATGTATTCATTCATCTTTTTTTTTTAAATTGGACCCTACAGTATTACAGATACAGGCCTCTACCAAACGGTTGAGACGTCTGTTCATAATAAACCTGCTTTGCATAAATCACAAGGTACAACATTCAGAACAAGTGACATTAAGTGTTAGTGAGTTCAGCTTGATGCATTTTTCAATGAGATATAGTGACTTGAGTGGTTGAGTAGTACCTTAAAGGGTTAAATCATAACCTGTTCATTGACTAATCCTAACTTTAACTTAACCACTGCTCACACATTACACCCCTCAAGTTAGGCATCAGAAAATAGGTTCTGTCTCATTGTTTATCAACCAGACTTTATTTATGTAGAGTATATATATTCAAAGTGATGTAATTTAAACATATATACACATTTCTCTCCCCCCCTCCCATTTCTTTTTCCTTGCCCAGAGCAGTCTTAGCAGGAGTAACACCGCTCAGGTAAATTCCTGTGACAGCCAATCAGCAGCGTCACCAGAGTGCAACAACATGCAAATAAGGGCAGGTGTCACCGGGGAGGGACTGCAGTGAGAAACGAATGTATTTGCAATAACACATGTGTCAGGGGTTTTAAGGGAATAATTACTTAAACGCGTCTCCAGCAAAACCTCTTCTAAGTCATTCTGAGGAAGATCAGAATCGCTCCCTCCGCTGCAGACAGATGGTTTAACCGCTGATTGTACGATGGCGAGGTACGACTGTCAATAATAATAAGCAGGTGCTTCTCCTTGATGTTGGGAGTTATGACTATTCAAATATGAGCAGTGGCGTTTTTTGTTTTGGCTGAGAAACGTGAAAGAGCGACGCTTTGGCTGAGCGGAGCGGGTTTTTTTGCCAGATGGAGACGGACTTGAGGCTTGAGTCCAGTCTGTGGGTCGGAAATAAGAGATACAGGGCGGTGCTGACAGGCTGGCACTTCAACTGGACGGAGGTAGATAAGAAGAAAACAAGTAGGTGACTCTACTGTTTACATGTACACATTATCTGTAAAGTAGCAGCGTGTGAGCCTATGTACACATTCTCTACTATTACTATAGTGTTGTTGTTGTTTTTTTTTTTTTATAGTTTAGGGACGTATCTACTTGATTTATATTCACCATACCTCTGAACAAACATAGAAACGTAACAAAACAATATTTTTCGTTTCATATGGACCCTTACATGTTTGATTTAACTTGTACAGGGAGCCAGCGTTCTTTAATTAAGCTTTAGCTAAGTGCAGAGAACGTGAATAACAAGTTGAACAGCACGAACACGAAAAACAACCTGCGCTGTGTCACTGAAAATAAAGGCTTAGGAGAAAAGCACGCGACAGATAACAACCCTCCCCCTTTTGTTGGTGACAGGTGACAAAACGTGGCTTTGAGAAATTCAAGTTTTTACGAGTACTTAACCTGTTGTATATCAAGTGCGTGTGTGTGTGTGTGTCCTTAGCTGACAGACAGGCTTACCAACATCCGGTTTTCAGAATAAAACGTTAAAGATGATAATTAAGTTGTGTTCAGGACAACTTCAACATACTGGGGGGAAAACAGTGTATATACTTTCTGAAATGTAGTATTTGCAACTCTAGTTATACACCGAAGGAAACATAACATCTCCATTATTTTACTGTATGTATAAAAAAAAATAAAAAAAATCAAATGTTCTACATTTGCCTAATCAGGTGGCAAGATTTTTATAATTTTGAGCTGGTGTGAAAACACACTGATTTATTTTCTGTAATAAGTGATGGAGTTCAGCACAACTCTGACCATAAAGTGACTGAACTTGAGTCAGTGTCTTTGTTAGGTTTAGAGCAGAGGTGTCAAACCTGCGGTCCACAGGCCACACACCACCCTCCATTAGATAGCAAGTTTTAATGATTTATGTCTGTATGGTTTTTTTTTTATTACTATATTCATTTTGCATCTTACATACATTTTTATTGTGAACCATATCATATCAAACACTTTTATATTGAAATTCTGCAATATATCATCACAAATATTACAATATAAATATAACGATGGAGTATTATAATTTTAAGCTCACATCGTCCCCACCTCTACTAAACAGTTGCCTTTCCCCCCTAAAAGTTGGACTATAGTTCAGTTTACTGGTCCCCTTAGATGCTCAGTGGTTCCCCAGCTTATTTAAGTTTGAGACCCCTGATTTAGAGAGATTATATATTAAATGTCCCATATATGTAGTTTCCAGTCATCTAAGTATAACTGCTGAGGAACTTTGAATATAATCTCCTAGAAAACCAGTCATTTTTACTGTATGGATTTACATTACAAATTAAAAGTCCCTTGTTTGCATGTTCAGTGATGACAGTTAGCAGCATATACATGCCAAGACACTGAAACAGAAGTTTGTACATGTAATTCAGCCCTTGCTTCTTTTTTTTTTACTTTTTAATTTACATTTTTATTTTGTGAAAAATCCAAACAATGTGCAGCTAATATGATTACAACCATAACTACAGAAAACACTCAGTTTCCCACAGTTTCAATGCATGCCCCTATCTAATAAGGGTCACAATTGATTTGAAAAGAAAAAAGGATGGATTCAGGATGCATATTCACACCACCACATAAATCACTCCACATATTTCTACCTTGGGCCATAGCCTATATCCCTCAGATATTTCATCCATAATTTCCTTGGTGGTGGTAAATTTCATTTACACCTGTGCTATAATGGGTTAACTCATTGTAGTATTGGTAAAAAATATATATCTGCTGAAAAGACAGACTACAGTCTGGGTAATATATTCTGTCATTTGTATGCAAAGGAGTGTGTCCACTAAAGTGTCCGTGTGATTAAAGTTTCAGTGCCTGTGGCAGAAGTGATTGGAGTGGAGGAGGGACGTGTCGAGATCCTGCCCCAAAAGTCTGTTGAAGACAAAGACAAAGACTTCACAGGTGGGTTCTCTCGGGTACCACAGACTCAAAGTCATAGCTATCACTTAAGTAAACAGCTGGCAGCGTAGCCTGAAGCGCTGCACATCTATTTTCTTTTCATGACAGGAAGGAGAATGGTAATCATTTGCATACAGGTGCACAGCACACTATCCATGGTGCTAGTCTAGTCAAATACTGTGCTTGTAATCTCCCACATTTCAGCAGCTTCGGTTGTGGTTTATCAACGTCTCAGTTCAGCAGGTGATATCATGGTTTAGTAGTTCACTGTCTGTCATCCGCCCTTAGTTTTCTACGTGAAGCGCAGCAGCAATGGAGGCTCCTCCGGGTTGGTATGGAAAGTGGGCCGGACCCAGTTCAGCTGCCCTAGTCGGGTCCTGAGAGATCAGTGGACAAAACAACTAAGGACTGCTGTCAAATTGCACAGTAAGCAGTAAAGTGATATAACCTCCCTAATGTCATCTACAAATGTCATTATTTGCCTATTAATAATCAAATCCTTCTCTAGTGCTGCTCTCACTAACTTGTAACTTTTCAAACTTGTGTTTTAGGTCCATTACGCCCACAGAGACTGTTGGTGTTTATCAACCCCTTTGGAGGAAAGAAAAAAGGAAGAAAGATCTTCCATTCTGTGGTTGCCCCTCTGTTTGAGCTGGCTGGCATCAGCTGTCATGTAATAGGTAAAATACTTCCTCTGGGTAAAAGGGGTATGTCTTAGGGATGGTCTGAGACCCTGTTCAGATTTGTCTTGAGTGATCTGATCACGTGTAGAAGTACAGGTCTGAATGGTCCCAATGGGCTCTTTTTACACTAACCAGTTCTCTTACATTCATTTATTTGTTTTGATTTCTTTTTTTTAAGGGTAAAAATCTTATTTCAGGTTACAGCAGTGCGAGTAGTGCTTTTGATTGAGTGGAGCATCTTTCACATTGACACATAGACACAATATACAATACATAGACACAATCAGACTTGTTATAAATGTAATTTAGTTCTCGCCAACAGACGTCATTGATGTCATTGTGTATTTGACGACAGGGTGGGGGCCCGATTATATATATATGGGTCCGCATGAGATTGGATCAGGTCTGAACAGGGCCAAGGACTGACCTAAATCACATAAAAATGAATTAGACTTGCAAGGTGATTGTCATTATGTTTTGTTCAGTGACTGAGCGGGCAAACCAGGCCAGAGACCACCTCCTGAAGAAAGACCTGACGGGCTTTGACGGGTAAGAGCTCGTGTAAACACGAGGTGACACGAGCGCATTGTGTCTGCTAACCTCACTGGGAGGTGCTGTCATACCTGAAACTCTTGTGTTTGCAACAGTGTGGTCTGTGTGGGTGGCGATGGCATGTTCAGTGAACTGCTGCATGGTTTGATTGGGCGGACGCAACAAGAGGCAGGCCTCTGTGAGAACGATCCCACTGTCACTTTACAGCCATGTCCACTTCACATCGGCATCATTCCTGCAGGTAATGACACTGTTATTTAGAGTTTTATTTAAACGTGCAGGTCTTTGATTTGCAGCACAGCAGGTCAAACACGCCATGTGTCATGTTATATTCACTCTAGGTTCCACAGACTGTGTGTGCTATGCCACAGTGGGAGTGATCGACCCTGTTACATCAGCTTTGCACATTATCATTGGTGAGGAACTCATTTTAAAAATGAATATTAAAAGGAAATAGCGTAACATTTGTGTCAGCTTTGAGCTCTTTGTTCCTTGTTGCAGGAGACTCTCAGCCTTTAGATGTGTGTTCAGTTCATCACACCTCTGTTCTGGTGCGCTACTCTGTGTCTCTGGTGGGTTATGGCTTCTATGGGGACGTACTAGCTGAGAGTGAAAAACACCGCTGGATGGGGCCTCTCAGATATGACTATTCAGGTTTGGGCTGCTGATTCATTAAAAGAAGAGTAATGGCTGTGTGCTGTGTTTGCCTTAGTTACTGTGCTATTTCTATTTATGTTTAACCGGAGTTTCAAATTGTATCCTGAATCTCTTGCTGACAAAAAACCGAAGCAAAGTCGAAAGGTCCTCCTTTCCCCCGCGTATGTCATTTTTGTACGCGTTGTGTATACGCCCGCTGTTTTTGCATTTTCAGCTAATCTAATTGCTCTCCTCTGTGCAGGTGCTATGGTTTACCTGAGCAACAGAAGCTATGCAGGCATAGTTCAGTATCTACCCGCAGACCCGCTGCTCTCCAGCCCCAGAGATAAAACGCGCTGCCTCTCAGGGTAAAACTACTCATTGAAAATATACACCAAAAACCTCTGTATGCAATATAGTTAATAATAAGCACTTGTTTATTTTTGTTACAATATTTTCATCTACCTGATATTTATTTTTCAGTTTTTTCTGTGTCCATCCCATGTAGACTACAGTAAATTGCATATTCTTTACAGTTTCACGTGACTACTATGAGAAACAAACAAAGCCCATATCATAGCCACCTCTCCTTAACCAAAAAAGACAAACTCTCTTTCTTTTAGACGTCAATGTTTAAAATGTAAGAAAGAATCAGCCTCATTATGATTCAAGCTCAAGGGCAGTGGTTCTAATTGACTGCTTGAGACACCATGACCGCTACCACCTGCAAGAGGGACTCAAGGTGTTGGGTGTACTTTAAAGAGGGTAGAAACCATGGCAAGAGGAACCTGATCTCGAGGAAATTTGAACCCTAGTCGTGCACAAGAGAGTAAAATGCCACGGTGTTGTTGTTAGAGGCAACTGTAAACAGCTATGATGCTCTTACAACGTGGTCTCAAGGTTTAGGAGCTTATGTCGCAGACTTAAAGCAGAGTCTTTGCATTTTGTGTGTGTTTGTGTGTATAGGTGCAACGTGTGCTCCAGAAGCACAGATAGACTTTTCCCCCACTCCTCGGACTCGGGGTCTCTGTACGGCGCCAACTTCAATCAATTCAATAGCGACTCGGAAGGTAATCATGCAAGAAATAAAGCATAAAGTCATGTGTTACTGTGTGTATAAAAGCATGTATATACTGAAAAGCCTTATTGGCTCACGGCCATTAAAACAACAGCCTCATGCCAGGTTGTGCACTTTGATAACTGTATCGGTTTCAGCGAAAATATTTTTGGGGGGGAATTAATTATAGAGTTCACTTGGCTCGTTGATTGGATTATTAGGATTTGAAAAATGTGTCATCCTGTTGAAAACATAAAGACCAAAAAAGGTCTTAATCTTAATTGCATTTGCAGAGAAACCTGGCCTAAAAACACACCAGTATATTATTCTTTTCCTTTTTAATCGTTCTGCTCAGATGCCTCCCACGGAGCATAATGCAGAATGATTATGTAAGACTTCAGAGCAATAACTGAAAGGTTAAATAAGACTCAGTGGAGATGTATAGATGTATAAAATCACTGTGCCTGATGTTTGTCAAAGATCACCTTGACACTCCACAACCCTCCTGGGAAAATGTGACTCTAAGGTTGAATTACATAGGGGGAACACACAGCACTATACATTAAAAAAAGGGCACATAAACATCACCATCATGAACCTATTTTTCTTTTTGTGTGATATAAGAACATGGCTGAAGCAGTTATGTTAAGTTCCTTCTTAACATTGCGCTGGTCTGAGCTGCAGTTGGCTGGAAATCAGTCATTAAAGATGCAGTCACTTTTTCCGCTTGCTGTGTAATAGCTGGTGCTTGTGTGACCACAGGAAGTACATTATGTTCTATCACTAACGTCAAAGGCTTTACATGCACGGCTTAAACAAGCACGCTCAGCAGTGTGATCATTTCCTTTTTTTTCTCTGCCTCTGCAGGTGAGTGGGTGCGTGTGGAGGGCAGGTTCAGATGTGTGTCTCTCACTTGTATGTCCAGCTCATGTCCCAGGAGTCCTCTGGGCCTCTCTCCATCTGCTCACCTGGCGGACGGGACAGGTGACCTCATCCTGGTATGGGACACTCATCCGCTGGGTTTTCTCAAGTTCCTCCACAGGCACACAAGCACACAGGACCAGGTATGAGCATTATTCAATTCTTCAAACTTGAAAATTCAAAAAACTGCTTTTGCATAGGCTGGGCTCCTGTCTGTTTGACTGTCCACTGGGAATTGTACCGCAGGAAACGATAATGTATCATACAGGAAAACCACCTTTCTGTAAAGGAAGCTAATATAGAGAATGCACTGCCCATTGAAATTTAAACAGAGCGACTGTCAGCTTTTTCATAACTAAACTGAGGTATACTTTAAAAGACAATCATGGAGTCATGTGTGTTAATTAAAGAGCCCTTCAATTGGTGGACATTGGAAATTACTATGAGCTACAAACACTGTGTGAAATACAGGGGGTCTGGAGGGGGCTAGACCCCCCCGATTAACAGTCGAGACCCCCTGAAAATCTCAAAAGCAAAATTTGAGGGGGGTCTTAATATGTTTTTTTCCTAAAGATTTTTGTAATTTCAGTTTTACATATATGATCTACAGACATAATACACTTTGCATGCTTTCTTATCCTTTATAACCAGACAAAATGTCAGTTCTTTTATTTCTAATTTTGTATTTAAATGAATTGCTTTCCAAATGGCGCTGTGGAAAAGGCACACACAAGCCCACATCAGTCAGGGAACATAGCCAATACTGCAGGGTGGCACCTGGGGTGGTGAAACAGTATTGTGCAACACATGGAAGATGGAACCCCCCGATTTTAATGGGTATTTCGCACACTGGCTACAAATGCTGTGACACATTGCATGTGATAATTGCAGCAGAATCTTTTATATTACTATATCTGTGCCCAAGTGGCAACTGGTCATGGCATCACCTGTAAGAGCCTGAATTGAATCCCATTGTGAAACCTCAAGATTTGCAATTTAGCTTGGTGCCATGAGGACGTTCTTCAAACTGATGTTCAGAGGCATGACCTGCAACCAGCACACATTGGATGATACCAGCCGTCAATCACACTGGTGTCCACTAAAATGTGCTATACTTTTATTTGCTGTTTATTTTGCTCTAAACAGGAACATAATTTACAGAATGGACTTCATGTTCTATTGAAGGAGAGCCTAAACGTAGGGATTGAGGGCATTAACTCCTGAGGAAAATATTGTAAATTAGGCTTAGGGGAAAAGGACTTACCCCTTCATTATATTATTACTTTCGGGTTGGTTTCAGGGAGGAAACAGGAAGACTGCTATATCTGTAAAGAAACAGGAAGACTGCTTTATCTATTTTGTGATCTGACCTATGGTCTGTTCCTATCAAATAAACACAAAGAAAACGTCTCTCCCACCTTTCTTAGTTTGACCTGCCGTTTGTGGAGGTTCACCGCGTGAAGGCCATCCGTTTCTGCCTCCCTGCTGGCAAAGAGGAGGAAGCATATGACGAGATGGCAGAGCAGAGCAGTGGGACAGATGAAGAGCGAGGATACATCGAGACCGTGAGCAGGAGTGGCTCTCAGCAGCGGCTGGCAGAGGGACGCGCAGGGCGAGAGCTGACGAACGAGCAGAAAACAGCAAACCCCTTCCTGTGTGGTCTGTGCTGCAGTAAATCTCCAACTGTGTCGGTGTGGAACTGCGATGGAGAGATTCTGCCCTACACCGAGATCCTCTGCAGGTAAGTACAACCATGCGTGTTGTAGTTAGGGGCATTCTCAACACGATATTATGATCCCGCTTGTAATTGCATTCACTTCCTTTCACAGGATTCACGGCCAGTTGGTGCGTCTGTATGCCAGGGGCATCGAGAACAGCACGGCCGCACACGACTGCGGTGAGGAAGGTGACAAGTGTGAAAGGAGGTGCATTCTGCACAAATAGCACCACCTCAGCGAGGAAGAGTTAGGGTTAATACAGGGTTCATTTGTGATTTTATAGACTTGCAGTCTGTCTCGGCCGAAGTGTTCCTGATATTTCAGGTTCATTCATAGGCTTCTCGTTGCAGTTATAAAATTATTATTTATTCACATATCATTGTATTTTATTGAAACACTATTAAAGGACTTGATAAATAATACTCTTTTATCTGTGGTGCAGTTTTTTTCCCCTGCATAACTCATCTATTTTAAACCGATAAGTTATACATTGTGAGTGTGCTGTTTTTATCCTGTACATTTTGTTCATGTTCACATGAGCTTCCAGAAAATGAAAGACAAAGTGTTTTTATATCTTAAAATGATTTTTGGAGAAAATAATGCGAGAGTAAGCGAAGACATTGAGGACATCTTTGAGTGCACTCTCTCTCTGACATAAAAACTGTTATTTCTAGGAAAATTCACCAACATACTTTCTAAGCCATCTGATAAATACCTTTATAGCAGCAATCGACTACAAACTGGCTGAAACCAATAATACAATGGAAGGAAACAGTTAAAGACATTTGGATTATGGGAAAACTAACACAGAATCAGGAACCAAGATGACATTTTTGAATCAAAATGGGCAGAATCCAAAGGTTATGGTAGTGGGAAGATGGTAATTTATATAAAAATACAGAAAAACAGAAATATAATTGGGATTGGGGCCAAACACTTTTGTTGTTCCTGATGTATTGCTTTGATTTAAAAAATTCAGAAGAGCTGAGCTTCTCCAAATAATTCAAATTGTCTTGGTTTTGATACAACTATGATTAATTAATGTATTAAAACAATGATTTTTTGTTATCTCTTTTTCTATTTTATTATATATGCCTCTGTATACATGTTATTAAAATAATGCTGTAGTATCTGTTCATTTTGACTTTGATAAATGATCAAATAAACAATATCATCAGCATTTATTATTCCGTATGTTATCATTTTTGAGAGAACAGAAGCAGCAGCGTATGTTGTTCTGATGGACATCAACGACTGTGCCGTCGGAACATTTTGTTGTGATTCAAGCTAAACTGATTATTTGAATATTTATCACAGTAAATATACAAAACACATGCCAGTTTAAACGATGCAGTCCCCGATGAGAAGTTGTTTAAACAAGTGTTCATCATTGCTCTACTTCCCATGGCCGTCCAAGTACCAGCAGGCTCAAGCGGTCTTTTATTGGTCTATAGTGTGTGCCGTTTCCAGCTACGCCATGCACCTGGTAGAGACAAACAACACACTTACATCAATCCTTTGAAATCTAATTTAAAAAAACAAATTGACATTGACGTTATATTGTTAAAAGCCTACTCGTAGATTCTGAGAGGTTAGTCTTTAAGTGGCATTTGAATGATTCAAAGCTGTGATTTTGATTTCAGTTAAAACACCTACCTGAAGCCGTACATTGACACGTGTCTCCTTTGTGCCCGCTCCCACAAACCAGACCAACAAGTTCCCCAGTCGTAAACATATTGTGCTGTCGTTGCTTTAACAATGTGTCACATTCTGTATTACGCTATAGGGATGACTACATACACTGGTCTGACAAGACTCAATTATGCCTCACATGCCCTAGATATTAGACGTGAACAATTCTGTGAAAAAAAGAAAAGGAGGTGCAGACAGGAGAGTGAACAATGATTTATTTGAACATAAATGATGCTTCTACAACTATTCTACTAACCACATTCACTCTGATCTATGATTGGAGATACAGGTGGTGGTTTGCTTTTGTCCATGCAGACAAAATCAAACAATGGTCCAGCAGTGAGATTGCAGTAAACTTTATGGTCTGTAAACTTAGTCATGTTTGCATGCGAGTGACAGACGGCATCATGCCGTGTGGGGCTGCACCCACTTGTATGTTGCCCCGTAGGAGAATCCCACTCTCTTTAAAAGATCATCTGCCTCGGTTGGACCACGACTGTGGACACGACAAATAAAAGGAAGCAGAAGGGAAAGAAATAAACTGTGCATTATATATATATTTTTTGTGCTATTATCATATATTTACTTTTATGTTATGAAAGAGATGTTACCTTCCATATGTGTAAGGTATGGCTTGTGTCTTCTCTCCTTCTATTTGATGAAGGAGGGGGGTGAAGATCCTCCAGGCTTCTCGTAACTCATCACTATTGGCAGTAAGAGGAACAACTTAGATTTAGAAAAAAAAAAAAAAAAAAAAAACTTAACAATGCACAAAGCCAGTGAACTATGACAGTTAATGGTGCAACCAACCTCCGGACAAAGTGCATTTGATTTCCGCAAAAGACATCAAGTATCAGTCTTTCATAAGCATCCGGGAGTTTCACATTCTAAAAGGAAGAAGGCAGTTGTTCAAAAACTAAATACAAGGAAATCTCAGCAGACAATGGACCAGAGGTGAGGTACACTATGGACAGGTCACCGCCATTGCTAGGCCAAAACACAGAGGGAACACCTCAAACATTGAGAATTATTTAGATTCAAGTCAAATTCTTCAAACAAATTGTAGGGTAAGCTTCACCTCCACTCATCAGACGAACACAGACAAAAGGCACTTTCCATAATTCACTCTTCATTTATAAAACACTGCAGATGTTTGCTGTCCAATTCTCTTTAAGACTCTCTCTCTGACAGTACAAACAATATTTTGAGCCTGTGGCACCTTGTATCTGCTCTTGTAGGTGAGATCCAGCTCAGTCTCCTCTGGGCTGAAGTAACCCCCCGGCCTCTTGGTCATCATCTTCAGGTAAATGGCTTCATCCGGCTGCACTCGCACCACCAGCTCGTTCCTCTGACAGGATTTACTAAAGATGTCTCCTGGCACATCGGTAAACTGCAGGCGCACTTCGGCCTTCCGCTCATTTAGGGCTTTACCACAACGTAGAATGAAAGGAACTCCTGTACATGGTGCAAGGACAGGCATGGAGAGATAAAGAAATCGGAGGAGCTGCTTTAAACGGACCACAGACAGACAGGAGAAAGTAAGGGACTAAAAAGTGTTTGGTCTCACCATCCCATGTTTCATTTTGAATGTAGAGCACCGCAGTTGCAAATGTTGGTGTGCAGGAACCTTTTGGTACCGTGGGGTCATCAAGGTACCCCAGCTTGGCGTCACCCTGTTCCTCAGGGTTCCCGACATACTGGCCAAGCACAACATCTGACACTGCAACAGGGGCTATACTCTTCAACACCTTCACCTACAGCAAACCAAAAACACAGAACATCAGGTTTGCAGTGAGGTGGATGATCTCGTCCTCAAAGACAAAAAAAATATGCACAAATTATTGTCATTCAATCAGTGGCGTTACCTTTTCATCCCTCACATCATCTGGACTGGTCGAGACAGGTTTCTCCATTGCAACCAAACAGAGCATCTGGAGGAGGTGGTTCTGCATAACATCTCTGTAGGTTGCAAGAAGAGGAATAAAGTCAGAAGTTGAATACATTGTATTCAGTGTTGTCACATTGATGTGATTGCATCGTCTCTCACCTAATGATACCAAAGTTATCAAAGTACCCTCCGCGGCCCTGAGTGCCAAAAGGCTCCTTGAAAGTGAGAACCACACAGGCCACACTGTTCCTGTTCCATATTGGTCCAAAGATACGGTTTCCAAACCTGGAAGACGGAGCCTTAAATCTCATGTATGATGTTTAGGGTTACATACAAGTGGTTTGGCGTGTGTGAAGCTACTTTACCTGAGCACCATAAGGTTCTGGACCATCTCTTTGCCCAAGTAGTGGTCTATGCGGTAGACCTGGTCCTCTGTGAACAATGAAGCCAGGTGGGCTGACAAATCCTGAGAGCTCTGGAGGTCATGACCAAATGGCTTCTCAACAATGATCCTGTTCCAGCCTCTTAAAAAAAAAATTATAATCAGGACAGAGGAGTAGATTCATGTTAGCAAACAGCATGTTAATTTTGGTTTTAAGGGACTGGAAGATACATACTTGCTGCTCATGCAGTGGGCCCTGATGTTTGAGCTCACATGCTGGTAGACGGTGGGTGGCAGAGCCAGGTAGAAGAGTCGATTAGCGTTAGTCCCCCCAGGCAGGGATGACAGATGGCTATTGAGTCGGCTAAAGGAGCTGTTGTCATCATATCTGCCGCTCAGGTAGGAGTTCTTACTGAAGAAGGATGAAAGACACTCACTCTCTTCATCGAGAACCTGGAAGTAAAAGATTTAATCATGATATTCATGAAAACATGTCTTAAAAAAAGAAATAGGCAATGAGAAACAGAAATACTACCTTCATGTGAGGTAGACATGACGCCTTTATGTTCTCCACAGACAGGTTAGACCGGGCAAAACCAACAAAGAAGGTGTTATCTGGGAGCAGACCATCTCTGAATAACCACCTAAAGAAGTAACAGAATCACAAAGCAGTGATTCAACACGTCAACCAAGGGTCAAAGTCCTCTTAATATATGGTGGGCAGAAGCTTCAAAATATCCCCGTCCTGGAGCTGCGCCACGCACCATGAGCAGCAATTCTTTACTCACCATAAAGTTGGATAGATCTTCTTTTTAGCGAGATCACCCTATGCAAATGAGAATTGGTCATGAAACTTAAATGGTAATCACTCAGGCTGACCCAACAAAGAGTCCAAAGAGTAAGTAAACTTTAAACATGGTCACAGTCATGCAATGAGTTAGATAGTTAATCTGGAAAGTCATGCAGCAAAACATCAGTCACAGACTCTAAAAAGAACTGCAGTGTCACAGCAGACCTCTGCAATGACACTGCATAAAAAGATATATGAATAATGAAGTTGTTGTTCCTATGAGGTGCCGTTAAGTAAAGTGGCTCACATGAAAATAACATCAACAGCTTTGCCACACAAGCTTCAAACAGTGTTTAAACAAGTTTTATATAATATATAAAACTAAAAGTATATATATATATATACTTATACTTTTAGTTAAGTTAGAAACATAATAAATAGTCTAAATATTAAATGTTACATCTCAATCTTAAATCTAAATCTTCTGGGTGAATGTAAATATTTAGCTAATGTGCAAATTCACACTACCGGTCACAGGAAGTACCAAAATAAAAGCACGAGATGGTCAGACTGAGGAAAATAACACTTGAACACACATAAGCGTGATAATAACTACACAAAATACATTTCAGTTATGTACTTTGGGTTTTTAAGGGTCCCCTCTATAGAGGGTGCTGGACTTCTGACCTGTTCTACAGACAGCCACGGGGTGGTGATTGGGCAATATCATACCACCGTCCACACCCACCACTGTGGGACTATGCTGAATTTAGCTAAATATTTTTATTTCACTCAGAACATTCAGATTTAACATTTACGTGTAAAATTTAATATTTAACTATTGCTGTAAAAGTGGCTTAATAGTAACTGAAAATACTAACTAGAGTTTGGGCAAAAGTATTGTTTACTTCCTTCAACATATTTCCCGACGTGTGACAACATGTGTCTCTTGTTATGAAAGACACTGAAAACATTCTGTCCAGCTTGATAAGGGTCAGAAATATACCGACTAAATACTAAACACACACCGAAGACGTTTACATTTGAACAGACTCAACATTGAACGACAGCATAAAAGAAGTTCGGAGGTTGAACTCACGGAGGCTCCGAGGATGATAAATATGTGTGTGTTGGAAAGAGTGGACCTCTCCTCTCCATAGAGATCCTTCCTGAACTGACCAAACACCTCCGAGCGAGTCAAAGCGTCAGTGCCCATCTTCGTCTCTCTCCGTCTCTGCTGGAGTCTTTCTTGGTTACGTACACCTGATACATGGAGGCGCTACTCTCGTGTTTTTTTCATTATTATGGGTGGAACTTCCGAACTAGCAGAAGCGGAAGCAGCAGCTCGTCCATCACGCGATTTGTTTGTATTTCACCTGACGTTGAAACTAAACCCCCGCCTTCGTGATACAGGGCTCCTCTGACGTGGGTGCATTTATATAAATACTAGTGTGTCCCACCCAAACAACACACCGGCTGTGGTATAGTTGTTTGTTTAGTAGTAATAGTATGTTTACGTCGCCGTCTGTAGCCACGAAGTTAATAAAAGTAACAACCGGTGTACGTTAGCACTTCCGGTCGTCCTGTCATCTCTGTAAATCTAACGGTTTCCATAATTCATCAATATCGTCAATATCGTCCTAAGAAATACTTTCTGATTAACTATTGTACAGCTATTACTATTTACAAAACAACAACAACAACAAAAACCTACTTCCTCATATTTTGTAAAGAAAATAACCAGTGAACCGTGACCCTCATGTGGAGGAAGATAATGGATGAAACACCACTACTCTCCAGCCCCAGCTCCAGGTGTGGTGATGCGCAGGTGTACGCGGTTGTACACACACTAAATGCAGTGATTCCAAAACGGGTAGGTAAATAGAAATACAGTCAAATTAAGCCAAACATAGATTTCTTTACAAAAATAAAAGGTGAACTGGTGAGATATCTAATTGCGATTATTTTTGACAGGAATTGCGATATGATTCGCGATATCAGAGGTAATGTTTTTTTTTTTTTTTTTTAAATCGTTATTCTCATTTTCATGGGGAAAAAAAACATGATATTTGAGCAGCAGCGGTCTCAAACTGGGGGCCAATGCGCATCTATTGTGGTCAAGAGGGGGCTGGCCTAGAGAACAAAAAGTGGGGAAACAACCAACAGACATTTATTTTAAATTACATTAAAAAAAGTGTGGACAACTGTAATTAAAATTCGTACCAGGAGTCATTTTTACTGTTAAAAAACATTGCTAGCAAACATATTCTGTCACCTCGCTGACAGCTGTGCCTCAGCTGTTTTCATTAAAACATGATATTAAATGGGGGGCGCGTTTAATCGACCGCGCTGTCAGTTTGAGACCCCTGATCTACAGTATAAAGCAAGTTGCGTCTGTTGAGCATGGCCCGATGGTGTGCATACTTGATTTAAATTTTTTTTTGGAGGAATTTAAATTTTCGCTGATTTATCATGCTGCACCAGGCAGGCAGCGGCTCATCAGCCGCAGCTGCGCTGTCCGGAGCGGGGAGGTGGGAGTGAAGAGGCTGTCCTCACAGTGGGTGAGACATTTTCACACGGTTCAACACGCAGAACTACTACTTTGTGGCTAACTTGGCGAACCCGTTTCCAAAGGCAAGCTAGCGAGGCTATGATTAGCATTAGCATAAGCCTAACATAATACAACCATTGTGCAGCTTCATTAGTCACAACGCAAATGTTTTCATTTTAGATTAGCATTAGCGTAGCTAGATGCTGTGACTGTCGGCCACGCCAAATGAAAACATTTGTGTTGTGCCTAGTGAGTTTGCACAGTGTTTGTATTATGTTCGCTTTTATGCTCCTTATCATGCATTACCATAAATGAAAAATCTTCTTCAGCTCCGACTATAGGAATACATACTTCCTACGGGCACTGCACTAGTGTATAAAAACACGAGCCCTACTGGCTGTCATTCATAAGTAGCAAAATATACATTAAACATTTTTTTTCCAAAGGAGTGCTTTTCTGGTGGAGAAAAGTGATGTATATAAGATGCCCTTTCAATCAAAAAGGTGCTGTTATGAAGTTCCCTACTGCCCCTAAACAAGACAGTGTCCTTAGAGGAAATGATCCAGGTCCACATGAAATTCTGTCTTTGGTCCCAGGTCGCACTTTGGACATGCATTCTGCGTACTAGTGAAAGGCAAATGCATTAGTGTGTAAATGTGCAAATTCTATAAGAACAGGTTTAGCAAACTACAGAAAATCCAGCTCATTCACTTTCTGTCACAATTCAGGTCTATTCAGCTGAGGCTGAAACACGTAGTAGGAATGTTCCTCGCTCAACCACACCTTGGACAAATGTTGCGCAAATATCACCTGCGACCAAACGGAGTCTATAGCTTTGTCACAGAAAGAGTCCTTATCAGTAAATAACCTCTGGTAGGGCGGTTTTCACAGTGTTGTTTGAGTAATGACTGTTTGAATTCAAGAAACTTAATGCAACCCCAACTGTAAATAAAACATTTTTTGTAGCATCAGGAACTACAACAAGAACTCAGTGAATCATTCCTTCAGGGTTTGGTTTACTGGATAAATTATTAACAACAATCACCTGCCTACAACATAAAAAAACATTCTACTAATAATAACCAGGACAACTGGTTCATTCCTTAATGTCCTGAAATGTTTGATCTCTTGGTCCTCGGTAGACGTTGAGCATTATTCCATTGCCATACAAAGCAAAACAGGTCACTATACAGTGATGTTTCATGTAAGAATGTAAATTCATTGAATTAAGATCATTACAGTTTACAGCCCTCACCCCATGATTAAGCTGTAACTCGTGTACATGTACCTTCCACACTCTGTGGATAATAGGTGTCCCCAACCACCTTCAAATGTCTTTCCTTCCTGAGATTCGCCCATAAATAAATTAAAAAGAGGGTATGTCCTTTCATCATCAGATGTGAGTGTCTTTACTTTGTCCTCCTTCTTTATCTGCATTGTGCTTTGATCAGATGCCCCAAGCTTCACAGCATGACACTCTTCTGGATCAGTGCAGAGTCTAAGGACGGAGGCACAAAGTGCCAGACGTCACCTGATGTGAACACTGGGAGGTCAGCTGAAAGACCAGTGTTGGTAGAGATCAGCAGCGTTACAGTCGTCCATCTTAATTTGGCTGTCTTTTAATTGTAAACATTTTCCACTGCTGGGGTTCTTCAGAAGACCTTCCTGAAAAGCAGAATCAGAGAAAGTCAACACATAGTTTTCTTTAAAAAAATAAAACCAGACATGATAATTAAATCAACTCTCAACACTGAGCCTCAGCCTGAAGCAGATTATATCACCCAAAATGTAAAACTTTATTTCTTACCTCTGTAAAGACCCACTCCTGTTGCGGTGATAAACTGGTGCCCTTCCCCTTCCGCTGGCATAGCTCGATCTTCACCTTCTCTGGATGAGGAACGGCTTGTAGACACAGCTGCTTGCCGATGTTATGGCGCAGCTCCTTATGAGAGGTGTATTCAAAATACTGGAGGAAAGATGAATCCAATTACAAACCAAAATGACACAGAGCTTCAAAAATATCTTCATTTCTTAAACTGGACTTTTAATTTTACAAGTGGAAATCACTATACCTGGTTGCCTCCCATGTTGTGACAGTGGTACATGATCACAGGGTTGCCTCCCTCGTTGCGCTCGCCGACATCCAAACAGGTTTGAGATCCTGAGTTTCTAATCTGGTGCAAACGCAGACGGACAACGACAGTTAAAGGTGCATTATGTAATAAATCTAAAGCAACTGATTGTAAAATCCTCCTAATATGTCACAGAGACTCAGGAATAATATTCATATAACAAACTGAACTCACCAACAACAGTACAGCCAAATATTCGCATTAAAAAAACATTTTACAGACTGCAAATCATGTTTATGTTTTGAAATCATGTTTTGACATGTGGCGCCACCTACCGCAATCTACCAACCATTGCAGTCAGTAGATACTCAGCTGCCGAGCAACCACGGGTTGCCAGTTACAGTAGGTCTGAGCTACAATGGCGGAGAAAACGTAACCTAAAAGACCTCGGTATTTTGAATTTGAGTGTAGTAATGGTTTTTGGCCACATTCTTACATATGGCGCCTTCAAGATGTCGCTGCACATGTGAGGAGTGCCATGCAAAACGGGAAATGTGACTTACTGCTCCATATTTATCTGGCTTTAGGTCTGGAATGAAGGCCTCTGGGTAGACTGTGTTGAGGTACCAGGTGAAATTCTTGCACTGAAGCCGCTCTATTAGATTCAGACGATCAGTGATGTCCCCATATTTGTGCTGGAACAGTGAAGAAAGTTGGAGTTGGAGCAGAAATGACATTTTATCCATTGTGCATTCAACATCAAATCACTGTCAGCAGGTCACACTGACCTCACTGGCCATGGTTGCGGCGTTCTGGTTACGACGATAGTAGATATTCTTGTATTCACCCATCCAGACCTCAGCTAAGCGAACCTGGTTGCGAGTGACTTCGGTACCTTTGGGGAAAGTATGGGGGCTCTTGGTGCGGAAAACATGGCCAACCACAGAACAAGGGATGATCTCTAGCTGACCGCCACACTGCCACACCTATGAATAAGATTTGACATTCAGCAATTAAGACTCCATCTTGATCGTAAGAGAAAGATTTATTAGTCAGATACAGAGACTGACCCTGAATGACATCTCCACATTTTCACCACCCCATATCTCCATCTGGTCATCATATGTACCAATGTGTTCAAAGTACTTCTTTGAGATTGAGAAGAGACCTCCGGCGAAAGTTGGTGTTCTGAAAATGTCACAGGCAGATACAAAATATTGAGGTAAATGACTCAGGGCGGGGAGTTCCTGTGTG
This sequence comes from Microchirus variegatus, assembly GCF_963457635.1. Lineage (NCBI taxonomy): Eukaryota > Metazoa > Chordata > Actinopteri > Pleuronectiformes > Soleidae > Microchirus > Microchirus variegatus. The sequence goes on from NC_139810.1 coordinate 22,023,208, forward strand.
AAACCCACACAATGTTTCTTACTTCACAGGGTAGGTTTCGTCCTTGCGCAGCTTCCTTGCCTCCTCAGGAATTGGCTCCCAGCCAAACGTTAAGCTCCAGTCAAAATTACCTCTGTTGTAAGCGCGGCTTGTGACCACAGGTTTGTGAAACTGAAAGCTGTTGAGGTCAATCGTGGTGATTTCTGGACTGACAACGGCAGTGGGTTCTTCAACGATGCGGGCCAACAATGGTTCTAGCCAACCATGGAAACACTCACCTGTCCGCGGGAGGAAGGAGAGACATCTTTGTTTAGAGTTAAGAAAATATATGAAAAGGGAACAAATAAATTAAAACAGAACACGCAAAGTTTGGAGAATTCTAGGAAAAAATATTGTACTTTTTTTTTTTATTGTTTCCCTGCTCCAACACACCTGACATAAATGGTCAGCTCACCAGGAAATCCAACAAAAGCCTGATAACCTATTCACTTGAACCAAGTGACCTAGAACAAGGAAACATCTAAATCCTGCAGGACAGTGTGTCCCCAGGACCAGGATTGAGAAACCCCGGTAGAGGAGGTTGCCAGATATCCACACAACATGCTAGGATAGTAAAAAGTAAATTGGACACATTTATAAAGGTTCTTACTAACGGCTGCCTTCACCCCACCATGGCCTGTGGATCTTGAGGCTTTCAAGAATGATTAGAAAGGGGGTCAGAGTTCAACAAGAGGGGAGGAGTTTATTAATTCACATCTAAATTATGTGAAGTAATAAAATTGGTGAGGATGAGAATTTGTTTAGACCGTTAACAGGTATTAAAATGAGATAAACACTCCTTAAGAAGCTTTCTTGGGAGTCTTAGTCCAAGAATAGGCAATAATCAGGTTAATGGTTATGGAGTGCTGGGAAAAAAAGACTGGTTTTACCTGTTTCTATTGATCACAATGAGAAAATTTGAAAAATTGAGTGATATTGAAAACATGGTTGGAGAACTAGGCTTGATGGGGGAATAGCAGTAATCTCACAGAATCAGTAGCTCAAATTAAAAGTTGAAAGGTAATATTTGACAGAGGGCGTTTTCTGGCCTTTCTCTCCAGCATGTTAGAATGAATCACTCTCCTTCTCCAATATGTTGCAGCTATAAATTGTGTTTAGATTTAATATTTTATTCATCTGCAAATTTTACTGCAAGCTTTACCGAGTACCGAGTGAAGGAAAAGACATTTTAATTTGTCCCAAAACCCGGATAAATAACCCTGGGAGTGCTATTGATTAACAGTGAGTGTCCTGGTTATTGATGTTGTGCGTTTGCTCACAGTGTGCGTCAAGGAAGGTGAGGATTTCTCCCTGAGCGAAACTGGCACCCAGCAGCCTGGCTGTAATGAGGCCCTTCCTTTCCTTCTGCCTGAGTACATGGACAATCTTCAGCGGACGGACATACTCCTCCAGCTGGTCCTTCAGGTGATCTGTAAAGATAAAACACAGTTATTGCATCCAGCTCAAACTTTATTCATTTTAGTATTTTCTTCCTAGGGGACAACATTCGGGAAACCCTGTAGCATTAAGTGATAATCAGTCAGTTTAAGCTGACTGAGTATATAAATACGAAAGAACCAAACCAAACCGTGATGCTGGGTTTGTTCACAGGTGCAAACTTAAACTCACAACCAAAAGTACGTTTTTTTTCAGTCTTGTTCTAACTTAAAAAGGCAATAGAGTGGAAACACTGCTGGTAAAAATGGGTTTGACTTCCCTTCCAAAAGCACCCATGTGAATACTCATGTGAACTCACCAACCACAATACAACAAAAAGCAGCTTCTCTGGTGACAAAATGGGAAGTTTGTGTACAATAGGAAACACAGCTGAGGTTAATGGAACGTTAGAGTAATGAAGAGACTATTTTAAGCTCAGACAATAGGCCGTTAAACACTGACACGTCTGTCAGGTCTCAACAAGGTGGATGTGTCCTTCCATGTTTACATTTACACGGTGTCTGTGTCTTTGATGACTGCAGTAATGTTCACTGGAGAGGTACATACACTGCCATTGTTGTCTCTACATACACACACACTGTGTATGCTGTAGTAAAAACATTAACACCCTTCTGTTATCTTATCGACGCTCACGCCTTCTGCAACTGGAACGCTGCACTGAAAGTTTGAAGGTCAATTTAATTAATACATTACTCATAACTTGTTTTTCACTTGAGAACCGACCCACGTGTGTTTCCTTATGATTTTCTCTGAGTCGCCTCAGTGTCTAACATTCCTATTTAGAGCAAAAGTGTTGTTTACATTCATTTAACCGACAGTTAACAGGATTCGAGTTCTACCCCAAATACAGTCATGAAACTCAACTCCGAGCCTCTCTCACGGTCACCCAGCTAAGTCTCTCATACTCATGTCAGGGAGTGTTTGAGTATGTTGTGGCAGGAGTGTGTACCTGCCACGCTGGCGTCATCTACCAGGATGATCTCATGGAGGAGGACAGCAGGAGATGTGTGTAGGACACTGTGGACAGTCCTGAGAAGGGTGGACCAAGCCTCGTTGTGGAAGACGATGATAACGCTGGTGGTGGGCAGAGGAGGGCAGCGACGAAACTTCCTCTCCACGCACCTGAGCGCGGCAAGCCATGAAAACACAGACAGGCAGAGAGAGTGAGAAATCACAAGTGAAGCATGTGCAAGAGTGAGTCTGACGAAATGAAAGTCACAGGACGCGCGGAGCGTCATACTGCGTACATTGTAAATGGCTCAATGTGCTGTTGTAAACCCACTTAAAGGTTACTTTTAAGACTCTGTAAATCTGTGAAACAAATAGAGGCCTATCACGCATGTGACATGTTCTCATGTCAAGTCATAGATAAACAGTGACAGAAAGTGATCTTGTTTATAGCAACACAGATAATGCCTCAGTTATCAGGATACTGATGAGTGCGTGCTGCTGTACGGAACTCAGTCACTGTGGTTATAATCAGATTAGACTTTTAACTGACATTTACCAGGTTAATGGTGAGCTCAATATGAAAATGCATGTAACCAACAATTTGCCACCCTCAGCTTAACTCCGGCTGAGATTAAAACAGTGAATATTTCAGATTATTTTACAGCATGTTCTTACTCCACAGGCCTCGTGTCCTCCCCAAGAGCACGACTGAGCGAGATGCGGTCAGAGGCGAACTGGTTGAAACAGTGTCGCGTCATGCCCTCTTCCTTCTCCTTCTCCTCCTCTGGGGTCATGTGTTGTTTCTGAAACGGCTTCCCATCAGCTCCGTAGCTATTGGGTTCCTGCGGCGGCCTTTCCAGGTGAGGCTTCAGTTCAGTCTGTGTGTAGAGGCCAGGAGGACAGTTGGCATCGTGGGTGGGCTGCTCCTGTTCTGGTGGTGGCTGCGGAGCTTTGATCTGGAAGCCAATGTTGTTGACCGCATCTCGAACCATGACTATCATTTTGTCCTTCTTGTCCACCAGCTCCTGAAACCAGGGGTCTGCCGCAGAGGTAGAGCCGACGTCCCTCTGAAGAACCACTAGGACCACCATGAACAGAGTCCCCCCAAGGATCGCCAGTTTCAGAGGGGACGTGCGGCGGCGCAGGAACAGCCGCATGTTTCAGGAAAGGTGTCTCCCCCTAGGTCTGTAAAAACAAAAACAAAAATCTAATTCCCCAGAAACTGGCTGTAAAAAGCTCTTAAAATATACTTTATTCCCACACCTCTACATCCACTGAGACATTCCAGCATTAAAAAAAAAAAAAAGGCAGAAAAGCAAGACAGAAGTATCTTAAACCGGTTTGTGCGTCTCTGCAACTGTCATAGCAGCAGGTAATCCAGCTTCACAGGCTCTTTCTGAAACAGTCCCACGGGACGGGTGGAGAGTGGAGGGGGGAGGAGGAGAGTGAACAAACACACCACTCCTCTCAATGCACACCTGAATTCACCTGCTCCAGCCACAGTCCTCGAGGACCCACGTGGCAGCAGGTGAGCTGTGACGCGCTGCTTGCTCAAGCTGCAACTCCCACGCGACATGACGAAGTGAAGCACAGCCCATGACGAAGACACATGCTCCAATGACACTTCACCAGCAATGGTCAGCTGTCATCTGCTGCAGGAAGTGGAGTCTGCTACATGGAGCTTTACAGGACCATAGGTCCACCCTGCGTCAACGAGATGTTTCCGGGCTCAGGGAAACAGGATATTGTTGCAATACAGGACATCAGCTTGTCTTAAGGTGATCACTGTTCAGTTAAGAGACTCACTCTTACTTGATCATGATTAATTTATTATCTTCTCAAGCCACAGGCTGGCTCAAGTTTGGAACATGGCTTACAGGAGATTTTTTTTTAGTTTTATTTTGGTTTGGTCCTACTAAATCCCCCCCATCTTGCAAACGATGCCATTCACACGTCTTTCATACCCATTCACTGCCACATGGGGTTAAGTGTCTTGCTCAAGGACAGACTAGCAGAGCTAGGAATTGAACCCACAACCGAATAGTTGAAAGACAACTCGCACTACCACTGAGCTTCCATGGCTCTAGCCTAACTCCTCATTGTTTTATATCAAAAACTCACTTTTGATACTTAAGTACAGTAAACGTCATGTACACTAAGACTCTAACTTAAAGTGATATTATAAAAAGTGACTTCCAGCTAAGTGATTTTCTGGTAAGGTACTTGTACTTTTACTGAAGTATTCATTTTAGGTACTTTATACAATATTGTATGTGGATACATATATAAGCATTATATTATATTTTACATGACATTATAGTATGCAGCATGTATTATACTCTAGTTTTTTCTATGTAAGTCATGTACAGTAATAGCTTAACTTTAAAAAAATTTTTTTTAAATCTTCATTGCTTTATTCTTTTTTCTTTTCTTGTGAGTATTTGTCCTGCTCCAAATGAACTCCTTGGATGTTCCAAAAAACAACAATTTCATAACAGTATTTTGCGCCTGTTCACTATTTACATGGTGCACTGCAGGGGTTTGCTTTACTTTTCCATCTTTAACAAAAGGGTGATTGAATAAAAAGGGAAACAACGGTGGTAAGACACTGATTTGACGTCCCAGGGAAATAACCTCACTTAACTCAACCAGTTAATCCAGTTTAGTGACTCCGCGGTGACAGCAAAGGAGAGGTGAAGAAAAGGGAAATATGTGATTACAAAGTGGGCTCGTGAATGCGAACTGACAGGTCAAAGATATCACTGTGGGACATCTCATGCTCACGGGGTGATGATGATGATGATGATGATGATCAAGATATTTGTGGCCAATGTCACATCACAAGATACATGTGAAAAACAGGAGTTTCATGATTTAATAATCACACTGATGATGACTGATTAGTCTGAATGAAATCATATTTAAACTGAACATCACGCGCAGCAAAAGTCAACGACTGAAAGCACATGTGACATCTGACTCCGCACATCAACACTGATGAATGCGAACAGGTCAAACAGCTCCTCACAATTTAAAAAAAAACACCACTTACCCAAATCAGTCCGCTCCAGTTGTTCCGCTGGATTAAACCAGGCTTCCTCTTATACACGTGTTTTGACAAATTTTGCCAAAAGAACACGCGACGGTGGTGGAGGCGGCGACGATGATGTCTCCAGTTCCGTGAAGTTTCAGATGAGTAGTAAAGTGTGAGGCAGCAGCAAACAGCGGCTCTGACTCTGACTTCTCCTCTGAATCGAGCAGGTGCCATTTGTTGAAATGATTAGTTTAGTGAGTCCCCTGGTGGTGACGACGCGCCTTTCAAAAAAAAAAAAAAAAAAGGCGCAACAGTGTTTCCGTGCAGCAGCAGTGTATAAATAAACACGACTTTATTGACATACTAACAATGTGCTAAATATATTTTTGAGTTAACAAAGTTCCTATAGTGTGCACACTGCATTTGTCAACACAGAACCTCTTTATGCTTTGTTTAGTGAGAGCATATATACATATATATATATATATATACATGATGATTGTCTATATTGTTTTTCACCTCATAATTGGTTGTTTATGCTTTTACAGACATATATATGTCTATAATATATATATATATATATATATATTGTATATAATATATATGTATATATATAATACACACTCACACATACAATACGTACATACATACATATAATACACACACACACACATACATATATACATACATAATACACACACACACACACACAGAGACATACATACACACATATATTACGCACACACACATAATTTATATACATATATATACACACATGTATAATACACACACACTCATACAATATATGTATGTATATACACACACATAAATATTGCGTTCACTCATTTATACATACACATGTATACACACACACACAGACACTCATACAATACATACTGAATATATATATATATACACACTTATACACACACACACACACACTCATACAATACATACTGTATATATATATATATATACACACTCACACACATATAATAGATACACACGCGCACACACACATATATACACACACTCATACAATATACATATATATACATAGACATAATACACACACTCTCATACAATATATATATATATATATAAATATATATATATACGCACACACACATATCATACATACATATACATATACGTATACACACACACACACAAACACAGTCCCAGTATCATAAGCCTATTATGGTAACATTACTATATTTTCATCAGGGATTACAAGTCTTAATTAATGTTCAACATAGAGTGCTGTAAGTGAACATTGCCATCACCTCAACAGAAATCCATTATTCATGTGTAAGCCATGAAATACCCTCTCCTGTATCGCCCCCTTGAAACCGTAGACTGATTTATTCAGAAAAGGAGAAGGAGGCGTCTCTCAGGTTACTGTCACAGAGAGAAATCTTGATTGCTAGCAGCTGATTGACGGGAAAGCTAAGCCGAACAGAACAAACTTCACTAAGCTGACCCAAGCTGTGTTCTCAGGTACACTGTGTGACAGACAAATAACTTAAAAAAACAACAACTTAGGCTTGAGTTTTAGTCCAGTGTTTGGCATCTATAGATATACACTAACATGATCTCCTCTGACCATAAAGAAAACCATAGACGACACACAATCAATGCAAAAAAAAAAAATGCCATTTATTAATTAGTTTTTCATGGGGACATGATTTAAATCATTGCACTATATCTCCAACTCTGCCACTTTTTAAAGGAGAAAAAAAAACCCAAGTTGTCTTTTTAACCTTTAATTTTCAGAAAGCGACGAGCAGAAGTGAGGAACCGACTTGTAGCCTTAAAAGGCAACAGATTTAAGCTCAGACATAAAAGTGAGCTTAACAACGTCTGAATGTTCAATACTAACTTTACAGCAAACATGAAGCCTGATCAGCTTTGGCTTCTAATACAATGATTCATTTCTCTCCCCAGAAACAAAAAGGCAAAGTAAAGAGTGGTTTCCTTCAGTAGTAGTTCATTGTGGGCAAAAAACATTTTAATACATTACATTCATATGATTATTGTTTTTTAAACGACCAGTTTTGGGGGTTATAAGCCACCATGTGCCAAATACAACTAGCTAGTGTCAAATACTGTAGTGTAAAGTTGTGAATGTTGGTCCATGAAGAAGTTGGAACTGAAAACTGCAAAAATCTCAAGGCAATACAAGTGAGCAGATGGAGAACTCTGGTATACAGTTAATCCTGACGCTGTCAGGAAGCCAAACATTATTACACAATCCAAAATATAGGGTTTGTAAGCTTTAGCTTATTTGGGTTGGAATGAAATCAGTCAAAATTACAGTCCAGCAAAAGACGTGGACGTCGCTCTCCTAAAATGATCATTGACAAAATGACAAAAGAAATCGGGAATGGACACACGACTCCGAAAATAATACAAAACATGCCTCGCAGCAACCAGTTTGGCAAGAAAGCATCGTCAGACAGTATCATAAAAACCTCACAGTGAAAAGTTACAGTATGTCCCTTTATAGGTAAAGACCAGCATTCAGTTACGTGTGCTGACACCAGTGCACGCACACGCACACGCACACGCACACGCACACGCACACGCACACGCACACGCACACACACACACACACACACACACACACACACACACACACACACACACACACACACACACAGTACAGTACTGTGCAGAATTCTTAAGACACCATTAGATTTGTTGTTTTAGCAATGCTATAACGACAATAGAGGATCATTGTTTATGTTTCACTTTACTGGAACACACCCAGAACATATATATGCAGTTTTCTATTGTTTAAAAAACTGCATGATCCACCCTTACACTTAAGTCCTGTGTCCTACTATTTCATTTAAAGAAATATCTGCTGTAAAACAAAAAACGTCTGTTACGCCAGGTTTATTCAAGACATGCTTTTGAGCATCACATACACATGTTGCATGAGTTTAAATCATAATATATAAGACCTGCTTTAAGTTGCATCACTTCATTCCAAATTCCAATGATCACGGAATTTGACAGACAGAAAAAACAACAGAGCTGGTGGTGCCTGAAACTTTTGCACAGTACTGTACACACACACACACACACACACACACACACACACACACACACACACACACACACACACACACTCACACATTCACGCACGCATACATATAAATGTTTCAGAAGTGTTTTAACAATCTCTTGCAGTACCGTGGTAATAATGCAATAGTTCTTCTTCTTTCGCTTCAAACTTCTTGTTTTTTTTGGCTTGAACCAAAAAGACACTGCAGAGACCAAGTAATCAGTCACGCATGTCAGTGAACCACAAGGCTGGAAGAAACTAAGAAGGCCCTGATAAGAAACACAGGAATCCAAGTTCATGAGTGTGCGTGTATGTGTGTATATATATGTATGTGTGTGTGTGTTCCTTCACGATTAAATCCACAGCAAAAAAAAACAAAAAAAAACGTCCGTCCCTATCTGTGACGGTGACGTTACCGTGGCCATTGTTGTCTAAAGATGAATAAAGGTTAAGGTTACTTGAGGTTACTGTACTTTAGAACAGAATCATGTACTGCATGTGTGTTTCATATCAAACATTTGTTCTTTGGTCATTTTCATCCTTCATGTTGTCCTTGCATATTTTCCTCTAAGAAACATATTTTCATTATTATTCTTATTATTCTATATGTATATAATTTCTGTTTTGTACAAGGTCGTCACAAAAATCCATCTGCATGAAAATAAATAATGACTCCAGAGGAAATACTTGTACTATTGCTCATAAACATAAGCATAGCCACTTCCATCCTAAGGCATCTGGGCTTCCTGATCTCTCAAGCAGCTTTTGGGGGGGGGGGGGGGGGGGGGGAGCCCTCAAATGAGAACAACGTCCGACGTGTGTGCATCTTATTACGTGACAACAAACGGACAAGCCGCGCTCGTCTCCTGTCAGCCGTCTCCTGTCCCCAGTGTGTTTTCGCGCCGTGCTTTGGTGCTCATCGTTGGGCTGAAAGCTCAGTCTCTCTGCGACTCTAGTCTCGTCTTGTCAGTGCAATGGAGTCACTCCGCAGGCGGCCCCGGTCTGTCGTTAACTGCCCGGGGGACCGCTGGTGAGAAAGTAAGTGGTCATCTCCCCCTTCCCCTTCACCTTGACCATGCCTCGGCAGTCCAGCTGGTATCCGTTGTTGGCCAGCACGTGGTACAAGTCTGTGGTCACCTAAGAGAGAGAGATATGTGGACATTTGATACTCAAGACGTGCACGCTCACTACAACTGAGAAGAAACACTAGAAGTCATTGTGACAATTAATAATATTTTAAAAGCACTTATATATAACATAAAATTCAAATGTAATGAATGAAAAATAGTGCTTTTACATACAATTAGAACAGATGAGATTGACATTTTCTAAGCTCAGTAGTAAAATGTCTTAATAAACATTTTAACATCGTATTAACTGTTCATTTTTAAATCTCGACTAAAAAACCTTTTACTCTACCTGACCGTGTATAAGAGTTGGCAGTTCTAGTGGTTTATATATTTTTACTGACACTTTTACTGTGGTTTATTGGTTTTATATATATTTTATTATTATTATTATTATTATTTTAGTTTAATTTACATTTTTTCATATCCTGTCTATTTTATGTATTTTTGCGATGTACAGAACTCTATTGTGCCATAGAAATAAATTTGTATGGGACTGGATTTCAAATCCAATGATTTGGGTAATAATTTATACCAAAATATATTTTTGATTTTGGACTTTTAGTCGCTGCAAACTAATCTCTTATATCTGTTATCTAACATCTATAATCACTTGTTCCAGTCACACATTTTTCCACACCAGGAGTAGCAGAAGGCATTTGGATGTGCAGTAACACACACTGCACACCAGATGGCAGCAAAGTCCTGACTGTGCTCTTTCCGACAGACAGTTTGTGGCTTTGATTTTTGGGGCCGAGAATGTAATTGCACTACTCCAGACTGTTGTAAATCACACGTTTTCCAAATGTGTGTTAACATCTACAATGCTGCTATAAATAAGATGGCGAATAAGAGTGTGGGAATCTTGTCCTTAACTGACACTCGTTCTCTGAGGAATTAGCGGTGGACGTTAGCTGTGGTTAAGAGATTTCCCCACAGAAGATGATAACTCTGTGGTAGTTACTTTGGCCTCTGCGGGGAATTCAAATTTAGCTTTCTGCCCTGCTCCAAAGGGACATTAAAGCACCATTTATGCTGGAGAACAGCACGTCCAGTGCAGGCAGACAATCTTGCTCAAGGGCACTTCTGCAGACCAGATGTCTAAATCCTTAAGCTGAAGGACTGTGTGCTGATAGTAAGTGCAGCGCTGATATCTGCAGATATTTTCATAAAGCTCATACGGAAATGACTTGGTCTCTGTCAGAATACTTCAAACAATACTTTCAACTTTGTGTTGCTTGGAGTGATCAGTCACAGGAAATATGTCTGTGGTGTGGACATTGTTTTCCCACAGATGATACAAAAATGCAGAACTTCCACAAGATTTGGATATGAATACACACCGATGAGTAAGTACATTGCTTTTCCTTAATAATAATAATCAATAAATCTGATTATTAGAGCCTTAAGGTCCTCTGACCAACTGCTGCTGGACGTTCCTTACACTAGAGGTGTTACACATGAGTCTAGAGGTGACAGAGCCTTTGTCGTGGCTGCCCCCAGACTCTGGAACAGTCTCCCCCTCTATATTAGAACAACCTCCCAGACCCTAAAGTCTAGAGTTAAATCCTCCCTTAAAACCCACTTCTTCTTCTTTCTGGCCGTTCCACAAATGAGCCCATGCAAATTTTTATCTTTTATTGTTTTGACCGATTACTGTAATTTTTTTGGGTTTTAATTCCTCATCTATTTATGCATTTACATATTTTGTATGTAACCTGTGCGCCCTTTTGTACTGCACTTTGGCCGACTACTGTCGTTTTAACCCATTAAGGACTGAAGCGCCTGGAAAGAAATGTCTCTAAAACCTGAGCTTCAATGCTGACTAAATGACTGCATTCTCAGCCTCTGTAGCAGATATAGGAACACAATTCAAAAAGTATTTGAGAGCTCACCAGGTCGTAGTTCACACATACAAAAATGTAAAATTAAAGTGAATAACTATTTTCAATTAAAAATACAGTAAGAAAATAAAGTAATATCAACTTGTGTTATTGCCTTGATTTAGTCCTGATGGAGCGTGAAGAACAAGAACAGCATGTAATGACTGTAACAGTAAATCCACTGTCACCCCTGGTGCGCGGTTGTAAACACTCCTTCGATTACGGTGGTACTTCTCGTCATTATCGCCGACCTCTTCGTCTTCATACATAATTATGTCTTAACCATAAATCCCGGTCGATTTGTTCAGCGCGTTCGAAGTTATCAGCCATGACGTCATCGAAGACGAAACTCCTCAAAATCACTGCCTTCAGAAATCTCTCCGCTGTCAAAGTCCTCCATGTTCGCGCGAAGTAATTTCAAAACAATGTCGCGAGGAATCCTTATACCCCCCCGAAAATTGACGTATCCGCTTTACCGGCGTCTATGGTAGAATAAAACGCGCAGCCGCTCTCCCGGCGTCAATGGGTTAAGGGAGTTAAATCTGTGAAAAGATTCTTGTAGGGTCCACGATGTAAATTTACGAAAGCTAAAAGTCCAGTTGCTGATTCATTGACATTTTGAGAAAACTACGACCTGGATGAATGAGAATCTACACACACACACGTATGACAAGTGCTGTACCTGGATGTAGTCTGGTACACCTGTACTGTCCATCCGACTGGCCACGTTGACTGTGTTCCCCCATATATCATACTGGGGTTTCCTGGCTCCAATAACACCAGCGACCACAGGCCCCATGTTCAGTCCTGAGAGCAGCAAAACAAATCACACTGTGTTACATCATAGTGATTTTTTTTTTAATACTCAATTTTAATGCTGGTTCACAGGAAGTTCTATCAAACAATGTTCCAGGACCGATCTCCTACACCTTCCAGGCTTACCAATCTTCATCTGGAAGTTGTTGAAGGAGTGCTCATTGATGTATTTCATCTGCTCTCTAAGCCTCATGGCATAGTCAGCCAAGGCGAGGATGTGAGACCGGCCCTCTTTATCATAGGTGGAATCATTTAGGCCAGAAGCTGCCATGTAAGTGGAGCCGATGGTTTTGATTTTCTCCAGCTGTCGGAATCTGTCCTCGCTGATGATCTGGAGACAAGGAATCATCCATGTATACAAAACGACAAAAGCAACGGACACAAACAGCCACACTTCTGGTATATGTCAGTTAGCTCCTAAGTTGCAGAAGCACGCAGACAACCAGAAAAATAACCACTTCCAGTCTTTCCTCACCTCATCGAAATCAGCGATGATCTCATTGAGCAGCCTGAGACACTCCACTCCTTCATTGTTAGCCTCTAGCTCCACGTAAAACTCTGAAAAATTGCTGATGGAGGCAAACATGACAGCGACGCACTCACATGACTGGTAATACAACTCATCATTCCGACGCTCTCGCGCAAGAAAGTGGGCGGCAACGTCCTTGGGCAGGATGTTGTGGAGCAGACGTCGATTGTATGCTTGCAGTTCCTCCATCTCCTCCTTTTCCTCTGTTGCCTGATGAAAGAGGCGGAAAAAATTACGTCGCCGAGTCGTCTCACTGTCATGCGACAACTGAAGCGCTCACAGGTGTTTGCATTGGCGAGTTATGCACAGTCGTAGCGACAACGGCTTCAGTTTCGTTTACCTGCAGCTTCCAGAGGAAGTCGAGGCGAGCAGTGGACTCCACCTGCTGGCCGTGCAAGTAGAGAGCCAGTACGAAAACGGTGAGGATTACGGGGGTCATGACCTTCAGGGACACCTTGGTCACACTCTCCAGGCTGAGGAGAAAAAGAGTTAACATGAGAGGTGACTCAGTTAAAGCACTGACGGGAAATAATCTATGCAACTGATTACACATATTTACTCAGCTACATTCACATTACTCAACCTCTGCTCCAGATATGACTGTCGTCCACATTACTCTGGTTTTGCTGTCTTAGATTTTGGTTGAAAACTTAAAGGGGAAGTGTTTTGGTCTGGAGCAGTGTGGATGTGCAGAAACTGAGAGCTTTACTGACCACGAGATACTTTTACATATATCCCTTACAATAAAATCTGGGGTTTTCATGATAAATGATTTCATGATTGTTGGGTTAGAAGGTTATTTACTTCATTACTTCATTACTACATTCATTTTTAATTGTTAAGGTTTATGTACATGCATGTTTGTTTGCATGTGTGTGTTTGTGTCGCAGATAAACTGTTACATTGTTATTAAGTTTGAAAAAAGAAAGAGAGCGTTGCTAAAAATGTTATGTTCAATCACACACACACACAAAAAAAAACAGTAATAGTTAACCACATTCACTTCCTGGTTGGGTCTTATTTGCTACACTATCAAATACGAGTGAAAACCTCTGTTACTTTCACAGTTGTCATTGGTCTTTCTTTTCATAGTTTTGTTCTTATGAATAATACGAACTAAGAACTACAGCTTACTCTTACTCTTATATATATATATATATATATAATAAAAATGCTGTTATCAAAGGAAAACACAGATGTAGCCTAAGTTTTACAGAAGCAGACAAAGCTACTTACCACTGTTCTGCAGTTTCATTGAAACTAGGCCTATAAAAGTGCAAAGAGAAAGTTGTGTCAACAAACCATGTGAGTCACTAAAAATGGACATAGGGAAAAAATAAAGTAATGCAACTTACTCTTCTAGGGAATTATTAGCATGTGATAATTGCCTGAGGGATGAAATGAGAACAAAATAGAAAAAAATAGGACTTAACATCACAAAGCAGCTCTTGTTCAATCTGGACTATCATGACAAAGTAGCTCATGCTCTAACTAAAACGCAGTATTAACACAAGGGCTGAACTGTTTCGGTTTGGGAAAAAAAAAAAGTGACTGGTAGGCGACTCACAGGGTGTTGGCAATGACCAGCAGGTCTGCGTTGTCAAACAGGGCCACCTGAGGCCACTCCACCAACAAGAGGAAAGTGAGCTGGATGAACAACATCAGAGCCAGTTTCCCTATGCTGCTGATGTGGAGGAACACAGAACAGGCCAGCAGGGTCAGCAGCACGCTGTAGCTGAAGTACTGCAGGAGAGGAGAGAGGTGACAGTGAAGTGTGGAGGAACATTCAAGGTGAGTATTCAGAAGATTTGTGTTCAAATGTTATAGGGACTGACCTCGGGGAAATGGCAGGGCATGACCTGGCTCGAACACAGAGTCAGACCATCTTCTGCTGTCTTGGTCAGGTTGTGTAGCAGGCAGAGAGTCACCGACGTGTTCAGCTCATTGGCTACACAGTCCCGCAGTTTCTCTTTGCTGCAGGTAAACTGGCAGGAGAGACAGAAAACAATCAGCCGATTAAGATGAAAAGGCAGGACATCACATCATTCATGGTGAGGGTTCTGTCTGAGTTGTAGCAGAAAGGCTTGAACCAATATAAATACAAAATTACACTAGACCAGGGGTTCTCAAAGTTTCTACCTGAGGGCCAATTTAGGGAAACAACATTGGACTGAGGGCCGCCAAAGTGAAAAAAAAAAAATACGAAATACGTAAACAGAAAGAAATCCCATTTGTAATAATTTCAATGACCAGATTGCAGTTCTACAGTTTAGCGTTAAGTAATTTAAGCATTAATATAATAACGCTTTATAATTTACTGGGTAATTACCCAGTATTTTGGCCATTGTTCTTACCTTCTAATTACAAGTTAATACCATGTAATACATTTCTGTTACCATATATTTACTGGGTAAATTGCTAGTAATTGGGGGCTGTAGCTACTTGCTTATTACCAGCTAATAACCCAATAATTTACTAAAATTCACCATATAGAAACCAGGTAAATACCCAGTATTTTTGTTTACACTTATTGGTCTGTATCCAGTAATGTCCAATAAACATTTAACAAGCTTAGTAGCTCCTGGATTAAAACTATCAACTGTAATTCACTGCGGGCCGCCAGAAATGTTTCTGCGGGCCGCCATTTGAGAACCAATGCACTAGATGTTCAATTCATATGTGGCCGTACTAACATAATATCAAAGTGTACAATTTCATACTCAAACAAGTAAGTCCTTTTAATAGTCTGGTTTGACGTCGAAACACAAGACCAAACAGCACAGTCACAGGATGGAGAAACTCTAGAGGCCAAAGGTCAAATAAGTGGATCAGTACAGCACACACAGTTACAGCACAAGGTGACATAGCTGCTCCATCGACCTGGTAACAAACCTGATATTTCAATGACTTCCAGAATGTACAGAAAATAAACATCTTTCTAAGCTGTGGCCACAGCACAGATTACCGTCTTTGTGATTTTTGCTTGTTGTCGTCCCTACTTTCCTCCTTTAAACACTTTTTTATGTAGTAATAAAGCATTTGTCATGTGACACACAATTGCCTGCCATGAAGCTTCTTCTGTTCCACGCATACACAAACCCAACTGTAAATGGGCCCTCGTATAGTGTCAGTAAACACGGTTAAAAATAGACTGACTTCTACAACTCCATCTGGCACTGTGACAAATTATGATTAATTGCAGCTCAACCACCAATTATAGCACCGCCTGAGGCAAATGTACCAAACAGACCAAGATATAGAAGCAGAATATCATCTGAAACACAATCACCCGAGCATGTGAGATGTATGATATATTAATGAAAAGACAAGGATGTTTGTGTGTGGGACATCTCAAAGCAACTGTTACACGACACAAAGGTGACAGCTTTAGTCCCTACCATATTAGAAAAAGAGGAGATGAAGAGGAGGAGGATGGTGAAGACGCCAACCAGAGTGCTGTTTGCGCGAGACTGGACTATTTTCTTGGTCACAGTCTGCAAGGCAACTGGGAAGAGCTTGAACACAAGCAGCAGGGACAAGATCAGATAAGAAAGAGTTAATACCATTAGTGATGCAGACTGACATCATGTGACAAGGATGTGACGAGCAATCGTACAGTATGAGCGATGAAGGCTTTTGTTTCTTACTTTAATGCAGGAGTAGATGGCACAGATGAAGAGGATGTTGGTGAGGATGACCAAGATACTGACGTAAAGACCTAGCATAAGTGTAGTCCTGAGGAGCAGAGGAAGACGTGCTGTTTAGTTCTCGTTAACTCCTCATAAACTAATAAAGATCACATTTCCTGTCCACAATTCACTAAAACTGGGAGAAAAAAAAACACAGGAAAGGCAACATATCAGCGGGAACTACTTACTTCGGGAAAATGATAATCTGAATGAAACAGATGCAACAGAAAACGAGGAGTGCGCAGGCCACATATCCTCCAAAGCGATCGTCAACCTTTTTGGAATACTGGAAACAGAAAATCAATGGGAACTTCAATTTCACAGCAGTTCAGATGTTATTGATGATGATGATGATGATGATGTCAATATTGTGCTTCGTGTATGCTGTGTCCTTCATTTGACCTTAAATTAGGGGATTGGCAGCATTTAATCTGCCGAAACGCTGATAGAGCAGGTTTTTTTCAGTCACGCTCCGACCTGTTTGTGCAGCCGTCTCGCTTTACTAGCACAATGTTGCCGTTGCCTCCATCTGCCTTTAAATAAAAATAATCACGTCCTATGTGGGACACAGGAACGCTGCCGGGCAACATGAGGTCTAAACATAACTAACTAGCTAACTGAGAAACGCAGTGAGAGTCATGTGCTGCCCAGTCAGCGTTGTGTGAACTCACACTAACAATGTGTTTGAATCGAACGTTTGACATTTGTTTATATTTAAAAGTTACACACTAAAGTCTTACAGGCATTATAATCTATTCACTTTATGGCAGTTTTTGGTGAATCACAAACTCCCACACAAATACCAACCCTTTTCTCGAGGCTGGCGGTCTGAAAGGTGAGGAGAAACTTCTTGACATGATCTTTCCTCAGCTGGTCGATGCTGCGCGCATCAATGGCCCGTCCAAGAAACTCATCCACCTCATCCTCGGGGTTCAAGGCCTCCTGAATGCAGCGGCTACAAAGCAGATGAAACGATAAATCACCATATGGTGTTTGTTTGTATGTGCGTGGGAAGGCTGTCCTATTTAATAGAAGGCAGGATACTCTGGACTCTAAAGTTAGACGCGACAGTGACAGCCTGCCAATCAACTTCTAATAACAAAAGCTGTCTTAATCGCAAAAAAAACTCAGCTCCAAAAAACTCACTTGTCTTTGCTGGATGCTTCGTCGATGCCCTGAAAAAAAACAAAAACAGAGAGAGTGAGACAACCCCATCTGCACAGCTAATCCCTGAGAGCCAGACTGATGTTTTAATTAATGCTCGGAGGCTTCAAATTACACCCTTTTTCCCCTAGAGCTCGGACCCTCTGAGATGGAGAATACAAAAGCATGAGAAGGGAAAGAATGCAGACAAGGACAGACAAGGAAAAGAGACGCGTAGCATGAAGACAGAGAGGGAGTAAGAGAATGAGTAAGACATATCCGCAGATGCACTGTGGCTTCAGGAGAACACAAAAAGCTGAGAATCCAACGGAAGTCCTGTTGTCGCTCCTGTTTGAACCACATCCATGCATTTACATTTATATTTGTGGAGAATATTATTGCTCCAGCAGTGTTTCCCAAATGTAGTTTTCTTTCTTTTGGCTATATCTTTATCTACTTTTTAAAGATGTTAACCTGTCATAAGCAAAATTGGGACAGAAGCAAAAGTGTGCACAATATAGAATTTCACAGCCACACCTGTAACAACTAATTTAAATTTTGTATTGGTAAACAAATCATTTCCGAAAACAGATGTGTGGTAAATTAATGAAAGGACTTATACCCTATTTCTATAAGTTAACCTAGTTCCTTGGTGTCCTAATGAACATGTCTGTGACATGCTTTGGTCAAAATACCATAAGGATGAAGCAGTTCAATCACTCTGCCAAAACAGCCCTGTTCAGAACGCTCTGTTTTGAGTGTCTATCTCTTTAAATGCAAATGAGACACAGGAAACTACGTCAGCGTCACTGAGGCTCCGGCAGCTAACAGCAGTTTGCATTTGGAAACGAGTGGAAAATTGTCGACTCTAGCCGGCACATTGCCGTCATATATAACATGTATCCACTGGACACACGTAAATCCTCTGAGGCTGGAAGTTTGTGTAGAACTCTGTGCTGCACTGTGGAGCCAAGAATAGAAGACTTTGCAGACTTCCGCTCTTCAGGATACTGTTGCCCTCGACCGCACTCTCGCGTTTTTTAAGGGACAAAGCGGAGCTCCGCGAGACAACAATTCCAGGAATTTATCATTGTGACGTAGCAATGAGTGCAGAAGTCAACATCATGTGTTTTATCTCCTGAGGCGGACCACAAAAACATGACTGAGTCATGTTCTTTCACACTTTGCATACTCATAGGGCCTCCAGAGTCCAGAGAAGTATTAAAATGAATAAAATGAATAAAAGGTTGAACTTGTGCCCTTTAAAACTTCATTTTACGTATAAATATTATTTGAAAATTAAAATAATGTGTTTGTGAGCCAAAAAGAATCACCCACACCCCCATCTGTGGTTCCCAACTTAATTTAGGAATCACTGTTCTCGAGGCTTTTTGAGGCTGTTTATATGTAGACCATATTATAGTGTGCATTGTTGTTGTGGACATAGATAAGTGTTAAGAAATGTTGAATAAACTTAAGACAAGTAATCATGCAAAAATGACCCCTAACTCAGAAAATGTTAGGGAAAAACTGGCGCAGACATTGCCAGAGTCCACTGTTCACATTTGAGCACTGCAGGGAGTTGTCTGGTGGTGTTCACAACAGCAGGACACTCGCCCACTCACTCGCCGTGAACTTTCAAGAAACTTTTGTGGACATTTGGATCCTTACGGTACACTTTCTGGACAATATCCAGAGAAAGTGTACTGCATCTGAGATCTGGAAAATGTCCAGTTAGAGTTAGCCGCAAACACAGGTTGGCCCGTGGCCAAAGTTAATGAGAATATATATATATATTTTTTTCCACTATTTGAGGTAAATGGTAAATCATTTTTTTGATTCAGCCAAAGGGAGACATAACTGTTGGTCACAAATCCCATGGCGTCACTCAGTCGTTGGGCTATTTCAGGCCAAAGTTCTGTTAGTGTGACCAAAACCAAAACAGATGTTAAAACATGTTCTCAGAGGCTCTATAAGATATGTAATTGTCTCATGACAGCTACTTTGAGGACATTATTGAAAAGGTTATTTACGATTTGGTTTCACAGAGTGAAATAGGATGACACAGAAGGTCCAATACACACAAAAAAGAACAGGTGTCATCATGCACTAAGCTCGGAGCTACCTATGTGTATCTCACCATCTGTCTGAAGGCTTTGGGCTCCTTGGGTCTGGAGAAAGTTCTTTCAGAAACCCAGCGCGGCATCAGTCCCTCAGTAGAATTTGCGCGTGCTCGCTGCATCTTGGCCATCAAGGCTTTCTCTTCTTTCTGTAAAAGAAGAAAACCCCAGCCAGGGCAGACACTTTGACATAGATCAAGGTTTTCTATGCCAGGTGAAAAGCCATTATCTTGTTTGTGTGAAATACAGCGCCCGGGTGACTGTGAAGTCCTGACGACGACTCAAGTGCATGTGTGTGTGTGTTTGACTGCTGTGCACTGACCCTCTTTTGGCTGCAGCCCACCACCAAGAAAGTTTCAATGTTGTTCTCCTTCAGGTAAGCATTCCTCTCTCCTCCAAACCCTGGCTCCACCTCGTAGTCCCCATTCAAATACTGTTGCGTGGCTTTGGTGATGTGGATACGTCTACACACACACATCGGCAAACACACACTTTTCTTGTCACAGTTATCCTAAGCAAAGTAATTACAATTCACCATATCACTGTAATTAAAAAAGATTCATAAACCTTAACCTAACTTCTTTTGGTTTGTGCGCAAAATGTAGCAAAACATGTTACTAAGGATACACTATCATTCAAAAGTTTGGGGTCACTTAGAAATGTCTTCTAAAAAATCACTTTTTTCAATGAATATAACATTAAATGAATCAGAAATACACTCTATACATTGTTAATGTGGTAAACAACTATTCTAGCTACATCTGTTTTTTAATGGAATATGTACATAGGTGTATAGAGGCCCATTTCCAGTGTTCTAATGGTACATTGTGTTTGTTAATCGCGTTAGAAGGCTATTGGATGATTAGAAAACCCTTGAAAACCCTTGTGCAATGATGTTAGTACAGCTGAAAACAGTTTTGCCGGTCCTTTATTTCTAATCTTGTCAATGTATTGACTATATTTTCTATTCATTTTGCAACTCTTTTGATGAATAAAAGTCTGAGTTTTAATTGGCAAACACAAAACAATTGTATAGGTGACCCCAAACTTTTGAACAGTAGTGTACATATTTTGAATTAATACGTATAAGTGAAAAGCAAGATCATTATAAACCATAAGATCCAATCACTAAGACATGATCTTACCAAGCTCAACAAAATCTTCACTCTGTCTCTCACATACACACTATCTATGGTTTTCCTGATTCACAATTATCCAGAGAATGGAAATTTTCCATGATCCAATCATATATCATCCATCCCTGCTCAGTATAATCACAGGCAGAGTACAGCAGGACTTACCCAGCCTTTCCTCCTGCTTCCATTTGGTTAGCAAGTGTCACGTCATTGGACCAGACATCAAACTGCCACTTGCGCAGGCCCAGCACCCCGCAGTGAACACGTCCGCTGTGGATGCCCACCCGCATGTTCACATTAACGCCCGTCACCTCCCTCACCAGCCTGCAGATGCACACGCAAACACATGCACAGGCTATTGTCAAAGATGAGTGACACGTTTAAGCTCAGGCCTGTGTGGAAACAATTCAACCAGAAGTTGTTACTTAAAGGTGCAGTGTGCAAGATTTTAGGAGGGTTTGTTGGCAGAAATTAAATATACTACTATTCTACTTGTTTGTGCAAGTGTACAATTTCATTAAAATAAAAATATTTTTATTTTAACCCTAGAATAAGCCATTTTTCTATACATTTGGTGATGGCTTTGCTTTACAGAGGCCACCATTTGTACCGCTTCGCTTCTACAGCAGGACAAACTGACCAGAGCCTGAAGTTTGTGCAGCAGTTTGTGTTTTGAAGGATATGCTTACTATAAAACAAAAACGACAAAGAACGACATCCTCTTTGGTATGCGAGGGAAACAGATTAACACACACTCCACCGTGAACTTTCGGTCGGACATTACTACAGTACATGATCGTGAGGGCGTGTGCTGCCTTTCTGAGAGCGAGCGTCTCTGCGTTCCAGCGTATTAGTGTGTGCTTGACTCACGAGATGGCTTCAATCATGTCTACTCCCATCTCCACGCAGCAGTGGGCGTGGTCAGCCCGGGGCTCAGGCAGACCTGACACACAGTAGTAACAGTCCCCTAGGATTTTAATACGCAGGCAATGGTTCTCCTGTGCAGTGAGGACACACACACACACACACACACACACACACACACACACACACATTTATGCATAATTTAGATGACTCCTCATTTCAGCATAGTCAAACTCATGTGTTACACAATGCTTAAGTAACTCCCAGCCCCTGAACAAGCACATCATGTTGGCTTTGTCACACTAACAGGGGGTTACAGAGTGTAGAGTTACATGAACAGCAGCGGTCCAAAGTCCTGCTCTAACAAATGTGGTGGCAGCGGTCAGTTCTCACCGAGGCCAACTTGTCGAAGCGGGCGAACAGCTCATTCAGCGTCATGACCAGCTCCTGGGCTGTGCACTGAGACGCCAGGCTGGTGAAGCCCTCGATATCTGCGAACAGTATGCTGAGGAGGAGAGGGTGATGGTGGAGGAGGAGAGGGTGATGGTGGTGGAGGGAGGGAGGGAGGGAGGGAGACAGAGAGGAAAAGAATGAGATCGATCAATAAAGCCTGGAGTTGATTGCCATGGTCTAGCACCTTGCTCCTTCCCTCCTCACTGTCCAGCTGCCATGTGAGCAGGGGAAAGAGAGAGAGAGCGAGAGAGAGGGAGGCAGACATTTGTTCAGCTCTAGCTCTCATCATCTAGGCCAATGTAGGTCATCTCCTCCAGCCTGTCCCTCTGAGAACGCCGCCCACCGTCCCCCTGTCTGCATGCCTTTCATAGCTAGCTTTTGATAGTAATGAAAAGCGAAGACTAACAACAACTCAGAAAATGCGTTCCAGATGAAGGCAACAGATGGCGCTGCAGGTCCCATGAGGTCAACCACTGGAGGAGAACAGGTCTTTATTTGGAGCATGCTACTGCCCAATTTGCACCTCACACTTTTCAACAAGACTTTATCTTTAAAAGGTCAATAAATCCAAATGACCAACAAACATATTTCCTCATGTATTCCTCATGCTCTCTGGACATGCAGTGCAAGGAGATTTTGCATATGGTTTTATAGCGGAAATATGCTTATAGCAATGATGATACAAACTGACAGCTACTAGGCCTACACTCTTAGAAATAGAAGTGCTAAGTAGAACCATATAAGGTTCTTCGGCTTGTCCTCATAGGAGAACCCTTTTGGAGGGTTCCACCAAGAACCCTTTTAAAACCCTTTATTCAGGAAAGTGTTTTAAAGGGTTCTCTGGATCAAAATGGTTCTGACTGTTCTTTCTCCGGGAAAGGGTTTTTCTGAAGCAAACGGTTCCAGGCAGAACCTCAGCCCTTTTAGAAAGACCCTTTTGGAACCCTTATTTCTAAGAGTGTATGGATTATGATGGATAGTCAGTACATTGTTATATATATATATATATATATATATATACATATATATATTATATATCTATTTTTTATTTAAATAATATATTTAGTTGCATACTGTTATATATTGGAAGTGTACAGAACAGCATATAGTATATTTTTATACTTGTACAATTGACAAAATGTGGGCAAAATTAAACAGGAGAAGAAGAGAAATATGGTATGACAATACATTACAGTTATTACTATAATTAAATTTACCTTCCTTCAACAAAATCGGTTAGCAACAGTGTGTTGTTGTCGTCCAGTGTTAGTGCTTATACAACATAACCAGACAGCAGGTTCTGATCTTGTGTTGCATGTGAATAATGGCTTGTTTCTGTAAGTTTACACCTGGGAAGAGCGGTGACATCGCAACACATTGTTCCACTAAGTACATCACCTGCACCTATTTGGGTCACCTCTGACAGGGGAACTCTGCTGCAGCCTCATTTCATTGTTGTCTACTATTATGACTACACCAACCTAAAAAAGCACAGGGCCGCACTTAATGGTAGTCTAATGGGTGGAATTTTCAATTATCTGTTAGTACTGATTTATTCCCACTGGGGAGGCAACATGCAGTGGTGAGGGGGACTGAGACAGGGGGCCAGCGAACGTGAAGTCGGCCTCCTATCATTTGCTACAGAAAGCACAGCAGTGAGCCCGAGTCAATATGGTTACAGTGGCCGATGCTGTCAGGCAATAAACAATATGCAAAATACATCCTGTCAGGGAAATAGCTGTTGGCGTGACTTTATAACTAAAACACCACTCAGCGCCGCGAGGTCAAAGTTACTGCTGCTTGAGTTGTGATGACAAAGTAAACGTAAAAGTTCATTTTTTTAGAAGTGTATATATCTGCTGTTTACCTAACATTGTCATGTTTTTGGATGTAGATCTTGTGGAACATCATATCTTCCTTCTTTGCATTGATATCAGCCTTCATCTCCATGGCAACATGCCTTGGCAGTACTGACAGCAGTAGGCGCTCCTGAGAGAAGGGAGAGAGAAAGAGAGGGAGGGAATATACAGAGAGAAATTAAAGAAAGACACACAGTGAGTGAGCCCATTCATTTTCATGAGTTTCCACCGTTAGAAAGCTGAATGAGTCACCCCGCCTTGTTGGCATCTGCGTGGGAAACGTGTTAGTCAAACAGAGAGGAGTGGAGATACGTGTTATACTTCATAACGTAACATATTGTTGACCTCAATAACTGAGACTAACAAATCAGACAACAAAATGAGACGCCCTTTAGCTGCTCTTTTTCATTTCTCCCGTTTTTTCCTGCAGGATGCGAAACAAGGCTCGAATATGCATGTGTCTGTGTGTGCATATGTGCATGCACATGTCTACCTGCTGCTGGTTTTCCCTCTGCAGGTGCAGTCTAGCCTGGATGTATCCTCTCGTCTCCTGGAAGGCTTGTCTCTGCGAGACCTCAGCAGGGTAGTGGGTACAAATCCCGATCATGTTAGTGCACAGGAATATCAGCACGTTGGCACTGACCTGAAAACAAACACACACACACACAAGCAAATATGACACCGATTTCAAAAAGGGAGAAGGGAAAAAAAAAGAACCCCACCAAGTATGCATATGTCACTTCACAAGAATACAGTGAACTCTGTCTGACCGGGGTGAGGTCAATAAACTAAATTGATAACACTCTATGTCATAGGATTTACTGCACGGAGAAAAATTCCTCAAGCATCTGAGGGCCCATTAGATGTGATCTGGTTAGAGAAGATGACCATGACCTTGTGGTTGCTCGGCAAGGCGACATTCTCCTCACGTTGCGCTCTGTACAACAAGCTGAAGGCTCAGAGGGTGTGAAGCATGACGGACATGAAGCATGGGGACATGTGAAGAATCCAGTTTCCCTTGAGTTAAATGTTTATATTGCCTATTCTGTTCAATGTGTATGGAATTCATCCATCCATCCATTTTTCTACCGCTTTATCCTCCACAGGAGGGTCGCGGGGGGGGGGGTGCTGTACCAATCTCAACTGACATAGGGCGATAGGTGGGGTCACACCCTGGAGAGTTCACCGGTCCATCGCAGGGCCACACATAGAGACAGACAACCATTCACTCTTACTCTCACACCAATTTAGATTGTCCAATTTACCGAATCCCCATATTGCATGTTTTTGGACTGATGGAGGAAGCCAGAGAACCCGGAGAAAACCCACCCACACACACACAATGAGAACAAACTCCATATAGAAAGGCCCTTGTTCTAACCGGGGCTCGAAACCCGGGTCTTCTTGCTCCAAAGGCAAGAATGCTAACCACTATGTGCATGGAATTCACTTAAAATTAAAAAAAAAGGGACACAGTCATCCAGCTCGTGAACCTGAAAAACAACAACTTTTGTCACCAAACTGCAGCACAAAGGGAGAAAACTTGTAATGTATTTGAACATACAGCTTAAAAAAAAAGAGTGAGAACGAGAAGCAGACGTTCATATGAATTTCTTCTGGATGCTTGGTGCAGGGAGGTATGTTGGTTGAACAATGATGCTCTCAGAATACAGACCCAACAACATTATCTGTGGCTTCAGCAAATTAAGCTGAGATATAGTGCACAGTTAGCAGGTCATCAACCTTAAAAACAATCCTTGCAAGCTGCATTTTGTGTGTCCCTGTGTGTTTCTGGACACATGTGCACTCAGCAAATGTGGAAGTCTGTTCATGATTTCTCTTTTCACTCATTCACAGCCAAAGACCAAACATCAAAAATGTAGCCGTTCAGCTCTGGGCTTCCCCTCTGCTCACAAAAACACAGACATGCATACACAAACGTCCTCTCCATGTCCAGAAACACACTCCAGCCTGGGAAAGTCACTTGACCTATGACCAGAGAGCTGAGAGTTTCCTCTGAAAATTATACCATCAATAATGAGGGAAAAAAAAATAGAGCGCCACTTTACACACAAGCTACATTTCAATCTATTCCTTTATAAAAACGTCATGGTGCAACTGGAGGACTAAAAAAAAAATCTCATCACCATCAGTATGTCTGATCTACGGCTGGTATGTTGCAAATCCAGTGTGTTTGTAATTTCTGTTTTTATCAAAAAGTCTGCCTAAGAGAGACACAACTGAAGATGACTATCTCTAGGACTCACACGCACACATATTTCCAAGCATAATTTATTTTATTTTTTTTAATGAAAATATAAATTAATAAAAACACATGAAAATAATACTTTGTGTCCACACATCACTATCAATCAAAACACCCAAAGATAAAAATGCTAACTTGTAGAGTGAAAGCAGGCTGTTTACCACGATTCAGAGATAAGGTTTACACTGTATACAAAGAGCTCAACCTTTGTTGTCGCAACAAGTCAGAGACAATCTAACAACCTGTATTTGAAACAGAACACCCTTGCCACAGGACACTGGCAGGCAAATTCCTTTCTGTTTGTTCCAAGGGACAATCGGAGGTTTCTTAGTTACTCTACTACCTGAAAAAGGCAGCAGAAGTACAGCAGTAAGAAAATAAACACACCGGTCTGTTTGCAGGTGCAGTAGCAAACATCATTTATACTGGGTACATATCAATCTGTGAGTACACTAGTGTTCAAAAGTTTGTGGTCACCTATACAATTTCTTTGTGTTTTCCATTAAAAGTCACACTTTTATTCATCAAAAGAGTTGCAAAATGAATAGAAAATATAGTCAAGACATTGACAAGATTAGAACGTGATGATTTCTATGCAAAATAATAATTGCTTTGGTCAAAGAACCAGCAAAACTGTTTTCAGCTGTGTTAACATCATTGCACACATCGTTTTCAAGGGTTTTCTAATCATCAATAGCCTTCTAACGTGATTAGCAAACACAATGTACCATTAGAACACTGGAGAGATGGTTGCTGGAAATGGGCCTCTATACACCTATGTACAAAAAAAGTGATTTTCCTTCAAAAATAAGGACATTTCTAAGTGACCCCAAACTTTTGAATGGTAGTGTAGCTGTAGGCCCTCAACAGCGATCATCCAAAATGTATTGTCTTTGTTTTCATGTCTGGAGGGATGCACATGCAGCCAGGTTCAAATAAGATGTGTTTTTTTTTCTTTCCCAAAGAGAGACCAAGATGTACTCTTGCCTTGATGCAGGATGAGAGAGAATGGCTGATGCAAACAGTCAACTCTCAGGGATTCACATCAAACCTGTCAAGAGATGTGAGGAACCTCATCATCAGGCTATTGAAGATATAAGGCGTCGGAACCAACAAAGAACATCCACTCGCGTTCTTTACACACCTGGCCGAGAAACCGTTAAGTGCAACACTGATTTGTGCCGCACTGTCGCTCAATTAGCGATGAACTTGTTGGTGATCATAAATCATAACAGGCCACGCCTGACAGGCTATGCATCGTAATGTTACACATCGCCAACGGAGAGCTGAAACTCCAGCCTGGAATAGCACGGATACAACCTGCTCACATTAATTGCAAGCAGATGGCTCTGAACAGGGTGAGCCTGATAACTTAGTTAAGTGGTCTGCCTGAGATACAGGGCCACCTGCAGTTCCCAAGACCGCACTTCTCAACAGTGCACTTAATTTACATTCAGACAATTCAGCTTCCCATGTGAGCACACTCAGGTTTCAGGCCAAGTCAGGACATTGCTATCAAACTGATATTAAAAGCATGGTCACAAGCTCAAAATAATCTTTAGCACAGCATAGGAGGTCCCACATTTGGGGTTTGGTGTAAATTTGTTGAATATAAAATAAACAAGTAGTAAAAGCAACAACGCACAATGACAGCAGCTCAGTGGTAGGGCGAGTTGTCTTTGAACCTTGGGGTTTGATTCCAGGCTCCGCTAGTCTACATGCTGATGTGTCCTTGGGTGAAAACTGTATCGTAAAGCAGCTTTGAGAGGTCATCAAGACCAGAAGAGCGCTGCATAAATACAGACCAGTTTGCAGTTGTAATACATGCATAAGTGCAGCGTCTAAATCTTATATAAAAGCCCCCCAAAATATCAGGTGGTTCTTTGCTTTCACGTTCAGCTTTCTAAAAGGAGGAGAGCAATTCACTGACTTCATCTTGAGTGACAGTTCAGTGTAACAGCTTGATAACACAGAATAGGTAAAACTCAAGTGTGGGGAAATGTGATAGACAAGTTATATGCTTAGTTCCCAAAAGAGTCTGGAGATTAGAGGCCGAGACATTCATAAAGGCTTTGGAGTAAATCTTTGTGAGTGAACTATGCCTGCACGTGTGTGCGTGACTCTTTTTGGACTGGAAGCTCATTGATCTTGAAGCTTGTTGTGTCCGTCACTGCAGATCTGCAAATCCACGCCTCCCCTCTCCAATTAGTGATATGGTGTAAAGAGAGCAGAAGCAGCTCCTCACCTTTAACACAGTGCCACTCTCTTTAGAACCATTTAGCGGGACTTAGACCATCTTCCACTGATGTCTTCCTCCTGCAGTCTTTTGCCTCTCAAAGACGTGCCTCTCTAAATTGACATGAGCAGGAAACTCTTGGCAGTAAAGTTAAAAGGAGTCCAAACATTGGCTTATAAGGTGCGGCCCCAGCAAGGTACTTTATAAAGTAAGTCAGAGGGATTGCATATTAAAAAAAACAAAAAAAACAATGAGGGACGGGGATGGAAAAGATTTCTGCTTGGCACACACACAGCAAATCCATTTCATCTTTATTAAAATCCCACCGGACAACTTCACATAAGTATGGAATGTTTGTATGCACGAATAAGGGTTTTCTCGGGTTATCCATTCATCCAGAGACCAACGTTATGGCACTGCTGATTGGTTCTATTGATTATCAGCAGTGGCGCGTATAGAGGCCATGTCTCCGAACAGAGGTGAGGTGGTCACATGTCGATGAATCTGTAACTAAAGTTAACTCGACTGACGACACACTGATACCAGATAAACTCTGCACTGATAAGTAACAAACAGGTAGGACATACTGTCACTTAAGAGTGTCTGAAAAGTTCTCCAATGAAAGATAAGTGTGGATATCACCCAAATGCAGAGCTCCACTGAAGCTGAAGTTTAAACGTTAAAGGGCCAGAGTGCTACATCCCATAAGTCAACACAAAGGCTCTGGGGACTGTTGACTGCAGCTGACATGGGCTTCTCTCCAGCACATGACCTTTGATAGGCATCTGGAGCTTTTTAAAATGTCCTCTAGAGATGAAATGAACGTCAAAGTGCAGTCACTAACTGCTGATCATAGCCTGAAAAGATAACATGTGGAACCAGAGTGGTAAAATAGTCCATTTGTTACACTAGTCCTGATTTGCAAGTGGATTACAATGATATGCATTCATTGACGTGAGTAATTAGCTATTCCTTATAAAGATAGATTTTGGTCATGTGTGCCATCTTGGATCTATGCCATTTGGAATCAGAGCTTTGTTTGTATCATAGCTTGACCAAAATTGGTCTCAGGCAACCAGTGAGGGCACGATGTAATCTTTGTGAAAATCTGAGGCAAATTCCATAAAGCTAAAATGGAACTGGACCAAGTCTGCACAACGGTCAGACAAACATATCGTGCTTTAAAGACAAACATGAGGACATTCTTCCAACTATATGGGAATTACTGACTAAAACAAAGTGCAACCAACTAAAATGTCCCTATTCCACTTTTTCCTAATTTGAAAAATGAGCATTTATTCACCTAGTTCCATATTTTTGACCTTCAGTTAGCAGGGTAAAGTTCAACAGCTACAGAGGTGCATTTAGCTGCCATGATTTTGTTCCCCTTCCTGTGGTCGCAAACCTCATTTCTAAGGAACTGGTTAAGTTTAGGGCTAAAATGATGGTCGAGTTAGGAACTGGTTATGGTTTAGGCCACATTATACTTCTCCGGCTGCGTAACCACGGAGACCCCTCGAGACTTCATACTTCTGCATCGTGGTGACTGATACGCACTGCAATTTCCCGCCCGATCAGTAGGGGTCGCTACGCAAAGTTGTTGTGCTTCTGACTACAGTGAGCAATGGCGTCTGAGAGAGAAAGACTGTTGTTGCAGCTGAATAACATTAAAACAGGGGCTGTTTCTCACTTTTCTGTGTCCCGTAATGAAGTTTTAAGATAATTTGAGGCGAGAAATTAGCCATTTAGAGTCTAAACATGTGCTGTGTGTGTTAAGATATGACGTATTTATAGTTTGGCGGCGACGATGTCGGCGGTGATCAGCTCCGCCTCTGTGGACGCTCTGTGGCCGGCACAGAGCAGCATTATCTCGGCCTGTCCTGAGGAGCAATCACAGCCGTATCCGTTGTCCCTTGACGGAGTGACGGACACTTAAAAAATATTTTGTTGAACCTGGAGACGACGCAGAGGCTCTCCGACAGGCTATCCGTCGACGCAGAGGGCTCTGCGTAACCTATGTAGAGCACTTGTAGAGAATACATTGGGCTTTACAGAGACAGGTTAGCTCAACTATTGTTCTTAGGACAATGCATTGATTTCCCTAAGAACAATAGCTGAGCTAACCTCTCTGTGTGTGTGAGTGAGTGAGTGAGTGAGTGAGTGAGTGAACGAGAGAGAATTTGTCTGACTGTTGTTTTGCAGTTGTCAGACATTTGAGTAATTGACTAAAACAAAGCAGGAATCATCACATGAGCCCATACTATAAGTCATACTCTCTTATGGTGGCTCACTTACTCCATGTAACATCTTCAGTTTAGGTCTGCTCAGGGACATTTGTCATTTCTTCCCATTTCCTATCGCTTCCTGTTCCCACGAAATAGAGAAACAGCCACAAAATGATCTTACACAAATGGATGTGCAACCACAACTTTTCAAGCCTGATGAAAATGAATGCACAGTGATTCAACCTCATGCTTTAACCAAGGATCCGGTTCATGCTTTAGTGCTGAAAATAACTATGATTTTCATTGCCAAAGTATTCCCAAAATCCTAAAGGAAGACTTTAAATAGATTGTTTGGACCAAGAGGCCTCATAACCTGAGGAAATCGACAGACAGGCCATGTATGTTTACAGTTTATAGTGTAATGAGAAACCAGCAGGTAACAGTTTGGAAGGCTGAGGAAAAACATGATTTGAGTTTGCTTTGAGAAAATTTAGGATCAAACTTGGATCAAGTAAAAAAAAATTGCTCAGAAATCGGCACAGATTTATTACCAATCAACCAATAAATGGAGCAATTGCTTCAGCTCTGTTTTGTGTCTCTCATTCATCATTTGTTTGCTGAACATAATAGCATGAATTACAGCACCAGTCAGTGGTGTTTGCTCCTCCACCCCCACTTCCTCATTTGAATTATTACTCAGCAGGTAACATGAATTAATTAATAGAGTTGAAATACAGCATTGCGTTAGCGGAGCATTGCACGCAAAGCTGTGATAAGATGCAAACCCATGTCTGGTTTGTCAGTGGTTTTGGCTGCTCAGTGGTGCGGGGTCAGTATTTGGCTGGACAGACAGGGGGGAAGGAGGGAGGACACAACACTCTCCCTCCAGTTGTGCACTCACTAACCCTTCACTTCCTGCCCATTCACACCCTCACAGGCGCACAGGCAATTACAGCCCTGCAGCGACGCGAACATAAGATGCGGTTTAATTAGGCTAACAAACCAACCAGCCGACCAGCAACATTCACTCATTTGTTGGCGTCTCTTCGTTGATTTGAGTGCAGTCCTTGAACTGTGCGACTCTGAGCTAAAGATCCAGGAATTCCAACTTCAGCTGCTATTGCCTCCATCTCCTTTTAAGCACAACGTACAATGTGAAACCGAGGCCACCATTTTGTTTTGACAGAGACTCTTGAAACACAACTTTTAATCTCTCCAAACAGTGAGAAACATTATTAAAAGAAGGGGACATTCAAGTGCATTAAGTGAGGCTGCGTGAGTGGACCAGATGTTTGATCTCCGTTAAAAATCCCACAAGAGCTTGTGACTACACTGTGCAGTAATTTAAGCAGCAGTCACTTCAAAGTTTTAGGCACTGTCCTTCCCTGTTCTGCCTCCCAGCCCTACACAATATTGACTTTTACTATAAAGCATACAGATCAATAGCTGGGACAGGAACAACAGGTTATAGTTTAAACAGTAGGAACATGAGCAGAGTTTGGCGACTGCTTTGACTAACATTTTGACTCGACTGAGCTCCACGCATGTAACACATCCACCTGCAGGACCGACTGTTTGTAAAAGCCTGAACCATCATGTGAATAAAAAGCACCGGTGTAGAGTTTCAACCCATGGTTTGAAGCTACAAGCTGAAATGTATAGTAGGCTATATGTCTCAGTACTTTTTTTTTTTTACATTTTGCCAACAGAGAACTTAAGAAAAAAATATGGATTTTATATTTTACGTTAAAGAAATAAAGGCAACGATTTGTGAAGCATCGTACTTTCTACACTCACTTGCACATGGTGAATCTGCAAAGGCACATGTCTGAGTGCAACTTCCTGTGGATTGTTGTCATAATAACGTGATAAAGATAAATGAAGAGAGTCATCGCTTCTACACTGATTGGGGGAAAATCGTGACAATGACCTGCTTTTTCCATTTCCAAGTTGCAGAGGTTCGTTCATTCAGAATTGTGCAGACATTGTTTTACACTCCAGTGGTAAACATGTTTGTTAATCAGCTTTACTCCGGCAGCACATTCTTACTCCAGCTTAACACATGTTGCCACTGTTTTAACTTTGTAATGGTAACTGGAAAAGCAGGGTAACATGACAGCTGGCTAGGATGACAGCAACCTTAGACAGAGAGCCATTCGCCTTCCTGTCAGCAGCACTAGGATACGGTGCTCTACACACAACTGGATCTAGGAGTAAAAGTATCCACACAAGCTTGGGGGCTTGCTTACCATACAGATCAACAGTTAACACTGTTAATGAACTCCTAAAATATTTATATCTATACAATTCAGGCTTAAATTGCTATATTTACTTCTGCAGAGAGCCAAATTGTTAGTAAAACATGAGCTGTTATTAGAATCCTTCACTTCCTCATCCCCAACTCACCCAGCTATTATTAGCCAGGCTATTATATCCCTTATCATTTGCTGCATTTTAAGAGCAATATTTTGCTTATCGCTAATCCTAACTACTCCCACCCATGGTAGTGAAAGTTATCCGGGTTTGTATCACTGCCTCTGGTTGTAATTCAATAAGTGCATGAGTCAAAAGCTTTTGCTCCCTTGCTGAGAGAGGACGAGGTGGGGAGAGTAAAGGGGAGATCTATTGTTTGAGCCGATGCATTGTTTAGCACCCACGGTACCTGACGGTGGGTTCTCAGCTATAAGACAGTGTGATTTTTTTTTACAGACACAGATCACACACTCTGCTTCTCATGGCCTCTGTGGTGTAGCCATATAAGAAACTGGACATAGTATTTCCAATCGGGAAATGGGAATCTATGGAACACCCACTAGGGTCAACTCCACTGACATCAGAACGACTAAAAAGCTAATTTTGTCCAATGTGAGCCTGATTGCAGGTGACGGCCATGGCCCGGGCCAAATCAAGATCTGATTTTATTCCTCACCCTGTACTTTCACAAGAATAAAACCTGTCTTTTTAATTCTTCAGAATCACTTCCCAGAATCACTTTAAATGGCCAAACCACTCTATAATGCGTGTGAGTATTAGACACAGCTGTCATACTTTCCAAAAAGCATCACAAATAATTACAGAAAAGGTCAATGGAGCCTGTGTGGCTGCTCCCGTGTTTTTTCATATGCAACACCACTGTTCTCAGAGCATTATGCATGCTTTGGTCATGCTGGTGACATTTCATTGATTGGTGTCTTTTTCCAACCAGTGTTAAGCAAAGGGATCAGTTTGTTTCCACTTGTCCCCAGTTCGTTGACCCCATAACAATCGGCCAAAGGAACAGGTTTTTCCTCTTCCTCTGGATCAGCACATAATAACAAAAGCACAGACCAGATCTACCTTGAAGATTTCACTCTCTTCTCAGCCAGTCTGTCAATAACTCCTCTCCAGTAGACTCCAGTTGGGATGGGGTTATCCAAATATATCCTGCTGCACACACACACACACACACACACACACACACACACACACACACACACACACACACACACACACACACACACACACACACACACACACACACACACACACACACACACACACACACACACACACACACACACACACACACACACACACACACACAAAACTTTTGTTTGGTTCCCTGTTAATCCGTGTATGACACCTTGCATGCCAGCTAGACATAGATTCTTAGCACTAAACAATGGCACAGTAAGTCACATAATCCCTTTTATTCATGTAAGCATACATGTGTGGATGCACAGCTGCTCATCCTTAGGTTATAGAAATACACGGGGACACGTGTCAACCATGTAGTTAAATTAAATGTTGCTTTATCTGACCACGGCCAACAACAAAAAACAAAAGACCAGTAGAGCTGAAACAATTAATCGATTACTAAATTAATTGTCAACTATTTTGATTTTGGGTGAATCTCTAATACCAAGCCTCATCGAGCTCATCGCTGCTGGCTCTTTGTGGTGAATTCACATGCTTTGGTAGATAGACAGCGACTTGGATGCACAATTGCGTACAACATTAGAGTGTTTCACAAACTCACTTTTAAGATGGCCAACTGTTGTGACCCAAATAACAAATATGTGCATCGTGACTGTAACAGCTAATTTCCAAGAGACAGAAATGAATTACAATCTCATTCTTTATTTCATGTTATTTAAAAGTTGTACACATAGAGTCACTGTTTAAGGCATGGATTGTAGACGGGGACTGAATAACCAGGAGAAAACTAATGCAGGAGCAGGGGGACATGAATAATCCATTTAGAAAAGCACGGATCAAACTAGGGTTCAACCTCAGATTGACAATTTATGACCACCTCTACCGTTTCACTCCACCTCTTTAACATCATCATCCTCTGTTAACCTAAAGAACAGATGAATGAGATCCCTCTGAACTCCGTCTCTGTCACTGCATAAAGGAGGCACTTGAAGTGAACAGCAGCGGTGTAACTTCCCCGAGAACAGTTCTACCTTCATCTCTTTGCAGCTGTCTGAGAAAGCCCTTCAGAGCAGAGCGCTGAAAAATTGAGATCTGAGGAAACAATCCCCATGAGTAGTGTGAGTTCGACCTCAGCGCATTGTGAAATAAAAGGCCACTCGATCTGTGAGGGATTACACGAGAGTGGAATGACTCAGGGAGGAAAGTTGAATGAGAAGAGACTGGCAGCTCTTTTACAGTGAGGTACATCAGCCCGGCATTATTTCACACTCTCCATCCGTGGTTGTCCCTAGGTCACCGCTGTATCCAACACACACACACACACACACAGCTCCTCTCACAAAGACCCATTTTTGTCCCTGCCATCATCAGTTACTCATCTTCTCTGCTCTGATCCTGCATAAACACCTCTACAGGGGGAAGATTCAAGGGAAAACAGGACTGGGACACAAAGAGCTGGAAGATGATGAGGTCCCAAAAGAAGAAACCATCTTTCCCAGAAAGAGAGGAGCTTTTTGCCATGTGACACCAGACAGAGAGCCGACTATCACAGAGGGTGTGACAGACTGAACGGAGTCCTTCTGTATTCGTGCTTGAAGCCAGACTGAGAGATACCTGTTTAAACTGAGAGCTGAACTTTTTAATCTACAGATCATTTTGATGTTCTTTTTCAAAGTAGATATTATTATAGGTGGAGAAAATAAAGGTTAGAAGAATATTTCTTCTCCTCATGTAAACACACTTTATAGGAATATGATTTCGAAAGCCAGCTGCTTGACAAACTCACGGACAGTTAAGATACAGTAGACCACTGATAATCAGTTTAAGAGGTACATAACAAACCAGTTACCAGGAGTAAAACAAAAATAAAGAATCACTTCATAAAAAATAGCCACTATTTAAACTAAAATAAAATAAACTGTCAATGGGAAATGCAAAACAAAATCTTTGTCGGCCTACACAGAGAGCCACAAAACACAGAGTCCCCACTAACATAATTAAAAATAAATCTGTAATTCACATCGACCCATTTCGCTTAATTAAACCATAACCAGGTCTAACACTAACCTTAAAGCAGAAGTGTCAAACTGGCCCTAATCCTAATCACATATCATGTTATGATGAAAACATAATCGATTTATTTTGCATCCTATAAGTTTTGATTGTGAAGTATAAATCATTCCATATCAAAAGTAACACTTTTACTTTGAAACTCTACAAAACATCATCATGAATATCTTAATTGTGAACACTGCGCTCATCTCGTGACTAAAAAAAGTTGCTTTTTTTTCTGCCCCTTTTTTTTTTTTCTCTAGCTGGCCCCCTCGTGACATATCGACTGTGATGTGGCTGATAACAGCGTTAAACAATAAACTGCCTTTCATCTCGACTAAATACCCAAGTAACAGAGCAACTCTCTCGCCTGAATCCAATGAAAACCTATGAAAGATGTCACCGCTATTGATTGTTTCCGACAACTGGAACAAAGTTGATTGCGGGTCTATCGGCCCTCAGACATGGCAGCGGTCCATCATCACAAGACCAATGCAGCCAGCCGGGGTTGGAGTACATAGAGGCAACAGTCCAGTGTGCCTGAAGTCACCCTGTCTGCTCTGGGGCATGGGCACTTAACACACAAGCTCACTGGACCAGTGGAGTTATGTCAATATTGCCTTAATCAGAGTGGCTCCACATTCATCTGGTTGCTTAACAGCAATGTTTGTAAGAGAAAAGCCAATAACATGTTTCTACAGGGATCTGAGGCCAAGCCATGTGTGTGCCTTTGGAGTTTATTCTCTCTTTCTGTATTCATTGTTTGAACCCCCCCAAAAAATGTCTCAACAATAGGACACGGAAATTCTTCATGACAACACGTACAATCAAAGCTCACATAGAGTGGTCCTGTTGCACATATATGTTAGTTATGGAGGTCTACTTACATACATTAACTTGTTTTTATGGTCAAAAACCTCCTAGTTGCTGTAAACGAGCCGATAGGAATCTCTCTTTTCTAATGCTGTCCTCAGCCGCGATATTTCAGACATAAATATCACACCCAGAAGACAGAGTGTGTTGTGATTGGCCAGCCAGCGTAGAGCCTTCCCAACTGTCTTGTGATTGGCCAGTACCCGGTCGTGACATATTCAGCACACCCGCTGCACTGCTACTCATTATCAAAACATTGTTTTAACGATGTTTAAAAATAGCTTTGTCACGACTCCACGCCGCAGTCCCTTTTATGACTTTGACCCGGAGTCAGACCCAGAGTCAGAAGACACTGTCGCTCGTGAAACACCTCCACAACATACGTTATTCTTCTTCTGCGGGTTCAATGTACGCAACCGGATGTGCCCGGACTAGTGCCCGGAGCAGGAGGATCTGCTGTTCAGGAGAACTGCTGTTTACCTAACTGGACCGGGGTTTCGCTGAGCCCGAGATTACAATAAAATACAGCGTTCTCAGCAATGGCTGAACTGTTTGCTTCCAACCTTCAGGGCTTCGTAAACAAAGTAATGATGCAGATACACACCAAAAAAGAGCGTTAATTGGAACTTCCCGTCTAGGTCCGCTTTAATTCATATTGTGAGATCTGTTCCCTTCAAGTGTCCCAGTAAGTAGCATCAGTGTGACTGTGACCAAGCACACACACAATGCCAGGACCCTGAAATGTAAGAAGCTAAATTGAATTCAGCTACCATTGTGCTTTTCTGTCTGTGACATGTCAAAATGTCCTCAGATGCCAGCTCCTCAGATTTCTCTGTACTATATCAGAGTAAATGTACCAGGCTAGAGTTTTGTACTGCACTTTGAGGATGTCGCCTCTTAATGTAAACATTGTATGCTAATGGAGAATTGAAGTCTAATTCATGAAAATGCATACAAAAAGAATAAACAGGAAAAAGACTTAATGAATCATTGTTTCCAGCACATCGGTGGCTGTAGCTATTATGTGCAATTCTGTTTATAATTTTTTTTTTCCCCCCACAGCTTCCAATACGAAGAAGTAATCATTCTGTTTTCCATCAAATTCATTGCATAATCCGAGTATCCCACCCCACCCTGCTTCATTTTAATACAATTGCCTCCTTGTTTTCTAGTACTGTGGCATGAATGGCACTATGCTACATTATCATGATATTCCATCACATTGTAGCTAAATGGGCTCATTCAACCCAGATGACCTTCCACAAACCCCAACAGAGATGCCCATAGCTGCCCTACAGCACAAAACATAGGCTCATTAAAAATCTCATTTGAAAAGCT
This sequence comes from Microchirus variegatus, assembly GCF_963457635.1. Taxonomy (NCBI): domain Eukaryota; kingdom Metazoa; phylum Chordata; class Actinopteri; order Pleuronectiformes; family Soleidae; genus Microchirus; species Microchirus variegatus. The sequence goes on from NC_139810.1 coordinate 22,061,768, forward strand.
GCCGAGATCTAATGGCACCATCTACTTTTAGCACGACACCTTTGACACGGGAAAGTGGTTGAGGAGTCTGTACAATGTTTGTCCTATATCGATGGGGACAGAAAGTAGGGCGTTTCCACCAGTGAATACAGTAACAACATTGTGCTCAATTGTATGGTGATAATCGTGGGCCCTGACTAACACGAGTCTGGGACATGTGAATCGCTTTCTCATGAATACTCTATGTCCACTTTCAGTTTAACAGTTGGTTGTGTCATCTCCACGAAGGATAGAAATAAAAAAGAGAGAGATTAAACTGGTTCTGGTTTCAACACGAGGTCTGTTATTGTTACGCCATTATATTTGATAATGAAGCCGATATATAATATATAACATGTTGACATGTTGTTTCACCATCAACACATGACCATGTCTTTGTGAGTTCATACGTACTGTGAAGACATTGCTGGGAAACTGGGATGAGGAACCAAATCCACACAGTTTGTCCAGGAATACATTTTAAAGTGGTATCTTCTTAAGTTACTGTGTTCATAGGGAATTTTATACCAAATCTCCATCACTTAATGGAGCGTCTTTTACTGTAAATATAATCATCTGAATAGTTCTGCCGAGACGGAATCAAACACAATCTGGACCTTTCCTTTAAAAAGTTATTAATGTATGAATAAAAGGTGGCTACAGGTGACCACAGAGTTTTAAACCAGTTTTACTGAGGTAACCATTCCATTAATGTTGTGGGCAATGTCGCAAATCAGTGAACAGGAATGTTTTTTTTTTTTTTTAAATGGCCTCTATAATTAATACATAAATAAAAATAAGGGTGGCATATTCACCAATACTTGTGTTGTACCTACAAACCCAGAGACAAACAACCACCCACGCTCACTATCACACCTATGGTCAATTTAGAGCGTCCAATTTGCCTAATCCCCATATTGCATGTTTTTGGACAGTGGAAGGAAGCCCCCCCCCCCCCCCCCCCCCCCACACACACACACACACACGGGGGAGAACATGCAAAGTACAGAGCAGGTGAATTATTCCAGTTTTCACTTACCTGCTTGAAAATGAACTTGTCCTCTTGGTTGAGCTGCCAGGCGGTGACAGTGTGTATGGTGGACAGCACAGCTCCACTGAGCACAGCGGCTCTCATCCTCACTGGCAGCAGCGTGTAGATGATGTAGATGAAGAAGACCGTCCACCAGATGCCCTCTGAGGCACTGCGGGGGAACACCATCAGCACTCCAAACACTTGCACTATTATCAGCACCCCGATCACCAGGTAGCTCACGATCCACATGTAGTCCTGATGGAAGCCGTTGCGGTTGCACACCACCATCATGGCCAGGAAGAGAGCCATGGCGATACAGAGCACGGACACGTAGGCCACATTGGGGCTGGTGTAGATGGAGTGGAAGGTGACCATGACCCCACATACCACAACCAGCACCCCCATCAGCATGGTCAGAGAGCTCTGGTTGAGCCTAAAGAAGTAGCGCTGGTACAGACGCTCCAGCTTGCTCGATTGAAATTTCTTGGACTGGAAAACCCACATAATCCGCATCCAGCAGTCTGCAGCAGTCATGTTGCAGCCGCCCTCTGCTAATTCCCCCAATTCCTCGTCTTTCCTTCCCTTCAGTTCCCCGTCTTCAAAGCCGAGGTCCACAGCTTTGAGACCCAGATCTCCACCGCCGCCCATCCTTTTCCCGTAGTGGTCCTCCTGCCAGCCGCAGCGCAAGCCAAAGTTGCCCCCGCTGGCGCCTGCAGCACAGTGGTAATGCTGAGGTGCCACATTTGGGTGCTCCAGGTCCTCAGGGTCCCTCAGGCAGCTCATGTAACGTGGACTGCACAGCGATGAGCTGTCCTTTCTTTTCTTGCCATTGCGGTCTCCCCATGCCGTCTTCCGATCATCGACTCTGCCCACAAAGAGGCCTCTGGCCCACGACATCCTGACCAAACATAATCACAAAAAAACAAATATAACAATATTAGTGCATTTAATGCACATGATGTCATTTCTGCCTTTAGGGGTCTTTCACCAGAGTGGAATCATGGGAATTGTTGTCTTTGTCTGGTTCCCCCCCATGTGTTTGTGCTTTACAAGGAGAGCTTTGACGGGAAAATGTGCGGACGGCAACGAGTAGTCATGATCCAATAGTGACAAATACACACAATAAAATTCAAAACATAAGACAACACAGCGGCTGACTCATAGTAATGAATATTTCCATACTCACCCTGTTGTTTGGATATGGGGCTTGCCCCGGAGGTTTTAGCAGAGACAGTCTACACATTACACTACTCAAAAACTATACAACATTAGCCTTGTGGTTTTTGGATGTTTTAATGCAGAAACATTACATATTATATCTTTAATATATACGACATATCCTGCAAGCCAGAGGTTTTTTTTTTGAGGATCCTCTCACCTGTGTGGGCTTTATTGTGGGTAGCAACACCGCGCTGTTTGGCCAGGCCACTAGTTTTTCCAGACGAGCACACACCATGAGCTCAAACTGGCCGGAGGCACCCGAGGTGTGTCTGCGTTTGGGCCACAGTCAGTGTGTTAGCACTACACACCACCTAGTTCCTCTAAAGCCCACCTGTATTCCTGGGAAAACACAATACACAAGTTGTTGTTAAACAAACATTGCCTGGGGAAAGGCAAGCTGAGGACAAAGATCTCTACGAATAAATGCATCAGCATCAATCAGACATCACACATTTGTTTTTGCCTAAGTGTGTTTATTGATGCGTTTGCTTTGTTTGTGTCTTTGGCAGAAAGTTAGATCATCAATGTCTGAGACAATGGCAATGTTGACGGGTCACAACAGGAAAATAAATCACAGGAGTAAACATTTAAATGAATAATGGCTTAATTGCATTCAGTTTCAGGGTGCGTGTTGTTTCATCGTCACACTGACCTCACTTACATGAACTGAAATGGTTGTTGTGATCAAAAACGCATGCTTTTCCTGGGATTTTTTTTTTTTTTAGAACGGCTTTTTCTGTCTTTCGGCTTCTCCCTCTCTCAGGGTCACCACGGCGAATGATCCGCATATTTGATTTGGCAGAGATTTTTATGCCGCATGCAACCCTCTCATTTATCTGAGCTTGGGAACAGCACAAGGAGTACACTGGATGTGACCCCTCCTGTGGCTGGGGTCAGTTTTTAGTGTCCAATTAACAATGAGCGACAGGGATTGGATACCTTGCTCATGGGTACCCAGCCCTTGACCTGACGGCGGGGATTTGCAAAAACTCAATGTCCTGTTCTCCCTGTTAACCACCCCCACCAGCCTTACATGGACATTATTACATTATTTGCTGTTTAGCGTGGAAAACACTGGATTCCGAACATCAAACTCTCCTTCAATTACTCCCTCGTGTCACGGAGAAGCTGCCACTGGTCAGATTTGTTTGAACTAAGTCCAGTTTCAACAAAGTCTCTACTGATCGGTGGATTTTTCGAACATTTATCCTTTTAGTGGAGATGAATAATTCTTGCTGGTGCTGTGCTGTGCTATGCTCTATCACTGCAATCTGCACCTAACATCTTGAGTGGGCAGTGGTGGGTGTGCTCTATTTGACAACAAAGGCCTTGTGAGTGGGCACCATCAGCGATCAAGAACTCTCCAGTCCAGATTAAATTGTCCATGCTTCCCCATTAGCTTTGATGACTCAGTGTAGCTGGCTTCTGGCAGCACATGTCAAGGACACTGCTAACCTCTAAACTTAATAAGCAAATCTCTGCCAGGCTGACTGAACCGAGACAAACACTGTGGAGAGTGTGCATGCACCACACACATGGTCATGTTTATAATCAGCAGCAGTAATGGGAGTTGCTCAACAACCATGGCTTCAAACGCATAACGGGGGTTGACATATTGTGTTTAAAATTAATTATTTTATTAACACTCTTACTCTGCTGGTTCCCTTCAAACCTGCTCTAATAATAACCCAGCACAACATTCAGCATACTACTTCATACTGGAAAAATGGCTCTTGAAGCAAATGTCAGCACGTGGCACTTGTGCTCGTCCTGCAGGATTAACCTTAGTCTTGGACTCACCTTCGATATATTTATGAGAGGTCAGACTCTTATGTAATACGATCTGTGCACGCCTGCATCTGCCAGACAGCACAGAATGTGGAGCACATATGGGTCGACTGAAGTCGGAACTCGGGGAGACGGCGATGCGTTCACTTATGTTTCCGTACAGACCCATTCCATTTTTGTCTGTATCATCAAAAGCCGCACAAACAGACTAATGAAGGGATTCTTTCCCTGCAGGGCCATCAGAAGCCGAAGAAATCCATAGTTACGATACACATTCAAAGCAATTCTTATTAAGTGCAATAACCATTATTGATTTTGTTGTATTGTACAACACTATTCTATTCTATTTTTAATGACTTTATTGACAGCTGACCAGTAGACATTTTAATTTCTCACACGTTACCCTTTTATTATTTTTACTGCCTCACTTTCATTGTAGTCGTATTATCTGAATTTAACATTTTATGTATATGCAACTCTTTTTTTTTTTTTTTAAATGTGTCTGTTAGTAATGGATGTGTGCCTCATATATTTTAGTGTTTCGTCCTATACTATTGACAGAAGATGAAGAAGAAGAAGAAGAAGGAGAAGAAGAAGAAGAGGATTGTGATGATATTCAGCCATTACAGAAACACGTGAAAGCTCATGCACTTTCTGATAGGGGCAGAGGCCGAGGTGCATTACATAACACAAAATATACCACAAAACATACATACACATGGAGAGAGACTGAAGTCTGAAGAACACACACACACACACACACACACACGCACGCACGCACGCACGCACGCACACACACACACACACACACACACACACACACACACACACACACACACACACACACACACACACACACACACACACACACACACACACACTGTCACTGTCTTCACCAACTTACCAGGAGGAAAAGATAAAGCAACATAATCAGGCAACGACAGTAGAGTATTCCATCCCTGATTTCTTAGGGATGTGTGGGCTGGGGTCCAGGTAACAGGACTGGTCCAGTCCACACACACACACACACACACACACACACACACACACACACACACACACACACACACACACACACACACACACACACACACAGGGCATGTCTGCCTCTATCTGAAGGTGTACGTCATTATGTTTAGACCCCAAACAGGTCACTGGACGAGGAGACAGTAGATGGTGAAAATGCAGGACAAACTGTGAGAGAAACAGCTCACCGGCCTCATCGTTGTTGCTTCAGCATAAATGTCATGTTGAAAGACACACACACACACACACACACACACACACACACACACACACACACAGAAATGATAAAGTGTATATGAATTTGCCTGCACAAGGAGCAGCAGCAGCAGCAGCAGCAGCAGAGCTCAGTCCTGCAGAACAGCCACAGACTCTTCAGTGCACAGCCGCAATCATCACAGAGCAACACTGTAGCCTACAAGTCAGCTGCTGGCATTTTTTCCGACTGCTGTGCTGTATCCTCTTACTGCGTTTCACAGCGGACTCGACCTGCATCGAATTAACATTGTGCAGAGCAGTTGGCCAACAGAGCCGCGCCAAAGGGCAGTCAGTGTGTGTGTGTGTGTGTGTGTGTGTGTGTGTGTGTGTGTGTGTGTGTGTACTCACCATTGGACAAAATAATCCTCGTTACAGGGGTAACACTGTAACACTGCAGTGGAGAGCCCCCCCAGTTCAGCTCCAGCTCGGCTCCCCGTCTGTCCACAGCCGTCACGCAGCCGCCTTCACACGCTTCACATGCGGGTCCGAGCGCCTGGAAGCGGATTTGGTTCAGAGGGAGGCGAGGAAAAACACTGCGAAATTGACCGGACAGCCTTAGCTTTCCCCAGCCGGAGATACTCTACATTCCCATCGTCTCTCTCTCTCTCTCTCTCTCTCTCTCTCTCTCTCTCTCTCTCTCTCTCTCTCTCTCTCTCTCTCTCTCTCTCTCTCTCTCTCTCTCTCTCTCACGCGCGCGCACACACTCGAGCTGCATTCCCATTCTGAACGCAGGAGCTCCTCCTAGTGGCCTGAGTGTGTCTCTGCCTCCGTTTTCTTGCTGTCACACACGGTCCCTCCTCCTCCCCCTGAGGCTCACATCTGCCCACACTGTTGCCCACTTTTACAACAACTCACATAATGACAGTTTATTTTGTTGTATTTTGTGCCACACCACACATTGGCACTCCAACTGCTGTCAGAACCTCACTCGGGCGCGTACACTGCCACCTAGTGGAGACCCTGTATAATCATTAACATTCATAACATGTGTTTTTTTTAAGCCATAAACAAAATAGTGTCAGGTTTAATGACTATACATCGAGAGGATGCAAGCACTCAATCACACGACTGAACCAGTACGACAACACTTTTGTTCACAGAAAAAAAAAGTTGACTTTTTACCCTTTAAATCAACTCCAAGCCCATTGAACACAGTGAGCTATAACACAGTATTATTCATAATAGTATGTAATCGGTTATCATTTTTGCAGAACTAATACACTGCTGTTTCCATCGTTTTACTCATCATCACATCAATAAAAACAATCGTCATTGATCATGTGCAGCCACAGAGGCACAAACACAGATGTAGGAGGATGATAAGTCAGCAAAGCTCTGCTGACACTATGGGAGAAACAGGACTGTACGGAAGCTGGACAGGCCCAACATACAAGGACAGGGACACGTCAGTAAGTTGGTGCTGAGAGAAAGAGTCTATAACTTAAATGCAAACTCTACATAATGGGGTTGTGATTACTGTCTAATTTGCAATTCACTCATGTAGTGTACAGATGTGAATATTGCAATTACCACATATAATCCAGCAGGAGGCGCCATTGGTCATCATCTCAGCTGGCTCACATGACACTTGGAGTTGTCTAGGCCTGTGAGTTGTTGTTTATGGTACAGTGTTAACATGTTTGTTTCCTGAGGTGAAATGTGTATAATCTATTTCAAGTGTTATTTTGTCACCGCAGACACATGACTCGTGATCATATTTCAAACACAATGTCAAGTCCTAAGAAATCTGCATCTGCATGACTGTCACTATACACTGTGTTCACTTTTATCTTCATCTTCTTTTTTGTTCTGTGCTCACCTTAAAACTGACTTTATCACAAAATCTAGACGCATGTGACGTGAGGGGAAACCAAACAATTTGGGTCCAATTTTTTTTCTGTAATTTTGGACAAAAACATTTAAAAAAAAATTTTTTTCACAGTTTGACAAAACATTTTGGGTCCAATTTTTTTTTTTGAAATTTTGGACAAAAAATTTTGCATACATTTTTTTTTGAAATTTTGGACCAAACATTTTGGGTCCAATTTCTTTTTGCAAATTTTGGACCAGACATTTTACGTCCAATTTTTTTTCAAATTTTTGACCAAACATTTTGGGTCCAATTTTTTTTTTCAACTGTTGGACCAAAAATTTAGCATCAATTTTTTTTTCAAATTTTGGACCAAACATTTTGCATACATTTTTTTTTGAAATTTTGGACCAAACATTTTGGTTCCAATTTTTTTTTTCAAATTTTGGACCAGAAATTTTACGTCCAATTTTTTTTCAAATTTTTGACCAAACATTTTGGGTCCAATTTTTTTTTTCAAATGTTGGACCAAAAATTTTGCATCAATTTTTTTTTCAAATTTTGGACCAAACATTTTGGGTCCAATTTTCTTTTTCAAATTTTGGACCAAACATTTTGCATCAATTTTTTTTTCAAATTTTGGACAAAACATTTTGGGTCCAATTTTTTTTTTCGAATTTTGGACCAAAAATTTTGCATCAATTTTTTTTTCAAATTTTGGACCAAACATTTTGGGTCCAATTTTTTTTTTTCAAATTTTGGACCAAAAATTTTACGTCAATTTTTTTTTCAAATTTTTGACCAAACATTTTGGGTCCAATTTTTTTTTTCAAATTTTGCACCAAAAATGTTGCATTCATTTTTTTTTCAAATTTTTGAACCAAACATTTTGGGTCAAATTTTAGTAGATGTCATTCATGAAGTAGATATTTGTAATTGTGTTGATTTATAAAGTGGAAATGCTGGTCCTCGCTTTGTCAGCAACCCAGTCCTCAGTATGCAGCAAGTACAAGAATGTGTGTGTGTGTGTGTGTGTATGTGTGTGTGTAGATGTGTGTGTGTGTGTGTGTGTGTGTGTGTGCACATCTTTTTGAGGATTAAGACTTGGTTTAAGTGTTAGGATTAGGCATTTAGTTGTCAAAGTTAAGGTTACTAAGAGGATAGGGAATACATTATACCCATGAGTGTCCAAAGAACGCAAAACCAGCATGTGTGTGTGTGTTAATCATACAGATTGTATAGAATGTTATTAATCATACAGATTAACACACCTGAAAGGTTGGTTTTAGGGTTAGAATTGGGTTTGGGTCAGGGTTATGTACTAGGTAAGGGGCTAGGGAATGCATTTTTTCTGCGAGTGTGTGTGTGTGTGTGTGTGGGAGAGGGGATGATTTCCCCTGTCCTTTTCACATTGGCAGAAGCAGCTACCTGACCGGAGCGGTCGATTGTCCCTGTAAATGGAAGGCGTTTGCAGGATGTGATGAGGCTGAAGTGCTGGATCAGTGAAAAGTGAGAGGACCTGCGTTCTAACCTCCGGTAATACGTCGTATAGAATGTTATAGATTAAGAGTATTATCTATCTATCTATCTATCTATCTATCTATCTATCTATCTATCTATCTATCTATCTATCTATCTATCTATCTATCTATCTATCTATCTATCTATCTATCTATCTATCTATCTATCTATCTATTTTATGCCCAGATAAAGGTACAATACAAAGCACTCAAAAGATACAAATAGATGCCTTACATTTTTTTTATAATTATTATTTTTCTAAATCACTTGCACAGATCAAAGATGCATCAGATTCATACAGGGATCAAATACTATGTTATATTTAAGACTATAAAGACATTAGAATCCCAGTCATTCTATTAACATTAATAATATCATGTCAAACGGGGCCCCATTTTAATAAAAATGTATTTATTATCAAAATATTGGAAAAATGGTTTGTGGATATTGACCCATAATAGTGAATTACACAGCTGATGCCAGACTTATAACACGTACTCAGATCCAAAAGTATAAATCAGACAGTAACAATAAACCTGATGGCACAGGACTGTGTAAAAAGTGCAGGTCTTGCATATTTCACACGAAAAGCTGTAATCTATCCGTCTGTGTGTCCATGTGTCTGGGGTTTGTGTACAGTCACTGATCATGCCGTGGATCCACAAAGTGGAGGTTTAAGAGCGCAGATGCCGCCGGAGCTTGATCCTCTCATCCAAACGCACGCAGCGCTGTGAGAACCATGCAGCCGAGCGGCTTCAGTTCTGTGTGCTGTGACTGATGTGACCAAGATCACCGTCAACCCACGGATGTCACTGACCAAATCAAGCGACTTTCTACTGAACGAGGTTTGTTGGTTTTTCAGATTTCCTCCTCTTCTTCTTGTGGGTCTCTCTCTCTCCGCTGGGTGAGATTTTGACTCCTCTTGTTCTGTAAAGTGAGTTTAAACCGAGCTGAATGCGTTGCGAACCCCATTAATCACTGCACCCTTACGCACAAAGAGGTGGCCATAAAAGGTAGAGGCAGGTCCTTGCTGAGAAGCTGATAATTAAATCAGATGGACTGACCTCACTGGGAACACAGACTCCTCGTGTATTGATGCTGTCAGTCTGTCAGCAGAAATGAGGGACTGAGAGGGTAGTGAGCTTTTACATCATCATGATTGACACACTTTCTTAAATAATACTGGAGCAACAGATGACAACACTTATGATATGGATCTGTTATGTTTCCACCTCATCATTTTATGAACAGAAACAGAGTTACAGTGTATATAACAACAACAGTAACAATAACAGTAAAGATGCAAATAGCATTCTGTGGGCCCTCGCAACTACTGTGCTGCCAGCAGGTGGCGCTATACTCTTGACTTAGTTTTCTCGTGCTAATGATGTGTGACCGGGTCTGTTGTTTTGAGCTGATGGGTCAATGTACAGCGCAGTTACACGGCACTTCCTGTTTTGTGGCGAATGGTCGAAATTCGCTCACATTCCGATGGTCGTCGTGACTTCACCCTTTTCAGTCTGCGAGATCTTTTGATAACTTTCCATCTTTGATGTGTCTACTACAAATTGACAGTTTTTTGTTTAAAAAAAAAAAATGTTGGTATGATTATCGTGCACAGGCGAGTTTGTTCATTTACGAAATTCAAAATGGCCGACTTCCTGTTGAGTTGAGGCCATGGTTCCAATGGACTTTTTTGTTGATCATGACCTGTGACATGTTTCCACTGAGAATCGTGGAAATTTGGTGCAACTTAGTTCTCGCTTTTTCCTACCGGGTTTCCCCTATGGGGGGTGCTACACTTTTATGCATTCGCCTTATTTTATTATTAAGACATTTTTGCTAGTTCTGATTTGTGTGCCAATTTTTTTCCGTTTTCACCAACATTTAGTGCTCTGTGCCTAATAATAATTATTATTATGTGACACTGACTTATAATCTAAATACAAAGTCAAGACAATTATAAGGTGCTACATGTTGCAAAAGAGTAACAATATGAAAAACATTACATTCAAATGTAAAAAAGTGCCTCAAGTGAATGCAAGCGATGCCAAGGCCAGTAACATTGGGAAATAAGGTTAGCTTTCTTATGATTAAAGAGAACATTTAAAATGTAAGTCTCCTTTTTGCGATGCTAAATGGAGCAGCTGCTGATGTAAGAGCAGTAATTGAAACTGCAATATCATACAACAGTGTTCGTCTTTGTCATCTGCAAACAAATGTAAATGTGACTTTCTCTTAATAATGTGATTCATCATTAGTGGTGTGATGAAATAACCACGCAAAAATTCTCTAAAAAGTTATAAAATTATCTTTCATTCACATCTTTATCCCCTATGCTCAACCACCCTGTATTATTTCTTAAAGCTCAGTATGTAACATTTAGGAGGGTTTATAGGCAGAAATATCATTTCTTTGTTTCTACAACAGCATGAATGGACAAACCAGACACAGCCTGTGTTTCGCATTTTGAAGTGGAAGCTGGAAGGGAGATTTCTCCCACTTGAACACCATTGACATCTTTATATACTGTATACACTCTCTCTAGTGTGCAGATACAAATACACTCACAATACAAGCTACAATATGTTTGCACAACATTCGTAGTGAGGACACTCACAGACATAATATGTTCCCTAACCTTAACCATCCCAACTAAATGCCTAACCCTAACGATAACCCATATCCTTACTTTAAAACCCATTAAAACCATTTCTTAACCCTCAAATAGTCATTTTAAAGGCTGACAGAATGTGAGGACCAGCCAAAAATGTCCTCACTTTCCCAAAATGTCCTCACTCGCTTAGGTTTATACGTTTTTTTGGTTTTCCTCACAAAGATAAGCATACAAGAACACACATACTCACCGACCCACAAACGAGTGCACACCAGAATTTAATGAACACAATTAGCTGAAGGTTGACAATCTGTGACTGGTTGCGATAAATCCACACCCAGGACGGCACACTCAGGGCGTCCATCTGCATCTCTGTGTGTCTGCTTCACACCCACAGGGTCTGGACTGTGTTAAAGGTGCTTGGAAAGTCGAAACACATGGTTTTTTAGCCATTGCTGCCTGCCAGACTTATCCAACCGGGAATAGCTCCTTCTGAGAAGCTAAATTCTTGCATCATTTGCTTCTATGTGTGTGTCTTGAAACAAAATGCAGGCAGTCTATTGTTAGGGTCTCTGCTATATTTGTCCTGTGTGCAGGAGCGCTCAAATCCACCCCAGCACCTCACTGAGACTGGTGTGGTTTCTTCAAATTATCCTCTTAGAAAATAATCCATGATTGACTGCAGTGTTTCTGCACCATTTTATGTGGGTTACAACATGTTTTTCCTCCAGTTTTGTTTCTTGTTTACTTGGTAAAAGCAGTTACATATCAGACTTCTGGGGATGTGTGAAATCAGGAAGCAAAGTCTTGTTTTGCCATCATGTCCGATACCTTTTTAAATGAAGTTTTAGGCAGGACCAAAACACAATTTACAACGCAATTTGCATTGGCGCATTTTTGTCACTGAAGCCACTGAAGCTTGCAGCATATGAATGTGTGTCCATGAGTAATTATGTACACATTATTCACGACTCGCTGACCTCTTTAATAGGTGTATCTGTTCCGTATAACTACTTGTGAATGCAAATATCTAATCAGCTTATCACATAGCTGCAAATCAACACGTGTAGGCATGTAGACTGCTGAACTGCTGAAGTTAAAACTGAGCGTCAGAATTACATCACAGTGTGAAAGAAAAGTGATTTAAGTGACTTTGAACTTGACATGGTCGTTGGTGTCGGACAAAAATACTTCACCAGACAGAGTTAATATACCTTATAATACCAGTCATTGCTGGATAACATTTTATTATAGGTCCATTTCCATTTAGGCTCAAATGAAATATAAACTACTTCTTTAGGAGTGTTTCGTTATCGTAATGTAGGAATAGTCATTTGTTTTCGCCCAGAATGAGCCATGTATATTTCTAACTATATATCTAACTGCTGAGTCCCCCGTGGTGTGTAAGTGACCTACATTTTGTCTTACCCTTATTGTGGTAGGTCACCTGTTCAAAAGAGATGCTTTTATTTTGAAAGGGTAAAATACCAGAAGTAGGAGTAAAAAAGTGCCAATTAAGGCTGAGTCTCAAGCACTTTTCGTGGATTGTTTTAGGTGCAAGGTTTTGGTATTATTTGGTATTATTTGTGTTTTGAGTTGTTTTTAATCTCAGGTAGTACTTTATAGAGTTTCATGTGAATGTGAGTGTTATGCTAGTACCATCACTTCATTATTACTTCATTAGCATCAACCTATGTGTGAGTTATTTGCATAGTTAACTCTTTTACAAGGAAGCATATCATTTTAAATTATCACAGTAAGTTTGTTTTTTACTAAAATAAAGTATAATATATATAGTATAGTAATATAGTAATAAATATAATACGTTTATTTAGAAATATTGTACATTTAGCACAATAGAGGTTGTCTGAAACAGCATTAAAAAGGCTAAAGAGGAGTTAAAGGGAGATAATTGCTATGTTCATGTGAGTAAAAACTGAACCATCAGTAAAGGAGTCAGACCATTATTCAGCCAGGGATGCTACATGGTGCACTCATGGATGTATATTATACATCCATGAGTGCACTATGTTTTTACAGTAGCCCACAATGGACAAACTAAAGACCTTTATAGTTTTAATGATAACTCAAGGCTGCCATAGTTTCTCCTACATGACTCAAAGGGAAAAGATATGAAAGATATTGAGCTGCATCATGTAACTTTACCATTAGATGTCACAAAAGCTTACACATTGTACCTTTAAATCATATCAATAAGCCGTTACATGATTTTATTTGAGTAATTTCTCAGATTATCCTGGAAACATCTAAATATGCAGGTTGAGTGATGCAGATATTATACTGCACGTGTGCATTATCACTACAAACTCACCTGTTCATGTGAAACACTGCTTCGTGACACTCACTTTACATCATCCCATGAGTCTGTTTGCATCCCCTGTGTGTTTGTGTCCTTCAAACAGGGCTCAAGTGTGTCTTGGAACACATGTATCTGCATGTCAGTCAGCAAACATAACTCACAGAAGAATTTAACAGCAGCCAGATGTGATTTCCCTCCACTCTGAAATCCCAAAAATCAGCATCACCAGTGCCTTAAAATAGCCCCTCATCCATAATGCACCAGCAGCAGCAGCTCTGCCCACAGAGGCTCTTCATACAGGAAAGACTGACAGACATCTGCACTCCGATGGTCGGATACTGCTCCTAAAGGTGCTCTTTCTCCTTTTGGTGTTTTTATGTCCTTCTTGGTGCAAAGCACCATGGAGTTTAACTTCTAAACATTAATTCAGTCATGTTTTATTCACATCCTTTGCTCATGCAGAATGCCTCCTCTGTCTCTCTCCTCTTTTTTCCTACACTGCCTTATTGTTTCCTACAGCCTTTACTATGAATTATGAATCTCAACTTTGCTGTAGATTTTCACACCATTCGCATGGTTTTGTGGTGTCACATACACATTGGTACATCCTCAGATGCACGTTGTTTATTTGACACTGTATTGTAATTTGTAATTGTAACACATTTTTTTTTTCTTTTTTTTTAATACTTCCACATCTGCAATCTGTCTGTATGCTCAGGAGCTGAGCAGCTGTCAGAGCACAGCCAGCCATGACATCTACAGAACACACCCGGTCAACAGAATACTACACTGGGGACGTCTGCACATGTCGAACAGAGACAACTAAACATGGCTCCCATATCCCGTCACACGCCACATGAATTCCTCCTCTCTCCAAACTTTTCTTTTTGACATGTTGAAACCCACAGTGGCTGAAAAACAATTTGATGTGACAGGAAAAGTGGCAGATTTATTTCCCTTTGAGGTTTTAGCTTTTTGTTCGTCAGTGATACAACATGGTTGCATGGTTTTCACTCCCTTCGGTGTAGCTTTGGTGTTGGGACGTGGCGTGGGCAAGGTCCGTTTCAGTTAAAGTGGATTTTAATGTTTATTATTATTTGATTATAGCAACATATAATTGCAAAAAAACACCACATCAGTGATGACGTGTCATGATTGAATCCTGAATGAACTTAGCATGTGCTGGAGATGCTCAGTGCCATTGGACAGGCAAGGTGGAGATGAAGGAAGAGAGAAAGGAGAGAGGGTGGGGAGGATGATATGCAGAGTGGAGAGAGAGCCTCACTGACGTAGCAAACGTTTGTGTACTGAGAGAGGTGGAGAATAAGGAAAGGAGGGGGTTCAGAGAAAGACAGAGGGACAGGCTGCTTACAAGCTTCTCAGTGTTAACCGAGAGCGAGTGAGAGAGCACACCATGACTGACTAGCAGGGAGAACGAGCGAGAGAGACGGGGAGAGTGCTCTCCTACCTCCAACTGAGTGAGTATATGCTGCTACATCTTCTGCATCTCATCTCCTCCTTGCAAACTGTGTGGACACCCAACTACAGATCAGCACATGCTTTGTTTACCACCTGATCGTTCACTCTACAGAAGCAGGGAGATCCTTGAGCTCTGCTCGTGTCATTTTGACTGAAAGTTTGAGGAATTGTGTTGATTTACGTGGCTGCCAAAGTGAGGGCACGGCAGAATTGAAATGATTTTGAAGAAAATTTGATGTTTGTCCAAACTCCTCCCCGTCAGGAGTGACGTTTCTGTGGAAAGTACTGAGTTGCACTAAACCAGAAAATGTCATTTAGTGCAGTTGTGTGGCAGAGTTTGCAGCGGTGGGAAGCTGTGGGTTCACTCGCAGGCATTCATGCTTTCTCTGCTGGTGGGGGGAAGGAATGCATTTGTGACTGCAAGGCTTCCTGTGTGGGGTCAATTAAATACTGCATGAGACAGAGCACTAAAAGCCTGTCCCGAGAGGAGCAGAGTGCATGAGTGTGTGTGTGTGTGTGTGTGTGTGTGTGTGTGTGTGTGTATTGGTGCATCAATGTGCAATGCCTTGATTACATTTTTTGAACCAGTAATGTTGAGATTCCAGTTCCAACTTCTCCTTGAGAAGCTTGTCTTTTAAAAAAAAAATCTTGATATTGAGTCAGGAAAGTCTAATTAAGTACAGGCTCTCATTTCCTTCTTATGACACATTCCTTTTGTCTCATCTAGAAAATATCTTTATTCTACTATTTTACGTATATGCCTGGCATAGGGACTGAATATTTAAGATTCAGGCAGAATAAAAGGCATAGCTCCTAGATATACAGCTGTGATGTGAAAAAGAATATATAGGACGGCATTACATATTAATAAACCTGACATTCTCTCAGTTTGCTCTGCCCACTATCAAGACACACCAATTAAGCCCAGCTCAAACCAAGAGCCTAAATCAGGTCAGCCTCGAACAAACAAATCTGATTTAATGAAGGATGCTGCAGCGCTGTGCCATTCCATGCCCCACTGTACTCTTAGGTACACGGCTTTATGTGGGTTAACCCCAGCCTCTCTGCACTTTGAAGCAGTTTGGTGAAGTCAGGTTTGAGGACTCCCTCAGGGGACGGAAGCCGAAACCATATACAGCATTGCCTGCCAGGCTAAAGCGAGACCGGGGAGGGAAGATATAGTTTACTGACTCGCTGTGCTCCGCTCCTCTTCCTCCTCTACTGTACGTGTCAGCTTCGATGTTGACCCTCCTCTTATATTCGAGTCATTATCTTGTCCTCGTTGCAACAGTAGCGTTCCTCTGCGTTTGGCTGATACAATATGTCCCCCCTATTCTTAACCCTCCATACTGCTGTGACTGTGATAAAGCAGTTGTGTCGCGTGTCTTGAAATGACTTGGAAGTGCTTATTTATAGGCTGCAGGATCTGCTAAGGGCTCATTAAACACAGAAGAAGAAGAAGAAGACGAAGGTAACATTAGAGCAGAAGGAGGTTGGAGCTGTTCAAGACAGGATGGAGTATCAATCTGGGTGGCTCTCCTATTGATCCACTCTGCCCTGCTCTGGTTGCACTGTCAGGAGACCTTCTCTCTGAATGATCCACCTCTGCCTGTAATTCTACCTCAGCTCCCTCTACACACAGATCTTAATGTGTCTCTTCACAAGTCAAAAAGGTTGGAAACACCGGCAGATGACTGGTCAAACAACTCAACGTTGTTTTTGGTAAAAGTCGTCTTTTGAGAGCTACTCGGGTGGTGCAGAGCTTCTCGGTTGCTTACAGTGCAGAGAGAGTGTGGTTGCTCTATGGTGCTCAGCAAAAAGCTTAAATGGATCAAATATAGAAATATCAAACCTTCATACTTTTTTTGACCAGAATGTCTTTATAGCAGCAAGGGTCATAAACTGCCATGCTGCCTATAGAGCTGGCACCTGACATAATGTATTTACTCTATTGCTGGTCAGACATGCATTAGTTTAAATCATATTTGGAGATTTTATTAAATCCTTGTGCTAAAATGAGATTTGACATTTGAGATCTCTGTCTTAATTTATCAATTAAAAACTATTTTGGAAAAAAAGATGGAGGGACTTGCATGTGTGCATAAATAGGACAGTAAACATATTACATTGAGTTTTATCATCTGTGTAGATTCACATTCATTATTCAAAACAGTAGCAACTGGACTTGAAGATTTTCTTTTTAAGAAAAACCTCAATTTCACTTATGCCCACACCCAACTTGGTCTCTTTGCCTTTCATGTGATTGTGAAGAACAAGCTCTAAACACATCATTAAGAACAGCTGAATCATCAGGAGGACTGAACACTTTTATTATCTCGTAAAAAAGCGATGAATCCAGCAGATTCTGTAAACATGCTGCAGACTGACACAGAAACAAGCCTCGGCAGCGTCTGTTCTTCTTCTCCCTACAAACACTTATGTCCGTGTTCAGATATGGCATCAGTGAATAAAGCTGAGCCAGACTCAGATCTGCTCTGCTCTGCTCCTTCTGGACGTTATTCATCCAAACTCTGTGAACTTTGACAATCCTCTACTTTCATCTCTCCACCGAGCATGAGAGGAGAGGAGAGAAAGAGGAAGAGGAGAGCTATATTTAGACTGACCAAACACTAGACCAAGTAGCAACAAAATTCAAGCTTCTATTGTTAATATCTGCTCCTATTGTTCTAGCGCACACTTACTCCACCCTCTTTCTTTTCTGTCTGATTCCTCCTCTCTCCAACCTCCCACTTGTCTTTCTCATTCCAACCGTCTCGCACTTCCCTTCGTGAATGTGCAGTATTGCAGCCACAGATCAAATATTGATAGAAAATCACTTTTCTGTGATTTTTTCTCAGTTTATGTTCTCTCTCATTTTCAAGCGACGAGTGACTCTCCTCTCTCTGTTTCCACTGTTTTGACCCTGTGTTACGCAATCACTGTTTCATTCACTAACGATGAAAATAGTGACCCTATCTTCTATGTGCCAGAGGCTAGACATTTTCTAGCTACATTAATGTGCGTGCGTGAGCGTGCGTACGCCTGCTTCGTCCCTCTCATTTTAAAAAGCCACACAGAAAAATAGCCCTGAGACACTTTTTTGCTAAAAGCCCTGGCAGAGTGCACTTAATTCTTAAACAGGCAAAGTTGAATGAGGGCGAGGGAGAGCCAGTACAATAGTGACCAAAAAGTATGGAGTCCTCGGTGCCTGAGGTGATACAGATAGAGCGTGGCTTGCCACGAACAATGAGGCTGACGGTCTCCAACAGTATAGAGACCCTCTGTCCCAGCTTATTAAGACATCTGATGAACTCTGCCTGCTGACTCACAGCTGCATTTCTGTTCTGTCAGCTCGTGCATCACCTTCCTGTCAGAAGGATGGTGCAGGGCAGACAAGCAGGCGGGCACAGCCCTGCCCTCCTCTAATTCCTCTCCATCACTCCATTCATGTCCTCCTGCCTGTTTGTTGCCTGTTCCCGCCAGCTTCTGCTAACTGTATAGACCACATTGACAGTGTCATACCCAAAATCATTGATTGGCACATTCAACTGTGTCTTAGCCCTTTTCTTGCTTGGTTATTAGTGTATTATTAACACTTAAAACATGGCTTACATAACTCTCCAGTCTTTGCTGAGTCGTATTTTTAGAAGTTCAGTCTGTGCCCGGTTAAAATGATACCCTGCAGTTTGAGAGTAAACACAGGACAAACCTGTCTGTGTGGAACTGCTTGATCTCAGGATTCCTCAAAGTTGGAATTTGCATAAGAGGAAAAGA
Source organism: Microchirus variegatus (assembly GCF_963457635.1). Classification (NCBI taxonomy): domain Eukaryota; kingdom Metazoa; phylum Chordata; class Actinopteri; order Pleuronectiformes; family Soleidae; genus Microchirus; species Microchirus variegatus. The sequence continues at coordinate 22,080,630 of NC_139810.1, forward strand.
AGAAAGGTTTTTTTTTAATGCCGGGAGAAGAGAGGAGAGGAGAGGAAACCAGATGACAGCTCCATGAACACTGGCATGCAGCTAAAGAAACCCACTGGACTATACCAGTATGTGGGTGTGTACACACTGATGCTGCAGTCAAGGCATCAATTTTGAATAGGAAATGGATGTTGGAGCAACCCAGCAACGTCAGCTGTGAAGCACTTAAGCTGAGCGTGCCTCTCCCTCTTTACCACAGGCAGGGAGGAGGAGGAGGAGGAGGAGGAGGAGGAGGAGGAGGGTTCTGCCTTTTCTGTGCAATGGTGGGGGGTGGGTCGCGGTGGGGTGGGGGGGGTACACTGGCAGCACAATCATGTCTGACTCGAGCGCTACAGGACTCATCTGTAACAAGGTACGCTGTTGATGCTCCCCGTTTTTCGTTGAATCACTCTGAATGCAAACTCATCCTGTTCTTCCACGAGCCGCTTATCTGTCTGAGACATCTTCCCTCTGCTTTTATCCTTCCTCATCCCCCTCTCACTCTTGTCTCAGCAGAGAGTCTGTCTCGTTCACTCACTTTACCAGCATCTCTTCACTTTTTTCTCTCTTCCCTCCCTCCCTCCCTCCTCCTCCTCATCTGGCTTTCAACACATACTGTAAATGTACACCTATTGTTTCTTTGTACTTTGCTGCTCTGCTTTGAACTTGAGGCCCATCTGTTGAGCAACAATGATTTGGATTCTACTGCCATGATCTCATAGTCTTTTTTTTTTGATGAAGTCACCCACACCTTTACACATCGTAGCTGAGCCCACACCAGAGGCTTTGTGTTTATGACGTTTCTTTGGCTGTTAATTCAAAATGCTAAAACACCTGATTCAAATAAATGGGTCGTTATCAGGCTTCAGCAGAGCTTACTGAAGAGCATTTGAATCAGGTGTGTTTGAGCAGGGAAACATCTAAAATATGTAGGACAGTGGCTCCCCAGAACCAGGAGTGAGAAACCCTGCTATAGATCATTGGTCTCATATTCAAATGACATGGGACCCACTAAATGTCAAGTTTGGTCAAGTTAAAACCTGACCCAAGTTAGACCTAAAGTCTAACCTTTTGTGGAAAAAGATCTCAAAATAGTCTCTGGGATCTTCAAAGATGTTCCTGGGGTCCTCGGGGGTTTCGGGTCTTTCAACATCAGACCCCCCACCCAGGTGCCCCATCTGGTTTTGATCAAGTCCCAGATTGCATCCCAGCAGGAGCAATCCATGGGCTCGCCCTCTCTGTGGCTTCAGTGATGGAACGCGTGGCTCCCCTCTTGACATGATAATATTTATGATGATATTTCACATCATTTCAAAATTAGAGTGTTTGTTCTGATATGGAACGATAAATAGTTCACAGTGAACATTTATTTATGATGCAAAATGAATCTATAAAAAACAGTAAAACACAGAAATAACTAATTGAATATCATATTGGACACTCTATGATAGTATAATAATTATATAATAGTATAACAGGACAAAAGTATTCATCCATTCATGCATGAACGAAAGTGTCACTCACTGTTGGTTCTTTGGTAAAGGCAAGGTGTTTGTGATATGCATGTTTCTTTCTGCTGGTGAACATTTACAAATGATGCAGAGACATAATCTCAGGCTCGAATACGACTTCAAGTATAATGAGCATTTCTTCTTATGTTCATTATTATGATGTTATATCTGTACGTTTACAAAGACAACTGCATTGTGAGTCTTCCTCTTATTAAAAAAAACGAAACAAAAAAAAACCCAGAATGGGCACACACAGTAGTGCTGAGACTTGCATGAATGCTTCCACTATTGGTCCCACTGTTGTGTGGTGAACAGCAGGGTTTTTAGTGTTGACGCTCTGCAGTGGGCAGAGGGAATTTGTCTAAAAGATACACCAAGAACACTGTGGTGAAATATATTGAGTCTGCTGATACCTCTTGGTTGTGACAATTCATAGTTTGAGAGTAGTTTCCATTAAAGCTTGCAGTATGCATGCCTATTGCATGTTTCTTTTTAATTTGTACTCGTTTCTGTTGACTGATCTAAATCAGTAAACATTTAGATCCAGTCTTCCACCTTTAGGTGGCCTAGTGTCGTTGTCCATACACACAGTTAGACATACAGTACAAAACAGCGTTGACATATCCTGGATTATATTCACAGATGAGCAGACAGTTATGACACAGATAAGTAGATCAAAGATGACCAAAGAAGAATAAAGATGGAAACAGACTTATCAAAATTAAGGCCACATCAGTGTATGTGCAGTTATTGTAAAGGTTATCAACAGTCTTCCTCATTCAGATTAAAAAAAATGCCTATCAAACATACAGTAGCTCAAGTACGAGCATCTATTATACACTCATCAGTCACAGATGTCTGATAAAGTGGTAGTAGTGGCACCTGGTGTGGTCTTCTGCTGCTGTAGCCCATCTGCTTCAAATTATTGTTGCAGTCCTTGAATTTTAAACCATTCTCAGGCATGTTTGCCTTACACTCACTGTATATTTTCTCTTCTTTTGACCATTCTCTGTGAACCCTAGAGATGTTTGTGATCTCAGTAGATCAGTAGACTTTCTCTACAACGCATTGATTTTTCGAGTGTTATCATCTGTCTGACAGTTGAGTGTCACACTGACACCGCTGTTTTCTGATTCTCTGCATCTGCATTCAAGATTTCTAAAAATTGACTTGCGTGACTCAACAACCACAAACAGAGACAAGAAACATGGACTATTTTATCAGTGACACTAGATAGGAATGTGTGCAGCAAGAATATGTGAAGCTTTTGTAGATGAACATTTTTGTAATAAGAGACCAGAATATTGATCATTTCCATCCATGAGCTCGCTCTTCAGATTGCGCTTCACCCGTGGCTTTGATTTTAAATCATATTGACACGTTTTGCACTGGATTCAACTAAAACAGCTTTTTGGAGGGCTGGGAAAACAGTTGGTAAAAGGGAGGGAGGAGATGAGGGAGGAGGAGATGTGAAGGGAGGGAAAAAAGTAAAATGAGGATGATGTTGTTAGAGAGCTATATTTGGCTGCCTTATGTGGGTGCTCCTGTCTGGTATGTGAGGAGTCTTCCAGCTCTGCACTCAGTTGGGACTGAAGCCACAAGGGAAAAAAACAGGCTGCTGATGGAGTGAGAGGGAAAGGATTTTGTGAGGTTTGTGAGAGTTGTCTGTGAAATACATAGTGTTAAAAGTTCTGCTCATGTATAAATGTAAATATGAATGTAAATGTTAATGATCATGGTGTTTGTGTTTTTGTTCTAAAGTGATTCAGTTTTTTAAAAAAGTGACCAGTTTTGTACAAAAGTGCATCACACACAGAACTGCATCAGGGGTTTACGGTTTTAAGTGTCAGCAAAGTTTTCAATCCCTAAAAACATAAACCAATTCACAAATTTGAAGACACATAACTAAAATTAGTTTTAGTGCTCAATATAGATTTGAAGTGGTTTAAAAGTTATATATAAATACAGTATATTGTCTGAGTTGCAGTGCAGTTTGCTTTTCCTGAAGACTTTGGGTCAACATCTGTGGTTGGTTGAGTGAACAAACACACAACAATACTGCGCTGGTTGTTGGTGTTGTTGCAGTAATCAGGCACATGCTCCCCTGAGAAAGCCTGCTTTGGAAAGCTGCAGTAACGTGCAGACTAGATCACATGGCTTCAGGAAAGGGCAGGAAGGTTTAGAGACAGAAAGACATGGAGGACATAGAGGGAAATGTAGGTGATTTGTCTGGAGCTGCATCTACAGCCTGCACTATATCACATGTAATGTTGAAAAACTGCTACGTTACAGTACTTTGGTGTATTTAACTGCCTTCTCCTACTCTCTTCCAGGGTTCAGCAGATTCCTACACTAGTCGACCCTCTGATTCCGACCTGTCCCTGGAGGAGGACCAGGAGGCGTCTCGGCGAGAAGCCGAGCGCCAGGCTCAGTTGCAGCTGGAGAGAGCCAAGGTGAGAGCCTAATCGCTCAAAGGTCAAAGCCTGCTCTTAGAGCTGCCTTCAGGTCCTGCTGACCATGGTATGTTTTAATTTGTTTTGCCTCTCAACAGTCTAAACCAGTAGCATTTGCAGTGAAGACCAATGTGAGTTACTGTGGAGCCCTTGATGAAGATTGTCCAGTCCAAGGTGCTGCAATCAACTTTGAAACCAAAGACTTTCTGCACATCAAAGAGGTGAGAGGTTACATCCAACACACACAAACATGATCATGATCATCACAGAGCGTTCTCCATGTCTTGTTTTTTTTTTTGACGTCACAGTTGAATACGATGTGTTTTGCTTCCATGCAGAAATACAACAATGATTGGTGGATTGGTCGGCTGGTGAAGGAAGGAGCAGACATCACTTTCATCCCAAGTCCTGTCAAACTGGAAGCCATGAGGATAAAACAAGAGCAGAAAGCTGCAGCAAGGTCAGAGATCACTCAGCTCTCAGATACAGTATATACTTGACTTTGTGTGACTGTCAAATTAAACCACACTTTTGTCTGTCACACACTTTGAAAACTTTTATTTATTTATTTTTTTGACCTAACAAGTCATGTGTTGCTCTGGTTTCCTTCAAGTCCTTCTATCTAATAATTTAATTGCCTCCTGAGGGGCTTCACATGAAATAAACCCTTGCATTATGTTGCTCCACAGGAAAGGCTTGAACGCTTCATCAGGAGGCTGGAGGTCCACCCCACCATCTGCAGGTAAGTGGGACTGGAGGAATCCTGCTGCTTCATGTGTTTGTTCTGCTTCGATGGCGACTGCATCCTCTCACAGGGTCACTTTTATATACAGCAAATATTCATGGGCTAAACTTTTCCCTGTTCAGAAACATCTATTTACTTTGCTTTTTAAATTAAACAATACTTAATTTATGATGTGATTTCAGGGATCAGGTGAGTTGGTTGACAATGTACTTTACTATTATTTACTTTTCTTCAGCTATGTTATCTTTTTAATGCACTTTTGTGGAGCCTTGTATAGATTATTAACCTTCCTGCAGTTTACCTAATGTTCATTCTGTTTATTCTGTAAGCCAAACAGAAGCAGAAGCAGGTACGTTTGTCATTCTGCCTCTTCATTTCACATTTACCCAAACATTATGAAAGTTACAAATTGTTCTGTACATAGTTGACAGGACATTGTGACATGCTGAACGACTTGAACTAGTTGCCATTCTTTTACATCTGTGTGTCATTGTATTCACTTCATTATGGTCTGTATTTTCTGTGCATGTGGCCAGACTGAACATGTTCCTCCTTATGATGTGGTTCCCTCAATGCGGCCAGTGGTGCTGGTGGGTCCTTCTCTGAAAGGATATGAGGTGAGCAAACGAACTGTACCGCTCGTCATTTAGCGTGGGTTGGTTGTGCTTTTGGATTCAAATGATTCCATGGATGTGTCCACATGTGTATGTGCTGATGTGATTTAACCGACTGCTTTTAAAGGATAGCTCAGAATTATTTGTGTTTCCATGAATCTGTGTGGGATCAGGACATAACAACTCTCTCACTCAGTGCTTTTACATTTAGCAATAATTTGGTTTTCTCGATGTCATGTAAACAAGTTAGTCTGACTAAAAATGAGTCAGTCTTTATCGGACTAACATACCTGGATAATACAATGCATAGTCCGATTACTCCTGCTTTTATACGCTGAGTCGGTCTTGGTGTTCTACGCATGCACCAAAATTTCCTCCCGGTCTTTAACCTACGAATAAAGGGCGCCTTTTTTCTGACAACACAGCAACCACAAGAGCTAATGCTCGATCTAATTTTTATCACGATTAACACAGCAGGTACGAAACATACAGAACAACAGCACGATCCATTCACCGTCCATCTTACCGTTCACTGTTTGTTTTTCTGTGACGTAGTGGTCAACAGGAAACTGATTCAATAGGCACTAGCTTATAAAGAGATACAGCGCCACCTTTGGAGGGGGAGTTAGACGTACACAGCCAATGAATCGATTTTCGCAAACTCGGCACGTTGTCCGATTGATTGTCTTAGTTGGACTACGGCCTTAGCTCGATGAGCACTCAAAAGTACAGACTGATAACATGACCCAGATTTTAGCTAGTTAACAAAAGTTTAAGATATGAAAAGAATATGTTGCCACTTTTTTCTTACAGTTAGATTGGAAAAATTAGGTTTGTAAACCACTCTCTCCCTGCTCCAAAGTCCATAGAGTAAATGACCAATTTTACATAATAGAACACATGAGTTATTAATGCGCTATTGCCTCAATCAGTAACTTTGAATGAGTTGTCTTGTGACTTTGGTGTTTGAAATCCTTCATTCAGATCTCCAAGACCTATATATAAAAATAGCAGCTTTTATCTGTGGATTGGTGCAGGAGGGTTTGAAAAGCCTCCCTTAAAATGAGATGCTGTAATTAAAAGCATTTTTTTAAGGTGAGAAATGGCTGAAATCTGTTCTTCCTTATGTCCCTGCTGGCAGTCGTGTTTTCAGCGAGTGTCTGCTGGTTCCATGTGCCTAACCCTACGAGCATGCACATGGCAGTCAGCTGTATGTCTGATGGCTCCTAAATTAAAACACTAAATAGTGAACATAACAAATAATGTAAGTGTTGCTACGTTTACTACTGTGGGTCAGTCACGTATTCCATGGTTGGTTGTTCGGTCCCAGTCTTCTCCACTCTGTTGAAGTGGGAGCCTTGTGTCTTATAGAGTATGAGTTTATATTTAGCAGTCTGTTTCTATGTCTTTCTGGAATTGCCTCCATTGGTTCCAGTTTAATCGGGATTGGCTTTTCTCTTATGGACTTGTCTGGTTTGATGTAAAGGGAATCACTCTTGCCTCCATTATCCCATTAGCAGTGATACCAAACACCACAGTCATATCCTGATGAAATTATAGCACACACAACAGGAATCTTAGATCCATTTTGAGCGATACGAAACTCACATGTACAGCATCACGTCGTCTCCCATACTGAACCGTAAGTGACCTATATGATGAGGTGTATGTAAACATAATGCACTCGAACTTGATTAGTCTCAGAAAATGAAATGTATCTGCAGATGAACATGTTCAAATGTGATCAGTCTAATTGAAGAGAAGCAGTATGCAGCATATATGCTTGAGCACGTATGGTTATGGTTAATGTTCAGGTTAGGCTGTTCAAATGAATGGAAGTCAGTGCAGAGTCCTAACAAGAATAGCTGTGCAAACGTGTGTGTGTGAGGGAGTGAAATATTCATGTATTGCTCTGCTGATGTGCTTTAGGGATGTTCCTGCGGTGAACACCAGCCTCCCTCTCTCTTTCACTCTCTCTCTCTTCCTCCTCTCGTTCTCTTTCCTTCTTCTTTGTCTTCTACACATTATTTTCAGTTGCTCACTGTTGTTTACGGTCTCCGACTTTTCCTCATATACACACATCCTTACAGTGTATATAGTACATATACCATCAGCATCACACACTATATGTCTCCACGACGTGCTTGTTTCTACTGTTCTGACTGTCTTTCATCAGGAAGGCCATTGTTGTAAAAATTAAATATTCACTTTAATTCATTATTTATTAATTAACTGCTGTATTGTGCCAAGTGTGCATGTTGTTCTGTCCAGCATTAGAAAGTCCAGGCAGACAGCCGTTTCTTCTCGGGAATAAGTGTTTTATGTATTTTGTTGACAACTATAACTGCAAGGAATCCATAATGAGAAGCTGGTTTCGCGTGAGAATAATTCTAAAACAGTTGGAAATTATGCTGTGCCAATCTCAGCTGACATAGGCACCTGGACAGTTCACCAGTTCATCACAGGGCCACATATAGAGAAAAAAATAACCATTCACTCTCACATTCACACCTACGGTCAATTTAGAAAGACCAATTTACATAATCTCCATATTGCATGTTTTTGGACTGTGTGATTTCCCAGTTTTTGGGATCTATATGTTGAGCTGTGTCGGTGCATAGTCTCTCCTGACCTCCTCCTTCTTTCTCCCGTCTCCCTGTCTATAGGTAACAGACATGATGCAGAAAGCCTTGTTTGACTTCCTGAAGCACAGATTTGATGGCAGGTGGGTAAAGCTGTCTGTGGCGGTTCTCCACAGCTGCAGCTCAGTGTACAGTTACACTGTGGCTGAGCTACAGAGCTGCTCGTGGGGATCCTGCCTATCACATTTTCATGGTCGATAGGACACATCATGATGATGATTTATTTTTAGCTGCGAGAGAGTACAAGTTCATCTCTTCCTTTGAAATGGAGCAGTTGTGGATGTGATGTGATGTGATAAGACGCTTCATCTTTAGGATCTCTATTACACGGGTGACTGCTGATCTGTCACTGGCGAAAAGATCAGTGCTCAACAAGAAGGCCATAATGGAAAGATCTAACACACGCTCCAGTATTGGTAGGTGACAAGTCTTTGATTTTGTTTTGGCTAAATAAAGATGAATACCTGCTAAGAAGAGATAGCGTCTCTTTCTTCCATGTGAAACACTGCTAACTTATCTGATGCTTGTTTTGTTAACGTGTGACGCTCTGGTTTCTTCACAGCTGAGGTCCAGAGTGAGATAGAGAGGATCTTTGAGCTGGCCAAGTCTCTTCAGCTGGTCGTCCTGGATGCAGACACCATCAATCACCCAACACAGCTCCTCAAAACCTCCCTGGCTCCCATCATGGTCTACGTCAAAGTGTCCTCGCCAAAAGTAGAGTACTAACCATTTTGACCAATTGTTACATCATCATTATTATTATTATCATTATTATTATTATTATTATTATTTTATGACAGTATGACAATGGAATTAAATAATCATCCTTAATTGCCAATTTGGGCTTTAAATCTCTTCCATGTATGTAGAATATTATGCTATAGATTAGGGGTCTCAACCTCAAATGACTTGGGGACCAATGAGGGGCCATTCATGTAAAATAAAAAAGAAGGAAATAAGCTTAAAACCAACAATTGTTATGATACAGTTGACAATAAAAAACACATTTATGATGCAAAATGAAAAAAAAGGAAATAACATATTTACGACTTTAATAAAAACATGAAACAAGCTCATATATATATATATATATATATATATATATTTAGAAAAAAGTCTGATTTAAGGGGGGCCCATATGGCTATAGATGTAGTAATATATCTATAAAAAAATATATTTTTCACTCTTCATTTTAACTGCTCAGCCCTCTCGTCTCACAGGTTCTTCAGAGGCTGATCAAATCTCGAGGGAAGTCACAAAGCAAACACCTCAACGTTCAGATGATGGCTGGGGACAAACTAGCTCAGTGTCCACCTGTACGTCTCACCAGGAACTCTGACAAACAACTTTTAACGGACACCGAGTGTTGGGAGTTTTCATTTGTTATCTCTCGTGTTCCTTCCCATGACTCGACAGGAGCTGTTCGACGTTATCCTGGATGAGAATCAGCTGGATGATGCATGTGAACACCTGGCAGAATACCTAGAAATTTACTGGCGGGCTACACATCTCCCCTGTTCTGCCCCTGTCAACCCCTTACTGGACCAAAGTGTGATCACCCCACCGTCAGCTAACTCCAGCCAACAGGTAAGGCAAACTAATATTCAACGTTTTTTTTTCGTTTATATTTGGGCTGCATTCTGCTTTACATTTCTGCTTCCTGTTTCCATTTTTCTGTCCCTAGTTCTCTGAGACTCAAGAGTTGATAGAATGATCACTACCCCTGTCAAAGGTGAGAAGAACTTTTTTACCCGTTCTTTTTTTCTTTTTCTTTTTTCTTTCTTTCATGTGTTCATAAATGTGCCTCCTACTCCTCTGCAAAAGCAGAATGTGCTGTCAGCCGGGGTCAAGACTAGGAAGTCATAGCACACAGGGACCAGGGTGCCACCAGGGGGCAGCAGCAGCAGCAGCAGCCCTCATCTCGTCAAAGACAGCCACCACCTTCTCAAGCACCACTGAGGGCAAAGAAGAGAACAAGAGTCCCTTGAGAGAAGAAAGGAGGAAGATTTGACCAGCACCGTAACAGAAAGAGGAGCCTCCACCTCACTGCTGCCCCCTCGACAGGAGCACCCTGCTCCCACTGCCATGCAACAACTCAGGGCTGCTTTCTACAGCTGCATGTATACTGGTAACTGAAAAACCAGTAAAGCAGTGCAGACACTGCACATCACCTTCCTTCACCACCAACCTCCCCCCCTCCCCCCCCAACCTCACAGTGACATTGCAAACTTGCTGCCATTTTCCTGCTTTCACACTGGAAGTCACATCGTCCGAAAAAAAAAAAGAAGCCGAACTAGAGCTAAGCTAAGCTGATTCAGCACTCACTGTAGATGTACCAGAGGAGTCAGAGTATGAGCGTACGTTTCTGTAGCAAAAGCAAATCGATCAGCACAGCACAAAAATAATGAAAAGTTTACCAATTTAGGGATACCAGGGTCTTCCTCTCTGACCAAAGAAAGCAGAGAGTAACAGAAAACAAATTCTGTTTGTCTTCCGCGTCTACAGATTTACTGTAAGCCGTCATTCCAGTGAAACCAAATGTTTCCTCAAAGGCACACTTGTTTCTTTTTTTACGTGAACCTCCAAGAGAAACACCCTTTCATTATCATTCGTTCATCGATTGTTTTCCAGTCTATATTTTATGAATTCATGTAGTTATTTGGGCTCTCAGTACAGCTGATGAGCCTGATTGAAATCCATGCATGACAAACACACAGTAGGGTTGCATGTCATCAGTCTATGTGCGTCTCCTCTCACAGTGATGTGAATGCATGACTGGTGCCCTGTTGGCTTTTAGAAGAATTATTTACAATAAATAATGGATTGTCAGAGGTAAAACATACAGTATGTAACCAAACAGAAGATAAGATTTGAGAAGATAATAGCACACATGCATTGGAAAACCTCTGCTATTTCCTTATTCCATAATCTGATACTCAATCACTTTATTGATATATCTTTTCTCAAACAGTTCCAAAGAGATTACTGTGGGTCAGTAAGCTTATCTAGATGTTGTAGGCACATGAAATCTTCAGGTCTCTGAGCACATCAACAGAGTGTGAGAATGGTCACTCCCTAATAGGGCTAATTCATTATTTAATTGTCTTTTGGCAAAAAAACAAACAAAAAAATTCAGCAGAGTAGTCAAGGCTTATAAGTAGATGGAGAGCGACCTCTGCTGGTGTGTTTATGTTTGTTAGCAGTCTCGTATCTGCTGTTTACTGACTAACTATTCAATATGCATTAGCACAAATTAAGCATATGTACAATTTCCAGTCATGGCACTGTTTGAATATCTTGGCTGCAAATGTGAAAAAAAAGCTTCATCCAAACGTTGCAAAGACGCCAGTCGTGAATATTTAAGAATCCATTTCATGTCTCAGTATAGTAACTGCATCTCAAACAAATACTAGAGCATCTACTTCCACCATGTAAAGCTAAAGAACTCCGCTAACAACATACGACGTTTGTAAATATTCAAATGTATGTGCATGACATAATGTATTCCTGTTTCATCAGAAGGCCTTTTCAGAGAATCATCACATGAGCCACTGTCAGAGTAAATCAATGATGAGCTACATAACCAATCCAATGTATGCATTATCACAGCTTAACTGTACATAGTGTATATTTCATATGCAGATATTATTATTATTATTATTATTATTATTGTTATTATCATCAAATTGCACAGAAATGCTGACAGGAAGTAGAAGGTTTTTAGTCACTGTACACAAGTCTATATTCAGCGCCTCAGAAAGCATGCATTTATATGTTCTATGATCTATGATAGTATTTAGGACCACAGTAAAGATTGCTTCCACTGACACTCACATTCATTTCTCAAGGACCAGGTTTGAGCAAACAAAACACAAGAGCTCAGTAAACCAAACAAAACTAATATCAGCTCCTCTTAGCTATTTTTTTTGTTGCAGGAACTTTTTACACATGGAGAATTATTCTTTGGAAGTCCAAAAGCACAATTTATTTTATATATACATACATATATATATATATATGTATATATATACATATATATACAGTTATCACTTCCTATTGCTTTTCACTTGCCTAAATTCTGTATGCAATACAAGGTCTAGCATTGTCAAGACACTCGCTGAGACTATCAAGATATCTCCTCAGTTATGATGGGGCTATAATAGCGATGCTACGATGCAATAAATGCACTTAAATGTTATGCTGTGCCCACTTTCAACACTGAACAAGCTGTCGGGTCCAACGATGATGATGATGATGATGATGATGTCAACACATCCCACGGTTTCTGACACGAGATAAACCATGTCCAACAGTGTCTGACGACGACGATGATGATGATGATGATGTGTACAGGGTGCATCTTTTGTCAATGGTACATTTGAAAGAAGAGGTGAATTAAAAAAAAAAAAAACATTTAAGTAACATACCTGTGTGTGTGTGTGTGTTGTTTTGATTTATTTATTCAGTAGTTCAGAATGTATCCAACAGAGGGCAGTAGTAGGATGCGTTACATAAACCCCAGCAACGTCATAAAAGGTTATTGATGTTTGTCTTGTTGTTTTTAATGATATCTTTCTATAAAATATAATATGGAAATCTTAATTAACAATCCTTATTTAATGTGTATATATATATATATATGTAGTTATGCCACAGTTGAAATTAAGAGATAAATCATTAAATCATCAAGTTGCAGCTTTAAATTGTATTTTTGACAATAGAGTGATTACAACTCTGTGTGAACACATCAGTGACAATGTTCTCCTGCTCAAAGCTAAAAAGAAATTCTGAGATAAGCTGGAACCGAAAGCATTTTCCAACCTGCCAGTGGGAATAAATCCTTGCAGCACGGTTGCAAAATCATGATTTTCATGGGTTTATTGTGAAATGTTGAACAATATGTGTGTGTAAAGTTTGGCAGCAGACATAACTGGGACGTTGAGTCCCAGCCAACACGGTTCATGTTCATCACTTTAAGCGTATAGGCCTGTAAGTATATGACAACAAAAGATGTCATAACCCGACGTGTGTGAGAGGTAATGACTCACAACACATTCAAGATCCATACTTAATCAGCTCACACATGAGCAGCTGTACAATCTGTTCAAATTGCGCATAACCGCAGCCACGCGCTCCTCATTCAAATTCGGCTCGTTATCAGCGTTATCACCAGCTTCTCTGTGGACGAGCACCATTCACCATCTGTCTTGTGATGCCACGTTGCATTGAGTGGTAGCCTAAGATCTTTCCCTGAGACACAAGTGAAAAAAACAAACGTGTAAATAGCGGCCTCATCTGTAAGTGTAGAAAGCCAAGTGAGTTCCATGTTTCTATCAAACATGTGCTGATGACTTGGTTTCTGGCTCGTGAGAAACGTATAGTGACTCAGCTTTTGTCAGTTTTCCTTGACATCGTATGTAAACCGCTGCCTCCTCTTCCTCGCCGTCAGCCATATTGGAAGGTGACACTTCACGCCTGATGATTATTCACAGCCACCTGTCTCTCTCTGTTCTACGGTGGTGGTTACACTATACAGATTGTTTCAAAGGGTTAGAAAGAGTTCATCGTCTGCAACTTTTCCCTCTAATCCACAGTGTTGCACACAAATCTGTGCCCCATACATGTGGAAGCCTCGGGGAAAGCGACTTCCTCTTCAACGCAAGCGTTTCACACCTGAGCAAAATCATCAACATTATCTGTCTCATTAGAGCAGTTGTGTCTGAAATCTCAGCATGTTTCGGCATTCAACGCTTAAACTGTGTGAGGTCTTTTAGTGCGATGTTTCAGAAAAGTGTGTTTTCAGTCTTCATTACACCCTGGGCCGATAAGACACAACTGCAAAAGCCATAGGTACTGTATTTTTTTAATGGAGTTAAATGTTGCAGCTGAAAATCCCTCACCTTACCCTTCGACGTCAGCATTAAAACTCAAAAGATGTTTAGTTTGTCCATTGTGGGCTATTGTAAAAACATAGTGGTCCAAAAGCTGACCTGGATACTGATATTTATATTTATCCCATTAAGATACATGATCTCTTCTTCCAGGGAGTCCTGGTCACGACAGCAGCATAGAAAGTACAAATAGTTACAGTAACAAGACAATTTCAGATATAAAACCCACAACAGTTTGTATGTGAGACACTGAGAACAACAACTCATATACAGTCAGGTAACTGCACACGCATAAAGGATTTTGTCAAATCAATTTGAATGAATTTAAATTAATTTTTTAACCTTTATTTGTGAGACAGAGCAATCACATTTTTAAAAAGCAAAGGCATGAACTTATAATTAATGTTTGATTAATCATCACGTCTCACGTTTGTTACCCAAACACTGCTCAAAAAAGGCTACTATTTTAAAATACTATTTTCTGAAACTAAAGTCAAATATAAATAGTAATCATGTTAATTTCTTCTATAATAACCAGTCTTCCCCTCTGTGTTACAGTAGTATGATTTTTTTGTGGTTGTTTCTTTTTATAATATACTGTAGTTGTTCTTTCTTTATTATAATATATTGCTGCAAGATGGATTTTAAAAATTCAAGTTCTATGAAATTATTGCCAAACTCATTTCCTTTTTACACCATTTATTTGAAAGAATGCGTGTAAAATCACAACAATGTTCCTATTACATGGAAACACGAGCAAATGCCGTTAATAGACATGAAATGCAACACAAAACATGTCCTCGTGTCAGAGCCCGTGCATGACAACAACAACAACAACAACAACAACACGTTTGTATAAACAAGGTCACAGAAACTGTCGACTGTAAGTAAATTAGCCACAGGCTGCCAGACACAGGAGATAACACTTAATTGACTTTTATCTTTTTTTTTAGTTTTCCGTTTACAGAACAATGAGACTCTGTTTCCACACAGAAATAACCCTCAGGGTGTGAAAGTCAATGCCTGTGTGTCTCCAGAGGTTTGACCTGCAGCACGAGTCAGAGGAGAGACCTTTGACTTGACCCCTGTGAGCACTCAATAGCTTGTCACCTATGGTGGTGGTGGTGGTGGTGGTGGGGGGGGGGGGGGGGGGGCTCACACCAGCCCAGCACGTGACAACACAGTGGTATTACACTGAATCACAGCGGCAGTGGTCAGAGCGGCCTTTTGATCAAAGAGGCATTCTTTCACTCTTCTCTGCCTGTGATTCTACACAGCAGCGACAATATCTGGGATCAGAAATGCTCAGTGCCACCACCTATAGGACAAACATTGTGAAATACACATTTGCGGAAGCAATCATTTCACCTTATTCCACAGCCTGTTACTCTGAGTGACAGGAAGTGGAGGGCAGCGAGCCCATTTGACAAAGAGGATGCTGGGCTGTTGTGTCAAAGTGACTCGACTGTGATTGTAGTGCAGGTTAAAGTAAACTAATTAGTCCACATTGGATTCGTCTCTCAGTCCTATTGTCCTCAGCCAGTGGTATGCTATTGATCCAGCCGCGTCAAATCAATCAAATCACTCAATTTGAAGCAGAACGTGAGACAAGACTCGCAGGTGAAAAACACACAAAGTCTGCAGGGACTGACTGTTGTGTCCACGTATACTGAATACACAGTGTAATGATACAGTTAAGAATTCTTCTTAAAGAAACATCAACGTCAATCACTTTCTGTTGCATTACTCAAGTGTTTAAAATTATCTTCACCTTCACTTGTTACTTGTTTTCACATTTTGAGGAAATGTGTGAGGAAAAGACGTTGAAAAACGTATCATAAAAGGTCCTTAATTACACACATTCAAACAATCACGAAACAATCCAGAGTTTGAATGAACGAATGAATGAATATCTTTATATCAGGTCTCTGTTGCTCAATACAGCCTTTGATTTTATGTGGAATTTCAAATATAAGTGTCAACACGATGATGCAAATTGCTGTAAATACTGTACATCAGGGTAAATGGCCATGCACCAAGCCACCAGATAAAATGGATTGATGACAGAGTAAGAATAAGCTCTGTGTGTGTGTGTGTATGGATTCATATCTGCTTACATTCACTTCCATCTTACAGATCTCTGCACTGTAGCGCAATATCACTTGAAGGCACTGAAAATAGCACCAAGACCTTGTTGATTTCACATTTCTGGGTGTGACTAGACGGCTGTTCAGTAGGGACCCCCTGAAGAAACACACACACACACACACACACACACACACACACACACACACACACACACACACACACACACACACACACACACACACACACACACACACACACACACACACATAGCCATCAGATGAAAGATGTGCAGTGTTTCCTGTCCTAGAGATGATAAGAAAATCAGTATGTGACAGTGCAGAGCTGTTGTTCTCGCCCCCTCTCCCCACTGTGCTCCTTAATTAGAGTGTCTCTGGCAGAGGGGAAAACCCTGGCATATCGCCTGCCTCCTCCTCATCCTCTCATTCTCTGGTGCTTAAGGCACCCAGTACCTGTCTGTGCCTTGTGCAGAGCATGGCGCTCTCTTTCAGGATCATCCCCCACAGATTTAGCCCACTTCTGCGCACCTTTGTGTTATCGTTATTTATATCTTCATTCAGCTTCCACTATTTATGGCTGTGTTGACTCAAAGATTGGCTGTCCTCACAACTAAATATCATAACATTTTGATGATAAGGACATAAAGGATACGTATATGCACTGGTGCCACGCTCTTTGTGTGACAGAATGTCAGCCCACACCACCAACATGCGTATTCACTGAGCCTGAGGCTGTTTGCTTAACAACAGTAAAGTGAAGGTAGGTGTGTGGGAGCTCGTGCTTCTGTGGTTTTTTGTCTGTGTGCCCTTGACTGCATTTGTTCCTACAGTATGTACGAATACTACACATGAGCATGTGTGTGTGTGTGTGTTGCAGCTGTTTCTTCCATTCTGCTCTCCGATTCATTACAGGGGCTATATGGCTTTTTTGTCTGCTTAATTTAGTAGATCAGACCCTCTGCCCTTTTTTGTGATGCTGGCAGATTTACTGACTTACTTCACCGACGGGACACAACAGCCAAGCTGGCATCTATACTGGGTGCTTGGCTGGGTTGTTGGCACCACAGAGTTTAGCCTCCTCTCAAGCTGTTCCTCATTAGCAGCAGCCGTGGTTTCTTCATGATATGAGAATATTATAAGCCCCATCATGTGTTCTCTGTGTGGGAGATAAAACACTATTTTCTAGGATCAGTGTCAATCCAGGAACAATCAGGAACAATGTTGTTATCAGCTAATCATCACCTCCTCTGTTGTTGTCCTTTATGTCTTGGCCATATCCTTTCAGACAATCTCACGTAAGAGCAATTAGCAGAAGCTGCCATGGCAACTAGCATGACCTTTCTGTCATTTCTTTCTATACATTTTACATTAAAAGCTGACTGAGGCTGATATGAACCTAACCTCTATATTAAATACCTTTTACTTTCAGGTGATATTGTGGACTTTCACTCAGTTTAAATGCACCCTGGTATAATCAGAGATGGAAAGTAATGAATTACATTTACTCACATTACTGTAATTTAATATGTTTTTTTTTGTAAAATTTGTAATTTTGGTTTTACTTAAATATGTTTTTTTTGGGAAGTACTGTACTTCACTATGTTTTTAATCACATTCATTACTGAGTAAAAAAAAATGTTGGCCTCAATTTAAAAAAATAAAATAAAAAATTGACATTTGACCCATTTTGACTGATACATTATGTGTTTACACATTTTCTTTTGTCAGCACTTTAATTAAAAACAATTCATGTGAGATTTGTGTCCCCTTGTCCTTTTTGCTCGACACAAGAAAGAACCCCAACTTTATTGAAAAGGTAATGTAGAGTAGAACATTTCAGTACACTTTCCACCTACGGGTATATTTAAGATATACAGTTGTAAATATAGCACATTATAAAGCATGTATAACACAAGTTTGACTGAGATTATAAGAAGAAATTACACTATCGTTCAAAAGTTTTGGGTCACTTAGAAATGTCCTTATTTTTGAAGGAAAAACACTTTTGTTTCAATGAATAAAACATTAAATGAATCAGAAATACACTCTATACATTGTTAATGTGGTAAACGACTATTCTAGCTGCAAACGTCTGGTTTTTAATGGAATATGTACATAGGTGTATAGAGGCCCATTTCCAGCAAACATCTCTCCAGTGTTTTAATGGTACATTGTGTTTGCTAATCACGTTAGAAGGCTATTGGATGATTAGAAAACCCTTGATAACCCTTGTGCAATGATGTTAGCACAGCTGAAAACAGTTTTGCTGGTTCTTTGACGAAAGCAAAGTTTGAAGGGCAACATTATTATTTTGAATAAAAATTATTATTTCTAATCTTCTAAAAGTCTAGAGTATATTTTCTATTCGTTTAGCAACTCTTTTGATGAATAAAAGTGTGAGTTGTAATCGAAAACACAAACAAATTGTATAGGTGACCCCAAACTTTTGAACGGTGTATACATCTAATTTATGTAGCAATGTAATGGAGCACTTTTGCACTCGCCGACCACAGAGGAACCATAGTGATTATTGAATTTAACATGGGCTCCGACATGTGTAAAACATGTCGAGGTGGTTAAAGGTGCATTATGTAATAAATTTAAAGCAACTGGCCATAAAATCCTCCTAATATGTCACAGAGACTCAGGAATAATGTTCATATAACAAACTGAACTCACCAACAACAACAGTACAGACAAAATATTTGCATTAAAAAAAACATTTTGCAGACTGCAAATCATGTTTATGTTTTGAAATCATGTTTTGGCATGTGGCGCCACCTACCGCCGTCTACCAATCATTGCAGTCAGTAGAGTCTCAGCTGCCGAGCAACCACGGGTTGCCAGTTACGTCAGAAAACGAAACCTACAAGACCTCGGTATTTTGAATTTGAATGTAGTAACCGTTTTTGGCCACATTCTCACTTATGGCACCTTTAAGAAAATGAATACACAGTGTAAATGTTAACATGGACCTGCTTAAAATAAAAGTTGTGCTCACACAGCTGTGTATTTTATATATGCCAGGCGGCTGCAGTTGGCTGACATGCTGACACTGACCGTGAGCCACACAAAGACTTTATGTAACAATTACATCATGTACTATAAGCTAGAGTTGAGCATCAGTGCAGTGACCAGAAACATCTCCATCCATGATTGTGCTGAACCTGGAGACGTCTACACTAACCACTGAGTGTTTTTCCCACCCTTTCTTTCTTTAAAGGGATTAAGTGAGCACCTTCCTTCACCTGCGGTTTGTTGATGCAGAGGCATCACACATGCAGAGAGCTCAGCAGGACTTCTTACAATTACCAAATGGAACAGCTGCAGCGTTTGACAACAAACAGCTCACTAAGCAGTTTAGACACTGAAGCATTTAAATAAACAGAGAGCTAAATCATGTCGGAACATTATAGCGATGTGGAGTTCGCAGCCATTCCTGTTATAATGCCTCCTTGCATCAGTGTGAGTCAAATTCACAGTCAACAGGATCAGCACAATCCTCATGTCTAAATGACTGAGGCCCAGATTGCCTTCTTAATGCCAGTAAAATATTTGTTTTATATATTTCGAACAAATATTACAAATTACATTTGCACGACAGAATGATGTAATATGATGTAACACATTAGTTCGACTGCGTGCAGATCTATGAATATTCTGTCTCCACTCCAGAGCTCGTTTGAACATCAAAAGCCGTCTCGGCAATTAGACGGAGATGCAGATGTGGGAGAGTGAGCATTTAAAAATTACCAGTGTGGCATACTAATTCCTGTCACAAAACGTTCTACAGTAAAAAAAAATAAATAAAAAAATAAAAAAATGGAAATATGATTCCAAACAAAAGATGGAGAAATCAGATGAAGAAAGAAGAAATGGCTTTGACAAGAAGGACAAAGGACATGTCTTTATAGGTGACGTGTTGCATAAAGTAACAGAGTACATACCAGTATCTTGACCATGATTGCATGACAGCATGTTAGGTAAACTATGAGTTATGCTATATATGAAATAGATTTTAAATGTGAAAACAGCCACTGCAGACACAACAGACACTTTTCCATTATGCTAATCTGAGACTGACAAACTCTGGTCAAAGTTTGATCATTTTTCAAGAGGCATATGGAATATTTACAGATTCTGTGCTGTAGACAAAATATGATGGAAACTAGTGGCTGACTGGCGTGGCTGACAGTCACAACAGCTAGCCATGCTAATGCTAATCGAAAATTAACATTTGCTTTGTGCCTAATGAGGTTGCACAGTGTTTGTGCAAAATAAATATGTGCTTGCGTATTGGTGAATGGACACCGACTTCGTCGTTTCAATATAACACCATGTTCTGTGGTGAACTGTGTCAAAATGTCTCACCCACCGTGAGGACAGCCTCTTCACTCCCACCTCCCCGCTCAGACAACGCAACTGCTGCTGATGAGCCGCTGCCTGCCTGGTGTAGAGTGATAAATCAGCGAAAGTGCAGCATGATAAATCAGCGAAAATTTAAATTCCTCCAAAGAATTGCAAAATGCACACCATCGGGCCATGCTCAACTCATGTACGAAGTCTTAGAATGATCAGACTAACGGTCAGCGACACGACTTGCATTATAGATAGATGCCAACACCATCTAATATACATAATACATTGATTATGCTGGTCCCTTGAACACAGCTGCATGCATTACAGTATTTATACTACATGTGCTGAGGAAAAATACTACTACAGGGCAGACACTGAGGATAATACTGTCTACCTACATCGGTCTTGTTGCACACTGATATATATATATATATATATATATATATTTTATAGGATGAACCTGCTCCTTTAAAAACCCTCGCTGTCCGTCAGCTTCTTTCTTCCACCTAAAACATAGGCAGATATATTGCAGATATACTTCTTGTTGTCATGACAACACATCCGTGCAATGAAGTTGTATTTTTCCACGTCCACTGCCACAAAATTGATAACAATGCATACTCGCTTCCACCGCGAGAGTGAGCGAACACGGAATACCTTTTCTCACGAGGATATCAGTTCGATCCTCACATCTTTTCCCTCATCTTGGCTCATTTTAGTTTCCTGTGCTGATGCTGCCTCTGCCCAGCGCAGTGCTTATGTAATCTGCACTGCCTCTGTGCCTCGCTTCCTCCTTTCAGTATGTACATTCAGGGACATCCCTCTGGTGTGTGTATTCTCAGTGCGTTAACAGCCCCCTTGTCACTACGGATCGATGTCATCGCTCAGCTCTGCACATCCCAGTGTCCGTATGTGTCGCAGTCGGACGTATAACGTCTAACATTTATGCACACTTCATTTTGTGATAAAACAGAGATAAGGTTTCGGCAAGTGAGTGAGTGAAGATATTCTTCCCCTCCCCCTAGGCCTTTGCTGTGTCTTGGACCTCTAATTTATTTTTGCCCAATCCCCCCTACCCTCCTAGCACGAAAAGCAAGAGAGTTATTGCTCAGTGGGAGGGCCCTGTGTGCATCCTGGACTAAGCAGAATACACATCTTACACTCCTTCAAACCACTATGGGCACATGCTTCCCGACTGTAGCCATGGTTCCCTAAAGAGGAATCACTGAGACAAAAAAAAGAGCAGAGTGCTGCCTGCAGTACCCTCTGTGTTCCCTTTGTCTGTCTCCCATCCTTCCCCCCACTGCTAATACTTTGTATCATAGCTGCAGGGACCTCAAGGATAACAGTTGCACACATGCATGCACACACATGCAAGATGATCGCTGATGGACATGTGCTCCCTTTAAAAGGGATCGTACTGCTCCTTTCTAATGGTTTCTGATGCTTTCCCCCCTGAATTACAGAGTGGGTTCATTCATCATTGCCGGGCTGCCAGCTTTAGCTTTGGTGCCCTGATCTGTGCAATTAAAGTAGTGCTCATGCACATGCCCACTGAGTAAAGAGTAACACGGTGGCAGTGAAACACAGCAGAGACACAATATGGTGTAATTATGGAGTAATTATCACTGCTGTAGACACAGTCTGACGCAGCTGACCTAATCTACCGCTTTTAATCACGACGAAGGACAAAGCATTGGATCCTGCTTATTTCTCCTTTGGCGCAGTTGAGGGGACGCTGGACCTATCCATGCTATTTTGGCAAGTGCAGACACACAGGATGTGGCCTGTAGCCAAAATCTGCTGTGTGTGTGTTTGTTAATGGTACAACCCAGCGCTTCTTACCCTCTTGCACTCAGACAGTGTCACTTTGTGCACAACAGAGCTTCAGCCTTTGTGTGTCGTTGTCCAGAGATCACAAATAAAGTCACAGAGCATGTGCGTGAATTTCTACTGCGGGTGATGATTTGGATGTAGAAATAAATGGAAAATCTATAGTTTTTCTTTATGTAACTTTATTTATTTACAATAACCTATTTATAAAATGAAGCATTACAGTATTTGCTGTGTTGCACCAGAGTCTCTACACATAAAGCACAAAACGTTTTGTACAGAGCATCTATGTCATCTCCTGATACGCAGACTAAGACTAACATGGCACACATACTGTATTTATTTTCCACTGACAAATACCTGTTACTACAAATACCAACAGCCACATAAGGATTAAAATACACTGGCGATTATTCATCCCGCCTCCATCTCATAAATGTACATGCTTGTGCGGCTGACTCGTTTCTGGTTCATCTTGGTTCATGCAGAAAGCAAGGCGTTTTTTTTCATAGAGCACCCTTCATATACAGACAGATTCAAATCTATACAAAGATTAAAAAATAAATATAAAAAATAAAATACTATAAATTTGTTAAAAAGAGTGTGAAGAAGACTAAAATGGTCGTTGGGAGTAAAAACGTACATAAAGACATAAAAAAAGAAATATCAAATAGGATTAGGTTTAAAAAATAATGTATAAAATGAATATGGATGTGCGTCCAAAGAACAAGATAATTTCCTGATTCTTTTTTATTTATTTATTTTTAAATAATGGGAAAAACATTCAGTATCAGAGAAACAACTTTCACATATTAAACAACTGCGCTCATTTGACTGCACTCATTGGTCAGTGCTGCGAAACACAAGGTCAAGAGGAGAGAGCTCCAGGGAGCCATAGTTTTAACCACAGGAGAAGGTTTAGGGTCAGCGGTCGGGCAGAAGGAAGGGAGTGGAGGAGCTGCAACGCATAAAGCGATGCGTCCTCACTGCACCTGAAGACACAGAGGGAATATCTCAGCAGGTGCACCGTCACTGGTGTTGTGTGGGTAAAGTGATGATGATCCAGAGGATAACTAATAAAAGCTTGACTGCAATCCCATTTGGGTGGGAGGCAAATTTTCTGAAATATGGAAATACAGAGAAGCACTGTCATGCACATGCCCATACATAACTGCCACATCATCTGTTTTTCAAAAAGTCAAGTTGAGAATGAAAAACAAACGGTAGATATGTACATATATATGCCTGTGCATCAGAACACGTGCACATGTTCCCACCCATATGTCCAAATAAAGGTTAACGTAGTAATATATATCATATAAATATATATATATATATATATACATATATATATATATATACAGGTTGTCACCACTCCTTGTCATGTAGGTGCTCCATTTTGAGACATTTTTGAGATAGGTAGTGAGGCTGTTGCATCATCAGGGATTAAAGAACGACATTAAATTGATACAATGGCTTCACAAACTCTGTTTATGTTTTGGTTTTCAGTATTTTGTAAGCAGAGAGCTAACTCCTCTATTTCAATAAAACATGGTTCCTTAATTTCTGATGACACATCATGGTCATTTTATGTCTTAATATAATAAATATTTAGCACCTTTATACCTACAATCCCCAAAAGGCGATGCAACATTTAAATATACTACTTATCTCTCCTTGGGGTGGTGTAGTTATTGTGAAGACAACAGGCATCATAGTAGATTTGTGATCATGTCATGTTAAATCCTGGTATGCCAGCCCTCCCACACTCCACAGTGAAACTACTGGCTGGATAAGAAATTGATGGGTTTGGATATTCTGGCCCTGCGCTGCACTGCGGCAGAGGCAAAGAATCTTGTGTCTGTTTGTATATAAGGAAGAGAGAGAGAGAGGGGGGGGGAGAGAGAGAAATGCAGGTTGTGACACTTTATCATTCCTCATCAGGACTCAAATATAAGCGCATAGAGTATATCACATTTTTCTTTTGCTGTTTTATTGACAAGACTCCTCCTCCCTTAAAAAAATAATAATAAGAAGAAAAAATTTAACTGCTTGTGTAGTAATGCACTGCGTGTCCTTGTTCACACTGTGCTTGTCAGGAGCAGCTGATTGCGAGCCCTTGAGGAAACTGCATCTTAAAGTCATCAATTTGCTTACCTTCTTTTAATCCGCCAGCACAAGTCAAGGAAAGCAGAGTGCGAGATAATCTCTGGAAGCTGCTGTTGTGTTCTTGCAGAGAGTTCTATCTGAGGACCCCTGACATGATGTAGGCATTATACAACAGCACAGAGGGAGGGCGGAGGGCTGAATGCTGTGTGACTCTCCTCAGATCACACTCTGTCCATCAAAACGAACCAAAAACATGTCCAGTCCAGTGTTACCTATGACTCACAGTAATGTTTATATTTCATTTAGTCTCACATGCCTTTCACCTAGAATATAATCACTGTAACTACACAAATAGGAGACAAAAACAGAAGACAACAGTAGAGCCATGTGCATGGCTATGTTTTCATAAAAGGGCAGAGCTAGTGCTGAAATCCTGTGGCTTGACCCACAGTGGCATTTCTCCTTAAGCGAGCCCTTGAGATACAAGCCACAGCTGAGTGGGCAACTGAACAGTGTGGCTGTCCAGATGTTGGCCTAATTTGGTATGACTAGCAGCGTATGTGGCCCAGTCACACATCCTAACGCCCAGTGTGTGTCCCTGTGTGAGCAAAGTTCCCTTTACAGGGATGCTGTCCCATAGCATTCTCCAAATCATCTGGAAATAAATCCCCTGGTCATTTAAGTTTCAGAACTTCAGAATCATCTAAGAAGGTAAATTACTGTTTATTGAGCTCCAGACATCGCGTGACATGAATACTTTAGTGTACCAGATTCAAACCATCAGAGTTCCCTGGCTGCTTTATATCTATGGAGATCGAGCAATATTTCGAAAAGCTTGACAGATTGAATATACCTGACCCTAATAATGCCTCCAGGGTGCTTTTCAGGGGTATGAAAACAGCCAGAGTGGACATTATTCCAGACCTGCAGCATACTGATATCAGCTTTCAGCCTGATAAAACTTCCCTTGTCTTACTCTGGAGAGTCGCTGAAAGACTACAAGAATCTGGAGGCATACAAATGGACACAATCTGGTGGAGTGACAAATATTCAACTTTGTTATCACTGAAAATGTAAATTTCACTTGGCCTAATGTGGCATGGTCACATGGCTGAGTAGTGGCTAGCGCTGTTGAGCTGCAGCAAAAACACCCAGGTCTAAATGAAGGCCTTTCTGCATGGAGTTTGCATGCTGTGCCTGTGTGTGCATTTTTTTCCCACAGTGCACAAACACGCAGGGGTTAATTTCACCTTAGATGTGAGTGGTTAGGTGTATATGATTGTTCATCACTACGTTTGCCCTTTGATGGACTGTGACCTGTCCAGGGTGCACCTCGCCTTTCTTTCGCCCTGTGTCAGCTACAGCCACCAGTGACCCTCATGTGTGAAATTGTTAAAATATTTAAAGGACAAAATACCACAAGCATGAAGCACCACAGCAGTTCAAACAGCCCTGTTCAGAACGCTCGGTTTAGTTGTATCTCTTTAGGTCCACCTTAAAAGTCCACCTTAAAAAAAGTAAAACGAAACTTAAGGGACACCAAATGACATCATCCACAGATGCTCCTGGGAGCTAACAGCAGTTAGCATTTGGAAAAGTGATCAATTGAAGGATCTAGCAGGCACATTGCCGTCATTTATATCATGTATCCACTGAAGAGATAACTCCTCTGAGGCTGGCAGTTTGTGTAGGACTCTGTGCTGCACTGTGGAGCCAAGGTTTGGTTTTCGGATATACCGTTGCCTTCGCCATCACTCTCGTGTGTTTTACGGACAAAGCGGAGCTCCGTGAAAAAACAATTCCAGAATTTTAGCGCATTGTGACGCCCCAGTGAGTACGGAAGTCAACATCGCGTGTTTTATCTCCTGTACTTAGACTGAGGAGGACCACAAAACCATGAGTGAGTCGTCTTTTTTCCTACTATTTGCCTACTCATAGGGCCTCCAGAGTCCCAAATATAAGTATTTAAATGATAAAAAAGTTGATTTTGCATAATATGTCCCCTTAAAGTGAGCACTGTATTATGTACTCGATAGTAAGTGATCACCACATGAGCTTTAATCTGTTGTCTGTGGGTTCTTAGCACTCGCTTCCAGTGCCTTTCATGGCTGTGATCCACCTGTGTCGTCTCCCAGGACCTTTGGTCATCAGCTAAAATGCTCTCCCCTGGCCTTTACTTGTTTTAGCATCCTGAGGTACAACAGCTTAAAAGTGTCTCTGGACATGCACAGGGCCATTAAATCTGAGAGGTGCTTGTTAGAGCACTGGAAGCAGAGCCACCGTGAGGATGAATGGGCCAGTTGGTCTGCTGGCACCCCTGCCACATCCTGTGGCATGAAGCCAGTTTGCAACACCTCTGCAGCTGGCAGAGACCAAATGTGGTACTTCTGAAGACAGATGAGAGCAGTGGCCTGGAGCACCTTCTGAAGTGGCAGCGAAGTTGGGAAGATTTCCAACAACCCACCAGGTTGAATGTGTGCCAAGTGCGATCTGTCTATCAGTCTACATCAGGGGTGTCAAACTCAAATACAGAGTGGGCCAAAATTTAAAACTGAACAAAGCCGCGGGCCAAGGTTGAACAAATTGACCTTTTAATAGGGACCCAAACAAGTTTTGCATTGAATATTGAACAAGCAAGGCTTATATAACTTTATAGTGACATGCAAATCGAGTTTCAAATAATAATAATAATAATTAAAAAATATCAATGGCATATCAAATAAAATTTAAATAAAAATTGAATGCACCCTAAATACAGGATAAGCGGTAGATAATGGATGGATAAAAATTGAATGCCTCTTTTCTATTTGCAGCTTTCTGAGGTAAATATCAAAATAAACTTTTTCCACAGGCTAATAATACATTTGAAAATAAAATAACAATAATGAAGGAATCAAACATTCAAGCCTTGAAGTAGCAAGAGAAAGTGTATGAATAAAACGTTAATTATTGCTCAGTTTGCTACACTGATTTGCTTTAACACTGAATATGGAACATGCAACGCTTATATTAGAGCATTATGGGATTTGTAGTATTAGCGGTGAATGCGGTGTTACAGCGGCGGTGCCGCTGTATAATACCGGCGGGCCAGCTCTAATGTTAATTTGATATTGCCTCAAGGGCCAAATGAAATTACACGGCGAGCCAAATTTGGCCCGCGGGCCAGAGTTTGACACCCATGGTCTACATCGACGACAACAAATGGTTTGGTTTTAAATGGTTTGGTTTTTTTTTGTCTCACTACCACTGGCAGTTCTCTCAACACAAGTGTAAACACATTTGGCTTGTTCTCAACTTAAAATAAACTTTTGTCGGTGACCCCACACAAAACAACACAAACTTCAGAAATGATCTGTGACCCATTCACTGCCCAGCACAACTGTTCAGCACACTCTCCCCCCCCTCAGTCTCTCTCAGGTCCAGCAACCTACTGCATATATAGGGAGAGAGCATGATTACAAAGCAGCCTCAGCTGTGCCACTATTAGCTCACCTGTGACTGCTTTCATGAGCCATTTTCACACCTGCACTCCCTCATGCAGCCGAGTGCCCCGGACACGCCCACCTCCACATATACTTTTAACCCGTGTGCTCTCCTCAAATTTACTACCCTCTGGACACTTTCATGGTAAAAAATGCACTTAGTAAGCAAACTGGCATTTAAAGGGTTAAAATCCTGTAAATTATTGAATATTTAATCATTCTGATCACAGAAGAAAAAAAGAATTAACAGAAAAAATATTGATGTATGATGATTTACTAGCAGTTTTTTGGGTGAGGGCGCAAAATGCATCAATAGAGTAAAAGATTGTACTAAAAAGAAGGGCAAATAGGGGTAAATATCATGATACATGTTTGTCAATTTCATATCTGATGACTGATGTGTTTTTTATGTTCTTTAGTCTGTGATTAACTTCCTGATTATCACTGACTGTTTGGGGTTGAAGTAATACAAAGTGACAGCAATTCCCAGTTCCATCTTGATTTAAATCTACTCTAACCATAACGAGACATGACTGTTTATTACAACACTTATAACATAACAAAAAGACGCTAAATGACGTGGGTATCAGTGTATTTTAACTTGAAATGTGTAAACAGTATGACACTGTTTGATTACGGTATAAAGCAATGCATCATAATGATGTATAAATGAAATAAGGTAAGAGAAGAAGTGTGAGAAAGTAAGTAGAATTTCAGTAACCAAATCTGTTCCAAGACGTTTTAAAGAGCCACACTGGCAAAATACATTGTGATTTAAGTTTCATATGACAGGAAAATAATAAATAAAACAATTCAAGGGTGCCGGAGAGGGCAAGCTTTATTTAACACAGCAAAAGAGAATTAAAGAAAAAAACTAATAAAAAAAAAAGAAGAAAATAATAAAAGACATAAAATTAAAAAAAAAGTTTAATTTCCAAAAACTGTTTTTCAACAAAATGTACATGTCAGCTGACCAAATGAAAAGAAAAGCCACCAAATAAATATTCACATCAATAACAATATCATCATGTGACATCCTTGAAGACATCGTACAATGATTAGAAAACAACAGACAGTATGTACAATCATACAACTGTAATAGGACATGCTTAGGAGTTTCACTGCACCATTGTACCACACACTGACTACAACACAAAGGCTGTATATTAACCGACAAGGTCCATCCCATCCATACCATGAGCCCCCCCCCCCCCTACCGCCCCCAACTCATCTTCAGAAAGGCCTGGTATCACAGCGCAAAACCCAGAGAAAAAAAACCTCAAGACATGTTTGTTTGTTTAATAACAAGTCTGGCAATAAATGCATATCTGATGCTGTAAAGACAAGTGTGAAGACGTCTGCATGTGAGCCAACCGCTCTCTGTCCACACGACCGACTCGAGAGCCAGTGTCTGCCTTTTCTATAGTCAACTGTTGCTAGGTAATGCTGAGGAATTGGGTGTGTGACCATGAACTGGAAGCCTTTGTGCAAATCACCACTTAGTTCCACTAAGTTCCTCCGACTACCAGGGGCAGTCCACAGCTTCATAAAAACGCTACAATCCTCTCAGGGAGATATTTCCATAACAGTACTGATACTCACAACATGCAATTAAATATATATAAAAAAAGAATAATGGAAAAATATGGAGAAATAACTTTCATTCCGACAGGGCCAGCCTGTGCATCGTGATTACTTGTTCTTCTTCCTACATCGTTTCATTTTTTTCTTCTTCTTTTTTTTTTTCTACAAAATGATTGTTAGTCTTTTGAAGTAATTTTTCCAATTTTAAAAGCATATCACTGTCAACTCACACAAGCATTTCAAGCCTTTCTACATTTTTTTTTCTCTTCTGAATTATGTAAAATTGATGATCTTTTGACACAAAAATTGTGGTTCCCTCTTATTCACATACTCTGATCTTTTTCCTGGCACATCATCGTCACTGGTTATTCTATATACCAGTGACTACTTACTTACGCGGGGGGAGGAGGGTCAAACACAGATCAGCAGCCTCTTTGTACAGCAGAGACGGTTTTCCGTCAGATGTCCATGGAGCACTTATAGCATGACAGTAATCGCAAAGCCCCATCTTTATTGCCACACAGGTTACCTTGCGTCACAAGCATTTAAATCATTATTGCTTTATGGTTAGAAGCACAGAGATCAATGCTGCACACACACCATGAAGCCAAAGATTTAAGCTCATAAAAGGCTCCACGTTTTGCTTTGAAGACATTGTTGCCTACATTAAGTGCTGCTTATTGGAGGTCAATAGATTAACAAGAGGGTGCTGCACAAACTAGAGTCATCCTGGAAGAGTAGTTAGGTTGGGAGTGCTACATTAGGTCATTGCAAATGAGAGAAAACCACAGGCATAGTACAGTTGTCAAAAAATCTAATATGAAAGGCATTTTTCAAAACTGCATATCATCTGAGAATTGTTGGAAAACTGGAAACAATGCAATGCTACAAATCTTTTGAGGAACATTTGAAATTACAAACCAGATTCATCCTTGAGCAGCAAGCCTGAATTAGGTAGGCATCTTCCTATGCTTTTAAGAATGCCTCATACTGTAGCACTGGCATTTCAATAAACGACCACAGCTTCATAAATAACTTTCAGCAGCTCAGCATTGAACCGTTTGTGTTGATGCTTGTGGCCACAACAATAAAATGTCTCTTCTCGTGTGTTTAAATGTATCCGTCTCATCACCGACATCAAAAGTAGTTTCCAGCTGTGTCAGCAGAGACACTGGAAGTACAACTACACTTCCCTTTGTACACACAGAGCCCTTTCAGTCTTCTCTAATTACTCCACTGAAAGCCCATGGAGCAGTGCTGTCCAGAGCTACGCAACCATGCATCCACAACCCATGCAGGTTGGTGTAGTCTGGACTGGTTGTCTGCATAGCAGCCAGCACTCAAATCTCTTCTCCCTGCTCTCGTCAGCATCAAGACGACGAGAGCAGCCCTCTGTGTAATAGCTCTCACGTCTATGGTTCGTCCCTCTACATCTGTGTGCTCTCACAGGCCTAAATGGGGACTATAGTGACAAAGCTGTTTTGCACATCACACACCTTGCTAAGAGGGATGTACAGGATTTAGCTAATTCCTGACGGTTTCATGCTAGATTTATTTTTGCACTTAGAAAAATATCCATTGAGTCGTCTAAGAGGCATTTACATCACAAGATTAAACGTCACACGTTGCACATTTCCAATTTGGACACACTCAACATGTGCCTAGAGAGAGTAAAATTGGACAGATGTTACACCATTGTAGTTGCATACTGTTTACAGGTGAAAACATGAGAGCTCAATGGTTTTTGTTTGTTTGAAAGCAAGATAAACAGTTGTGGGAAACGATGGATGTGCACTAAAAGGTTCAGGAGCAAGTGGACAGCGAGGTGTCCACCTCTTCTGAGGGGTGTTTGGTTTTTTGGGGGGGTGAGGGAAGGATTCAGCAGGAAGCCCTGATAAAACCATCATGCCCACCCCCCCTTCCCCAAGACCAAAAAGGCAGGGGGTCGGGGTTGCATGTGAGGACTGTAACCCACGAGGTCTTCACTCACATGACTGAGCAGCTCTTGGCCTTCTCCTTCTTGAAGGTGGAGGAGAGCAAATCTGACTTGCTGGGCAGGTGCAGGAGTCTTTTGGAGAGGCGGCGGGTGGGGCTGGACTTTGGGAGAGCCTGCAGCTTGTTGATGCAGGCCATAGCTGCGGTGCGAAACACACTGTGGATGCTTTTTTCTGAGGTGAATGCTGAGCACTCCAGATACGCCTCTGCACCCAGCTGCTTGGCCATAGCAGAGCCCTGAAACAGGTGAAAGAGAAGGAGGTTGTTTTTCATGAATTAAAAATGTACGTTTTTGTTTTTTTTCCTGTATCCACTAGGTTTGGTCATGGGTGTTTTACAATTGCTTATGTTAAATTCTTGATCCTTTTGTTGTCATATGGGATCATATAACTTTTAATTACCCAGTCAACCAATGGCAGCTCCTTCTTAAGTGTAATAGCATGCAATAGGTGTAATGCGCAGATGTAATTACTGATTAATATTGAAGAGTCTGCGGCTGCTGGGGATCAAAATGTGATATGTGATTCCAGATGAAAATCTGGCATTCTGTCTTGAGCTACATGCTGATCCGTGTACTATTTTTGTGTTTTCTTTATATTCCCCTTTCTTCTTATCACTCTCTTATGCACACATGTGCTTTCTTGTGCAATTGTTCTGTTGCAGGCGATAAACTGACGCTACATGAATAATACATTATAACTGTCCAGTTTAACTGCGTTTGCCATCCATGTTTTTAGTTCGGCACTGTCTATATTAAATTGTATATATCAGAATCAGAATCAGCTTTAATGGCCAAGTATGAGAACACATACAAGGAATTTGACTCTGAGCACACACTGTACATTTAACATAAACATAAAATAAAGATTTAACTAGAAAAGAACAAGGACAACAAAGAACAATAAGTTAAAGAATGGTATAAAAACGAATAGATAAATTGTACATGTATATAAGCATGAGTGTATGATATCATTTACAGTGATGATTGTTATTGTTCAAGTGTACAGGAATATAAAGTGCAATTTAGTAACTATAAAGTCTGTGGGTGGTTGGTTTTGGAGTCACAAAAAATCTGAATGAGCTCTCACCTGCTCGTAGGTGATGGGAGTCTGTTTCTGATTGGACAGCTCCATCAGCGTGCAAACATCTGTGCGCAGGTCAATCTTACAGCCTACGAGCAGGATACGTGTGCTGGGACAGAAGTCTAGGATCTCAGTTTTCCACTGTGGACAAAAGAGAACAAACAATATTTCAGCGGGAAATAAACAACAGGCTGTAAAATAAAGAGAGAGCAGATTCTCCGACATGAACAGAGAAGTAGCGATTTTGACGTAGAAAGAGCAGCAGCCATTACCTTCTTCAGGCTACCGTCCACTGTGTCAGGACGGCTGATGTCAAAACACAGCAGAACTGCATCAGAGTCACTGTAGCATAGAGGCCTCACGTTATCATAATATGGAGAACCTGAGAAGGAGAAGAAACAATTGTCAGGGCAAATGGAGGGCAAGACAAATGAAGAAAATACAACAACATCTCTGATTTTGACCTCAAGACATTGTTGTACATTGGTAGAGACATGATTATATGTAGAGAGTTCAGTGATGTACTGCATATTGTTAAATTGGCAGGTTGGAGGTATCGTCAATGTTTTCCTAATCTCCATTGTGAAATGGTAATGATCTATGGTTTTTGCTCCTTAATGTTTGATTAATCAATGAACATTGTTTAATATACGTCACATAAAGACACACTTCAGGCTAAATATGCTCTGTAAAATGTGAGACTTCGGGAATTAAGAATGTGATTAATCCATTTTAAGTGGAGCCTTTTTCAGGTATGACTGAAACAGAGGTGACCAACAGTTTTGATTCAGAGAAAATAAAGGGTATTATCGAGCAGCAGAGGTGGAGCAGCGGAATACAGCCGTGGGGATTATGTGGAATCGGCGTCGCTTCTCCCGCTGAGCCTCACTTTGCTGTCCCCGAAACTGCTTTTCCCCCTGCTCCTATATCCTCTGCTAGCATTTCAGAGGGACAGAAGATGACAACCCAGCACTAAATCCTCATTGATCTTCTCTTGCAGTAGATTACGCAAGAGGAATGGCGGGGCTCGGGGCAGGCAGACGCTCCCACTCATGCTTGGAATCCTTAAGTAAGCCACCCACCCCCCCCAAAAAAATCCTCTGCTCTGCGCTGATACCTCCAGTCCCTCTGTTACCACAGCAACAGCCTTGAAATCCACCATCGACATCAGGCATTCCTCCCACCTCTCCATAAAGGCTCGCCTTAACTGCCAATCAATCATTTTACACCGCAAACTGCCCACCCACCTAGTGTTGGGGACATTCCTCTGCTCTGCACAGAGTTGGGGACCACAGTCATGCACAGATCACATAAAAAAACACACACACACACACACACATTCACACAAACGCCAGCATTCTACAATCTCACAATTTAAATTTGGCTGCAGCCAGAGGTGTTTCCTATCGGCAATAAGTTGCAGCAGAAGAGGAGCAGCTCAATGGGATTAACATGTTTACTTAATGCTCAGTGTGGATCCCTAATGGGATTCAGTGTTCCTCTTATTGCTACTGATAACCAAACCATCATAATTGATTTATAGCACGGAAAAACAATGCATCAGAAAACATATGAAAAAAACACACACACACACACACACACACACACACAACATGGGTGTTTGCATATATCTCGGTTTCATGAATACTTAATGATTTTCCACATTATCAAAGGGTAGAACTGAATTTGCCAGCTGCTGGGTGCTGTGAGTGGAATAATGACAAGCTGTGGTGAAATTCCTCAGGGCTCAGTGTCCTGAAGACAGACAACATCACTGCAGAGGAACAAAGGGATGCGTGTTATGTATTGTATGTGTACATACCTCTGTAAGAACTTTGCTCTTCTCTTAAATAGAAAATTAACCAAAATGAAATAATTTGCTGCAGATGCTGTTACTGTTTAAAAAAAAAAAGATGCTATAAATGTAATTTACATTTCTGCCTTTGCACCATTTCACACTTGGGGCTTCAGCAGAAAAGCTGCACTCGTCTGTGAGATAACTTTGTGTTTGCTGACTGTGGAAATTGACACACATTCACACCAGAACAATTAGCACCAACGCAATGGTGCTAATTGGTGTGTGTGTGTTATCCCATGGGAAACCCCAAAGCAGGGCCTTATACTTTTTTTTTTTTTTTCTCAATCTTCAGCAAAGGAGCCTGCGTGTGATTCTGCATTAAATGGCCACTGATCTAAATGCATCAATCGATAATAAGCTGCACAGAAGCTGCACAGTGGGTCCAAGGGCCTTTGCAATTAAAGCTGACAAATTAGTTTAGCAGTATCACCCTGTCAGGAGGGCGGGGAGAAGGATGTTCCTTTTGTTACTCAACCCTCAAATGAAATTGATTTTATCTTCTGTATTGGACAAAGGGAGCATGAATCAGTAGGTGTATACATGCCATTCTTGAAGAAATTGAATACACAGTGCTATGAATGTGGACATACAGTATTATATATTATTTAAAGCTCGGCAGCCTTGGCAGCTCTTTCCAAACATTTTTTTAGGGATGCAGTTTCTAATCCTGTAAGAAAAAGATGTTTCAAGAAAAAAAAAAAAACAGGAAGAGAGGATGGAAAGTAGGAGTATATTCTACTGAGACGGAACACTGAGAACCATCCTATGCCATTAATCCTTCACCCCCTGCAGTCTGATATCACAGAGTGCCAGTTTCTCTCTCGTTCACTGGCTCCCCTCAATCTTTTCATTGCTACAGTGCAGAGAATGCCCTGAATAGACAGATAAATGGACATGTAGTGCCCAACCATGGCCCAAATGTTTCCTCTCTCACTTTCCCTCATTGACAACAACAACAACAACAGCATGTCTCTACAGCAGATGGAGAGTTTGTGGGGCATGAAACATGGAGAGTGAGGCTCACTAAATGGGGGAAATGAAAAGAGCATACAACCAAATTCCACGCGGCTGAACCCGACTGCATCCATCTGATGGTGCAGTGCCCAGAGCCAAGAGTTGAGGTGGAAATTGGGCCAAAGTAGAAGTGGCTGCAAGTAGTGCTGGAGTACAGGTGGGGGAGGGGGAGGATCCGCCTTTCTGTGTGTGCATGAGTGAGTGAATTCCTGCGCCGACATAGACCGTCTTCATCATTAGCACACTCCTCTCTGACAGTAAGAACACAGGGGTCAGAGCCATAAATGATCCAAAGATTGGATGAGTCACAGATTTGGGGGACGAGAGTGGCCCAGCCACTCCACCCACATTCAGCCAACTGGGAGCTGTAACGCCGCTGATGCTGCTGCTGGTTCTGCAGTGTCCATCTACAGACTTTACAGACCAGCCAACAAAACCACATGACAGTCAGACCTTTCTTTCCTGGTTTCACATGACAGCGGCAGTCAGAATCAGAGCTGAAACTCCCCCACAGCACCAGAGATGGGAGGACTTTTCACCCGAGCATCACCAACACTTCTGATCTGCTAGCGAGCTTAGCTTTGTGACATGACACTGTCAAATCTGAGCAAAACAATCTAGTGATATATCTACGATGGAAATATTCATCGGTCGCGCCCAAAACATCATTAATGTCTATTAACAATTCCTCACTTTATATATTTATTCAGATTGTTCCATCAGCCTAGATGAATACTGGGTTCACTCCAAATAACCGTCACTTAGTTATACACCATATAAGAAATTATTATAGATAAAGTATCCTCTAAATCTGAAAGGATTTATCAGGAAGTTCATTCAACCTGAAATAAATTACTTGCCAACACCATAATGAGACCCATTATTCACTATTCATGAGTTACAGCCAGTGGAGTCAGTGTTCGCCATCCCCCCTTTCCTCCCCACATGTCCGATCAGACCAGGCTGATTAAAACCGGTGGATTGATTTTGGTCTGTAAATCCATGGCAGAGCCGGGAGAAGGAGCTGCCTGCCATGTGGGGCTGGTGATGAGGTCAGTCTAATCAATGAAGGGGAGTCGGGATGATAAGGAGATCCTCTCAGTGTGGAACGGCTGCAGCAGCACAACCCCGTACAATTAGAGCAAATTACAGTAAGAAGAGGAAACTGTACAGTAAAGCCAGCAAATTGCCCTCCAGCCTGTCGTCCATCACCTGGAATCTGACAGGAGATACACGAGAGTCGTTTATACAACGAGGAAAGAGGCGATGATATCAGTTCTCCTCTTAGTGGAGCTGGAAAGCAACGAGTCTTTAAATCAAAACTTAAGCCTGCGAGAAATTAAAATACTGCGTATACATGTTGTATATGTTAGTTTGTTGTAATCTATTTTATTTTGTGTTTCATTGTGCAGAATATGTCTGTCAAGGGACTCGTGTAACAACGCAGAAGGAAAGTGGTAGATAAGAGAGATTGATTACATTCCAGTTTTAAGAGATCCAGAGTTGTGCTATTGTTCAACTGTCACACTAGATATTTGATACTTTAACCCCAAGAAGCCGTTTTCCCTCCTGAAAATGCATTGTTTTTAAACTGCATGCACGTTTCCTGTATTTACTGGATAAAGTAATTAAGAACCATTGTCGTCCAGCTTGGTATTAATGATGATAAACGTGTGGAAATGAGGAGAAAACTTTGCAGTAATGCCTCATTTCCAAAGTAATATCAAGGTATTATATTAGGTAAAAGAATGAATGGAGGCTACTATCAGTGTTTTAAAAGGGGTAATTATATTATATTAATTACAATTATCATATTGTATGCCCCATACGTAATTTATTGATGATTATTAGTGAAGTAATATGGTATTGCTATCTATTCCCAATTACCTAAGACTACATACTAATACTAACCCCAACCCAAGAAAGAAAGAAAAGTGAGTGAAATTCAATGGGTCAGTGTGGATTGCAGTGCAGAGAGTGGCCCAGTGGTCTCATTTACAGTCCTAATCCCCTACATCATGCCGTGTGTGTGTGTGTGACCAGGAGTAGCATATGGAAGCGAATGCAGGTCACCAGAGTTTCTGTGTGTGTGTGTGTGTGTGTGTGTGTGTGTGTGTGTGTGTGTGTGTGTGTGTGTGTGTGTGTGTGTGTGTGTGTGTGTGTGTGTGTGTGTGTGTGTGTGTGTGTGCTCCAGAAAACCCTACGACACAACAGGATGTCCTCTGTGTGCCCATCATCCCCCAGACAGGCACCAGGCCCACTCCTGCTGGCCAAACTCACAGTCCACAGGTTTTACAGAGATTAAAAAGTGGGGATTTTGGTCTGGGGAGGGAATTACACTCACTACTTTCCTGCTGCTTTTGAAAGATGGGGGGAAACCAAGAAACACAGTATAAACACAGCATTGTCTTATTAAAGCAGGTCTGTTACATAAAGGATTTGGTGTACACAGACAAACACACAGGTTTGCACAGCTGTTCTTCTTAGTGCAGTGCCTTGATTTCCATTAATTTGGGCAGCCTATAAACAAAGACTTATCCCTTAACCATAACCAGTTAATACCTAAACTTAACCTTAACCTAACAACGATTCAAATCTCAGCCATAAACTTAACCAGTTCCTCAGAAATGAGGTTATCCCCAGATTTAGGTCTCCATGAGGTCAGTGTTTAGGCCGGAAAACATCCTGCAATGGTAACAAACACAAGTACACACACAAACACACTGAAGCCCGCTTGCTCAGCTATTTGGTGACCTAATGAAAGTGCCAATACATGCAGCATGAGTGTGCATGGACAGGGATGTGGGCCCATTGTGCAGTGAGCATGAAGGGAATCAAACAGGTGCTGCAGACTTGTGCTCACAGTATTCAGGTCAACACACAAAACAACAGATCCTCGGGGAGATCCACACCGACACATTGACCCTCTTTTTCACACAGCGTGTAAATGAACATATGATGCACAAAGTCAGCAATAACAACAAGTGAGGTGGAATAATCCTCACGTTTCTGCCAGTGGAACATTATCACAGGAAACAGACTGCACCCGACGATAAAGATATGCATTTAATCAGTTCGATTATCCTGCATATGAAAACGTACAAGTGTTACAGCAGCGGAGACGATGAAAAAATAAAGGTAAGAAATAGAAGCCACGTAATATAAAACAAATATGGTAGAGTTGTGTAATTTACTGTACACATGCCACAATGTGTACACAAAGTCAAGGTTTTAGCAACACAACTGGCATTGTTAAATTAACTCCAGCTGTGTTTAAAATAGTAATTCATCAGTATTACAGAGAGTCAAAAATCATACAATCTCTCTCTTGGTTTAATTATAGATGGAGTTCTGGATACAATGATGCAAGGTTATAAATGCAGAAGTGAACAAGTTATCAATGCTGTGAAATCTTCTGGTTGTAAAATACTATGAAGCAGAGTAGCGATGAATATTAGATGTTAGAAAAAATGTTGCTAGAATTGACTTGATAAAATGACTACGATGTACGGATGCACCATATTATCAGCACGGCATCGCTAGATATTGGTTTAAAAATGTATCACCGAATATCGACAAACACACCAAGCTCTACAACTACAGCTATTATTTGTTTTAGGTTGATTTATTTTGCTCAATAAAAACAGTTTATACCCACATCTGCTGCGACACGAGTGTTATTATGTTAATTTCAATGAACATTTCAGTTTTGGGGAACGTCCTCTAAATGTTAGTTTTTGGTTTGATTCTAACCTTAGGAGAACCAACATTTTTGTTAAAGCTTTAGCCATCCCGAATGGAGAGTGGCAGTATATGAGAATGTATGAAATATGTGACAATACTTATTATTATTAATTCATGGATATTTTAAAGGTTTAAGATGATGAACCCTAACACAGAATATACATACATTACAGGATAGATTATTGTGACAAGATCAGCAGTCCATTCTTTCATTTATTTATTTAGTATTATTTTTTAATGACATGTGTAACCCAATGCAGCATCCTCTAATAATATGATATTATGTAAATCAGACTCAACCACTGCACGCAGTGTGTGCGTGAATAATGGATGACAACGAGCAGCCACTGTCACCCTCAACCTTCTCCAGACAGAAGGACATGTCTCCTTCTGTGGTGCAGACACACACACACACACACACACACACACACACACTCTTGTACTTGCTGCATACTGAGGACCGGGTACAAAGTCAGGACCAGCATTTCCATTTTATAAATCAACACAATTACAAATATCTGCTTCATGGACGACATCTATAAAGAACTACTTGGTGCAGTACCATACATTATCTGCAACTGGAGCCCCAGAGCAAAAAGTGTGTGAAACACCAGGGCTGGAAAATGGGTTTTTGTACCTAATGGAGGACCTCTGTTTAAAAAAA
This sequence comes from Microchirus variegatus, assembly GCF_963457635.1. NCBI lineage: Eukaryota > Metazoa > Chordata > Actinopteri > Pleuronectiformes > Soleidae > Microchirus > Microchirus variegatus. Next base: position 22,120,333 of record NC_139810.1, read on the forward strand.
AAAAAAAAACCCAGAGTATAGCATGTTTACAACCTAAGGAAGTGATTTTAATGAAAACAAAGTGAGGACCGGCCAAAATGTCCACTTTTCGTAAAAATGTCCTTGTTTTGTTGGTTGAAAACCCTCACTGGTCCTCAGTATGCCACAAGTACAACACACACACACACACACTTATGCTTATTTACCTGAAGTATCCCACAGACTGAGCTCCACTCTCTGCTCCTCCAGCTCCAGGCAGGCCGTGTAGTTCTCGAACACCGTGGGCACGTAGGTCTGCGTGGGGGGGAACAATTAGCGACACGGTGTCACGAGTGTGGAGGTGACAGACAGGCAGACAGACAGACAGACAGACAGACAGCTACAGGTTACACAGGAATGTCTCCGACTAATTAGAGCAACACATTCACGCGCACAGCGAGGAATCGATCCGAGCAAAATGAGGAGACTCATCAAAAGGTTCTGCTGCAATTTGGGATCAATCAATCACTTGGAATGACCGCAGCTGCAGCAGAAGCAGACAATCAGTGGCCGCCTATAAAATATTAATACATGCACAAAGCGCGAACACGATGTACAAATACTACATTTTATTTCTGCAATACGAGAAAACACCCGAAACGAATCGAATTTAAGGGAAACTGCGCATGAAAACCGTCTCTGCAACAGACGCACCATTTTCCCCCCCCCCACATTTCCTATTAAAATATTCATTAAATAGATGACAGATTAATGCTGTGCGTGCATTTGTATAGATTTTCGCGCATACCTCTGGATAACAGTCCTTCGCAAGGACTTGCAACATCGCAGTTTTTCCGCATTGAACATCTCCGACAAGAACCAGTTTGCATCTGACGACGAGCGGCTGTGTGTTTCTCCTCTCCTTCATGGTGCTCAGAGTGTGTCCCGGTGTTTTCAATTCGTCGACAAAAAACAACAACAACAACAACAAGGATGATCGGGCAGCAAACGGCTCAGAATTGGTCCCGCTGTGTGATGCAGACACTGTGATGCGTCCAGCTCTCTCAGGATGTCCGCAGTTGATCTGATTGAATTTGCCACTGCGGCTCTTTATACGAGCCAGCAGCAGCCAATAGGAGCGCAGCATCTGACGAGCTTTCCGACATCAAGCCCTCCACTGCACCCACAGCAGTGATCCAGAGCAGGAGGAGGAGGAGGATGTTAGAACTGAGGGTTAGCTTTCATTTTATTCTGAATATGATATCTGGAAGGTCACACTTTACTTACAACTTTATTTTTTTTTAGGTAATTAGCCCAATTTGTGTAAAAGCATCAGTGCGTCTGCGTAGATTTCATCCAAATAAGATGCAAATTAAACCTCCTCTGCACAGATGTGGTTTGCCCATGGAGAGAATTCTCTTTTAATTCACAAAAGAAAAAACTAACAAAAAAAACTCAACTCAGTGAGCCTCAATTTCTATATTTATTACAGCATTTCCCATTATGTATGCTCAAACTTTTAAGTTTTTTAATCTAAATTTAAAAATGATTTAGATAGATAGATAGATAGATAGATAGATAGATAGATAGATAGATAGATAGATAGATAGATAGATAGATAGATAGATAGATAGATAGATAGATAGATAGATAGATAGATAGATAGATAGATAGATAGATAGATAGATAGATAGATAGATAGCCTTTTATTGACATTGTATTATGTATAATGAAATTTGAGTGCCACTCCCTTTGGTGCAATTTGCATTCAAGTATAAATAAAAATAACATGAAAAGAAATTGTGTTAAAATCAAACATTAAAAATAACATTAAAAGAAAAAAACCAAGATACATTTTGTCAAAATTATATACATAAACTATATATATGTTTAATCCACCCACAATATCACTGTGCATAATCATTAATACATATTTATAGTCAATTTTACATTTGTGTCATTCTTTGACCTTATTACCAGACGGACTTGGACAGGGAAAACACCTGCAGAGAGAAAAAAGTCAATACATTTAATATAAAATCTGGACCCATTACTTAATGTGAGAATAAAACCATGGAGAGATTTTCATCATGACATTGTGCATTTACATAATAATACCTGAGGTCATACACTGTCAATAGGGAGGATGGATTTTAACAGAATAAGTCATCAGCCTTTCACATAAAATACATATTGTATTTTCAAATGTAGGTTACATCCACTGAACTGAAAGGGAATTCTTAACTAGCAGACACTTGACCATACATTCTGTATGTAACAGACATATGTGTGTTACAAATGTGCAGGGTTTTTTTTGCGTATTCTGCTGACCTACTTACAACGACAACTTTCCAGGTCCATGTAAACTGCAGATTGTAATCCAGAAAAATGACTAAACAAAAAGGTGTAAACATGCAAAATGTTTTTAAGGGTACAACAGGAGAGGAATAGTTTTCCACTCAAAAAAAACATCAAGAGGTGGTCAATTAAAACACAAATAACAAAATGGTAATAGGAAGGAGAAGGTGGGGCAGTTGGTCAGTTGGCATGATGGTCCTGTGTGTGTGTGTGTGTGTGTGAAAAACCTATCTTTGTGAGGATATTTTGACCTTGTGGGGACATTTTGTCTAGGCCCCACAACTTTAAAGTGCTTTCTCAGGGCTGAGACATGTTGTATGTTTTTAGTTACAATTGGGTTAGGATTAGGCACTTAGTTGGTTAGGGTTAGGGGCTGGGGCAGGGGTCTGCAACCTGCAGCTCTAGAGCCACATGTGGCTCCTTGTAGCTTTAGAGATCAAGGCGATAAATAAAAGTGTTTTAATATCTTGTGCATCACATCCAACGTCGTAAAATGCAATATTCAGTACATGTTTGGATGTGTCCTGTCCATCTTTGGATCCACATACCGTTTTCTTGAGCATGAACAATATACAATCCAAATATTTGCTTCATTTATTTCAAAGTGGGCTCATTTTAATTTCTTTAATTTGCCAAAAAAAAGAAACAAAGGAAGAACCAGGTCTACGGGGTCTAGAGGTTGGGTATAAACTGAACAGTAGTTCTTAAATATCTTAAATGGAAGAGACTATTACTAGTGTATATAGTTTGTCTGTATAAAAACCTTTATACGTGTTATTATCTTCATCTTGTGTGTGTTTTTTTTGCGTCTCCAAATGAATTTTATTTTGGTGGAGAGACAACAAAAATGGCTCTTTTCATCTCACTAACATATAAAAACAAGTCTGTGTGTGTGTGTGTGTGTGTGTGTTGACCAGATGGATGATGGTCTGCTCTCTGTGAGAGCAGCAGATGCCCTCAGATCCTATAGGCCATAGAAATACCCCCAGCTGCTTAACACTGCGGCGCTGAAGAGGCCAAGCCCAGTAACTCTGCCTTGTCACATGTGCATTCTTGCTGATTTGAAAAAAAAAAAGAAAAAAAAAAGGATAAAAGGTCTTTGTTTTCAGCATCCTATAACTCTGGATTAACTCTGAGAAAAGTATCAGAACTGGAACTTGAAGAAACAACAAGAATAGGCAAAAACGAGCACTCCGGCTTCCTCCCTCAGTCCTAAGACATGCAGCGTGGAGTATTATTGGACAGTTTAAACTGACTATAGGTGTGAATGTGAATGTGAATGTGAGTGTGGTTGTTTGTCTCTGTATGTTGGACATGTGATGGTAGCCTGCCTCTCAGCCATGTCATTGGCTCCTTCTAACCTGGTGAAACTCAAAAGATACAGATAAGCCATGGATTATTTTTGCCTTTTAATAACTGCCAATCTCAACAGAAATCCACAGGTGATTGGTTCAATGTTCAATGAGGGACATCCTCTTTCCTTTTCTCTGTACATAAACCCAAAAGCCGCCGCTGCTGAAGCTTCCCCGGAGCAGCATAGGAACACATGACTCATCATCGACAGCACTTGCTCTTCTCCTTTCACTGAAACCGGGAAATAAGGTTTGGGAGGTGCTGCGGGAGTGTGGGTTGGATGTGATGACACGGCTGCATACAAAACAGACGCCATCATGCAGTCGTCTTTGAGGAGAGCATCACCCTCTAGTGGACCACACAGGTAAAAGATGGAAAAAGGGGAAATATCCACAGATCACATTCATCCATCTTCAACCGCTTTATCCTAAACATGAGGGTCGATGGTGCCAATCCCAGCTGACATAGTGTGAGAGGCGGGGTCACACACTGGACAGGTCACCAGTCCGTCACAGGGCCACACGGAATTTAGAGAGTCCAATTTGCCTAATCCCCAAATCTGCACGTTTCAGGTCTTCTTGCTGCAAAGGCGAGAGTAGCCTGTGTTATACACACATTATTAAACCCACTTGACCAATGTCTTCATTCATTAGTTGTCCTCTGTGACTCCTTTAATACGAAGCTCCTCTTGAACCCTGGACAAATATTCTGGATCTGGATATCCAAAACTGGAATAAAGAAAAACAAGCAAAACAAGAAATGTGGTAAATGCTTCTCTGCAACAAATAAACTGCTTATTTTAGCTTAATGCATCTGAAGGTCACTTTTAAATGTTTTGATTTTAATCGTTAGTTGTTGCAGCCCTACTGCCCACCCATTTCTTTCATTTACATAACTGCAATTATTGTGTGTGTGTGTGTGTGTGTGTGTATTATTATAATAAGGGTTAGGGTTATAAAAACAATCAATCAACCAATCATACCATTGCGGGCCACCTATCATGTTGGTCTTGTGATGAATGTCATTCCAGGTGATAACGTTGTTGAGGCCTGTGGTGGCAGACTGTCCGATAGTAAAGACCAGTCTCCGGTCGAAGGCTTTTCTCAACAGATTCACAACTTTCTCTCCCTCCTCGCAGGCTGGCAGGTAGGCAGTTCGAGAGGTGCTGCTGTACCTCGCTCCAGGATTTGGGTGCTCAGGCTGTTGGATGGTAAAAACAACAGCATATATGTGAAAAAAAAATACAAGGAGCTGAAAACAAAACCCTTCTGTCTGCAATTCCATCTGGTACAAAGGCCGACTTGCAGTCACTGGGAGGCAGTGTAAGCACCACTGTGCTCGACAATGACACTGCACTGAATTCCTGATGTCCAAACAGCATTTAATGAATATATATGAAGATGTCTTCAGTGACGCACAATATCTTTAAATACGAGTGTTCTCTCACACAGTCTTTCTCTCATCTTTATTTTCTTAATTAAATGTATTATAATACTGGGTATTGGTGAGTTGTTATGTGTCCACTGCAGATCAACTCAACCTCTGACCATAGGACATTTTAATGTCTGTTTCCTGCTGGGGGTGGACTTTATTTTTTATTTAAAGCGGACCTAGACCGGAAGTTCCAATTAACGCTGTTGTTTAGTGCGTATCTGCGTCATTACCTTGTTTATGAAGCCCTGAAGTTTCGAAAAAAAACAGTTCAGCCATTGCTGAGAACGCTGTGTTTTATTGTAATCTCGGGCTCAGCGAGATCTCTGAAAAATCCCGTTATAGTTACGTAAACATCGGTTCTCCGGGAACAGCCGATCGTCCTGCTCCGGGCACTAGTCCGGGCACATCCGGTTGCGTACATTGAACCGCAGAAGAAGAATAACGTCTGTTGTGGAGGTGTTTTTGTATCACCTGATAATGGGTAAGAGAATTATGACTATACACAATATCAACACAAAACCCACTCACAATAAAATCATTTACACATATACATACTATATTATTATTATTATTATTATTATTATTATTATCCCAAGAATATTTTGAATCATAATTATTTTGGTCAGGATAATTGTGACAGGAGAAGACATGGGTCTATTGCTATCACGCAACATTTGGGCTCTGCATTCAGAGTTGTGTGCAGAGGCACAGCTTGTGAACAGGCAAGGCAGGCAACTGCTTGGGGCCCCGAGCCGATAGGGGGCCCAACCTCACTTTAACCTCTGTGAAGTTATCGTTCCTCAAGTTGTAAAATGAAGAGGATTATTTGCAGTGTAATGCATATCTTTTTTACTCAGTTTATATGTTGTTTTCAGTTATTTACAGTATTGGTCTATATATTTATATTGTTTTATAATGTGAGTTCTTTACAGTGTAATGTATTTTTTTTTTACTAAGTTTCTATAGTTTTTTGTTTTTTTTTAAAATGGTGCTGAACACTGGTTGGAAGGGCCCCCTTGGAATTTTTGCTTAGGGCCCCTACAGACTCTAGAATCGCCTCTGGTTGTGTGTAAACGTAAATAAAACGTGTCCTCTAAGATGCCTATGTTTCTATGGCAACAGTGGGACGCACTATACGCCCCAGGATTCCCACAGCAACAGTGAACACGATGCTGGCCTTTAACATCGCCGTAAGAAATGCCTGAGATGTCCCGTGCTGAACGGAGTCATGGGGTTTATTTGATGCAGATTTCACGCGTGGACGCAGGCTGTGCGACAGCGCTCTCTGGTGACAAAGATCCGACATGAACAGGAAATGTTGCTGTAGTTCACTGACACACGCACGCTATCTGTGTTTATGCGGCTTCTGTCGTGTCTCACCCCTTGTGTCCCTGCTGGGAAACTGTAGTGGATGACCGTACATCCGCAGTGCTCGTAGCCAGGAAGACACTGCCAGCTGCGCGTCACCGTCATCGTGCCCTCCGGCTGCGTGCCCGTGTACACGCCGTGGAAGGTGTTGCATATTGGACACGCGGGCTTGACCCTGAAAACCGACTCAATGCACCGAGAGCAGAAAGAGTGGAGACACTTAAGCGTCTTCTCGTCCTGAATTGTGTCCAAACAGATGGAGCAGTCCTGGGGACTTGTGTCGTTTTCTGTCTTTGCCATGTTTTCTGTGACGTCACGGCGAGAGCCCCTCCTTGTTTCCGCGTACGTATGTAAAGTAGTTGTGTGTTAACATCTGGGTAGAGCACCGCCCTCTCTGACTTTGTCATGGTGACCACACTGGGTACTGTAACAAAACATCCTCATGGGGCCCAAAAAGTTTTCCCATTGAGCACAATAGTAAAAGAGACGCCTGTAAAAGTGTCAAGTCAAACTGGAATGAATGGACTGACGCTAAAATCACGAGGGGGAAGAAAAAAAAGCGCACAATACTGAAAATGGGCGGAAACCATGCGCCTGCCGAGTTTCCACCCGGGGCTTTAAAGAGGACGCACAGCACCGCATGGCTTGCGGCTAAAAACATTAGCAGTAGTAAGTGGACACTGTCTTAAAAACAACCGCGATCGCCACTAAAGTTATGCAGGAATGATGGTCTACACAACACCCGGTTGGCAGCCAGTAAGGAACTGAGATCTCAGGAAGAACGGAGAGACGGAATCTGTTGCTGATGCGGTTAACGTTAGCTAAGCTTTAGCCACACGGTCGGCACTCGGCAGCGAGAGACTCTATTTAACCATTTAATGGGTGATGGTAGTGTTTGTTATCCAAGTGTGTCCTGCTTTGGTGTGGTAGAAATCATGGGGAAGTTAATGTGAACTCATATCTAAGGCTTTTAACATTATGTATGGTGCCGGTTTAAATCACTTCACTTTATTACCAGGGTAAAATAACTATGGTAAAATGCTTAAATAATTGCAATAAAACATGTTTATAAAATGATTAAAATACGATCAATACTATAGAAAAATGTTTTAAAATGGCTTAATAAATATGATACAATGTGTTAAAGCAGTTAAAGATTCATATGATATTAAGCTGGAAAAAAGAGAGGAGGTAACAATGGTGTGTATTATCCATATTTTCATGAAATGTTGAAATTATTTAAAGACAAAATAGTTGCCAGCAGTTTGAATGTACAGATGTGTGTAATTTTTATTTTTTATTGTATTTTTTATTTCCCAGTGATTTGCATATTTTCTTCTTTTGTGGTTTAAAGGTTTTTCACCTGCTAAGAAACTAACTGCTAAAAGACCTACGCAATCCAATACCTTGTAAAGAAATGGCTGAAGCAATGGAATTTGGAACTGTCAAAATAAAAGGAGGAAAAAACGTATAGAAGTGTTTGGTCATTGAATGAAATCCAGTTCATCATTATGGGGAAATCAGATCCCTTTCAAGCAGAGAATCTGCACACAAACATTAGAAGACTTGTCCACAGGACTCGAGATCTCGAGTTTCCAAAATATTGTGAAAAAATAAAAAAAAAATTTAAAAAAATGTTTTCATAATTTTTTGGAAACTCGAGATCTCGAGTTTCTGAAAAAAAAAAATATATATATTTTTTTTTGGTGGAAACTCAAAAAAATGATAGTTTTTTCTCAAAAATAATCCAAAAACAAGGGAAAATTGGGACATATTTAAAATGCATTTTATTTTCCTTTACAACAAAAGCAGACAAAGAAATAAGATGAGGGGGGAAGGGCGTGGTAAAGCTGTATATAAAGAGATGCAACCTCTGGCATCCTGAAAAAATATGTACAATTCAAAATAATATCCATACAAAACATGCCACATACAATGAAAATGATCATTATATTTATTCATAGTCCCTAAAGGTATCTCTGCTGTACAGATGCAAGATATTTTTTCTCTCTTTAAAGTAGGTGAGGTTTAAAAAACAAAACCAAAAAAAACCCTTCAATTTGAGCAAACTTTATTAAATTAAAAAGATATGCAGAGAACTTAAATTAAGATTCAGAGAAGTTAAAAATGATTCATTCTAAAATCCAGTGAGCGGCATAATGTCTCGTCATGGTTTTCCCTTGAAATAGAAACATACCAAAAAATATATATATTTATATATATATATATATCACTGCGTCGGATACTCAATCAATATCTACCACTTTAGAGAAGTTCTCCGTTATACTATGAGAGTGCAATTCATTACCAGGTTAAGTATGGGATTAACTTTGAGTATTACATCATAACATACATGAGGCCAAGTAAACGTTTCACAAGGTTTACCAACACATTCACTTCTATAGGGAAGATAGAAAAAAAGCATAACACAACATTCTAGGGAGTTCAAGATTTTCCATTCAAGAGTATATTCATCCAATTGGAACCGATTCAGGGACAGGTTTTGGTAAATCGACAAGCAGTAGCATAAATAAAATGAAAAAATAAACACGGACAATATTACATTAAATACAAATGCTATTCACCGTTGTACTGCTTTAACGCGAGAAGTGATTTTCACGTCTCGATGAAAAGACTGTGTTTATCACCTCGGCTTCTCCTCGCAGCTGATAGAAGACCAAACCTAGTTTAACAAACTTTTTCTCTGAGAGCTTATAGCAAAAACACTAATAGAAAAAACAAGTAAATGCAAAACACTCTGGTTCATATACATAAAGATATTAGTTTGCCATTTTACATATATTTATATTTATGTACAGCTTTATCTTTGTTAAAAGGATATCCAGTGGTTGATTTTTATTTTTTTTCCCAATTTTATTTCTCTACACTTTTTGACTTTATTGATTACAAAGGGGCTGGATAAAGACTTGTCCCCCTAATGCATATAATATATACACAGTTTGTACAACTTTGCATTTTTAAAATCATGTGAGGTCTTAAGTTAGGAGTAGGGAGGAAACAAAGTAGTATGGGAAGGTGGAGTTTTCAGTAAAGCTCCCTTTTAAAGACTTTTTTTCATTCATCTTTACAAAGAAATGAAAACAAATGCCCTTTTTTCCAATAAGTCTTTCCCTGCCATCAGTTCAGCCTCGAAAGGACAGTACCAGCACTAGAAAAGCACACTACAGAGGGAAGTAGAAACACTGCAGGCTGTTCACAGGCAGAGGAAGACTTACTACAGTAAAGTTTTTAACAACAGTCTATGAAATAATACAGAGAGGAAGAGACATGATTCAAAGTATAAGCTTGAGCCATGAAAAGACTACGTTTTTTTCCCGGGGAATAAAAAGCAGTAAATGGGGACAGTAGTCATGTGTCCACCAGTTGGTTTTCAACAAGTGGAACTTCAATGGGATGAAGCATTGACAAGCAAAATGTGTACTTGGATAAATCTGGACTTTTATAGTCTTTGTCGAAGACCGAAGCGCCCAGTGATTCAAGAGCCATTCTCTCACACAAACGCACACTGTCACTGCCTTCGAGCAACTCACACAATGGATGTTATTGTGCTTTCACACAGATAATAGTAATGGTTTTAAAACGCATAAATAAAAAGTACAAAAACCAGGAAAAAAAAAAAGAAAAAAGGAAGGAGCTACATCAATATCCAGGATGATTTGGTGGCATACGGGACACCCATGAAGCGTCTGATTGTGATCTTAATGCATTATCTTATCAAAACGGTCACATAATTCCTCTGTATAAATAATTAATGAATAATAATTATGTTGGCTCATTTCTGTAAATTACCATCAGCATAGAGTAGATAGAGCAAACCTGCTGCTTAAGAATTCCCTGCTTGTCCGAGAAGGCTAAGCCCGTAAAAACATTCCCCCCCTTTCCCCTCCCCCGGGTTCCACAGTAGCAGTTAACAGTTTTCATACAAAGCAGTCACTTCCCGCTAAATCAATGAGGTAGACTGGGTCCAAATAACCCACCATGAGACGCCATACAGTCAGAATATCTGGTGCCTCTGGAGCCACAGATCAATAGCATCTCAAATTTTATATTAACTTACATCTTTCTTTTTTTTCTCCCCCCCCACCCTCGTCTCCACTGATCATATGTAGTTCTTACACAGAGCCACATCGAGATTGTCTAGCTAGCCAATATCCGTGTTGTCTTCATTGATGACTTGATGGGAAAGTGCCTTTTCTGGGAGGTAAAGGGTGGTGGGGGTGTGGTGTGTGGTTAGGTGGGACAGGGAGTAGGTCCGATTTAAAACATAAAAATGCATCATTAGTTCATTAGTATTTTAAAATGGCTTTTTTGTTGAAGCTCAAGATGAGCCCTGCACTACAAGTATTGATATCAGAGGGTCAGAATCATTTGGTAGATGTTGAGGATTGTTTTCCAGCCGCTGTAAGCTTATTGAGAACAGTCAAAGAGGGGAAAAGGGTTTTGGCTGAGGAAAAAAGGGTGGTTTCACTAGTCCAAACATAGAAGTCAGTCCCGCCATCCAGCTGCTGCTGACGGAGGTGATCGGTTGCTTTTCTTTTATTGATTAATGCTCTTCAAACCTTTGGCTGCGGGAGTCAACCCTTTTAGTCTTTCAAAAACGACAGAGGTCAGCCTTCCTCCGTCCACAGCTTTCACAACAGCTTATGCACTGGCTATATAGGATTCAAAGGCTTTGGCGCAGGAGTGTTCTGGCACCAGCAAGACGGGAAGAAGGGAGCTCCCCCAAGTTTTCGTTCTTCTCATTAGTTCATCCACTTGCGGCAATTCCAAGCTCCACAATGGCAAGGGATCTTGTGCTGATCATCCTCGAAATCAAACTGGTAGTCATAAGTCAACTGGAAGAAAGAAACAAAATTCATTTCAAAAAGGGGGTTAACTTAAAGCTGCACTTTAACTTTTGGTCAGTTTTGTTTTTATTCTGCCTCTGTTTGGTCTTCATGAACAGAAACAATACACATTTTGTAGGATATTTGACACCTTTCAGCTGAAAAACAAGTGTTTGGGCAGGCGGCAACAAGAATTTTCGAGCAGTAGAATTCACTTCAGGACACTTTTAGTCACCAGTCACAATACAATTCTGTGATAATCAATATATTCATCACGATATCGGCCTTAACTAAATAAAACAAAACATCTGTGAAAAGTTAAAAGTGCAGGATTTCTCTGTTTATTCACAACATAGAGAACAAAGTGTATAAAGTCTACGTATTAAATGTGGAAGGTGGAGAAAGCTACGTTAGAGAGATGCTCCATTATCCCACTGTAAACTCCCTCTTCTTCAGCCAGGTAACTTCCACCCAAATGTCCCTCATTTATTTAAGCAGCACCACCATGAGGAGACATGAGGTAGCAACACCTGGCGATTTTACAGCGCTTTTACTTATTAATCAACATATCCAGATTTGCCCTGGTGCATCGATTATCATATTGCACGAGGAAGGATGGCGGTACATCACCAAAACCATATTTTGACCCACCCTTACCAATGATGTTGCCTTTGTCTGTTCCTGTTCATTGGATAACACAAGATATAAACACTCTACAGAGAAACTCCTATAGAGCTGATGGTTTTAGACAGCTTTGTATGAACTCATTTTGACAATTGATTGAGGTTCGTTTATATTTAAAAGTTAATACACAGTTCAAAGTTGTCAGTTTTCTAATGTACTGCACCTCTTCCCCCTTGGGGATCCTGCGGCTGGAAATGATGATAATCTTGTCTTCTTTGTCAAAGGTTACCACCTCTGCAACACAGTTGGGGGCACAGGAATGGTTGACATAGCTGGAAAGAAGAAGACAGACTCCGTTCAAAAACACACTCCATGTAGGAAGGATTATGACGAGGCGGACATTAACAATTCAACACTTACCGAGCTGGGCCTCCTGTCAGAGTTGCGTCAATCACCTGCTCATTGTTGATGCGGAACATGTAGATCCCACGGTTCTGAGTTCAATGGAGGAAAAAGCAATTTTCAGAAACACATTTTTGTATGTTAAAAAGACCCAGTGCACCTTGATGATGACAGTGGCTTCTCAGTTACAGATTCCACTAACATGGATGACAGTATGAGGTGATCTGAATTTCTTCAACTCAGGTATCCAACAAAGTGATTCTGTATCTCTGAACTATATTATAGAAAGAGCCATTATGTTCAGACTGACATTTAAGGAACACTGAAGCCATTTATTGGTGGGTTCTACTAAAAATGTGAACAAATTGAATTTCTTGTACCTGTTCCTCATAGATCTTCTCACGGCGATTGGCCACCTCGTTGCGTATGACGGTACCAATGTACTCGATGACCATGGTGTGCTTCTCCAGATCCTTAGCAGCGTACAGACCCAGGCCCTGAATGCGAGATCGTGCCAGATACACGTTGGTCTTCCACTCTGTCTTCAGGCGCCGATACTGCGAGGACTTGGAGTGGACAAACTGCTTGCTGTATGGCGTATTGAGCTCACCAGTGAACGTACTCTGGTAGGCTTTTGACATGCTGGTGCTATTTAGAGTGTGAGGCCTTGAGACAAACAGGAAAAATGTGAACAAATGAACACTGTTATTAGAAAAAAAATCTTACAATTGTGTGACAAATAAAGACTTGTAATGAAATGTTTTGGTCTTCAATAAGACAATGATTTGCATCTTAAGTTACATTTCTAATGTAAATGAATGTTACCTGATGGACAAACTTAATTCTTACTGAAATGACATGTAGTAAAAAAATAGTTTTCTAATCTTGTGTTGCTGCACACACAGGTCTTACACACTTGTTGGGTCATAGTTGAAGTAATGCTGCTTTACCTCTTGCAGTGTGTGTTGACCTTGGGCTCAGAGCGAGCACAGCCAGTGGGATTGATCATCAGAGGGAGCTCCATCAGAGGGTGACGACCATATCGAAACTGATAGTTCTGGCAGTTCTCTACTCCAGGCAACTAAGTCACAACAGAGAAACATCGTTATGTCACTGTGATGTAGTCAGAGGGAATTTGGTCAAGTTTTACATCTGGTTTAATCTGTAATTGTGATTTTTAAAGACGGATGTTGGCAAAGTCAAGTGTTGTCTAATAAAGGGCCTCGGTTAAAATGAGTAATAAAAATGAAGTGCTATTCATTTCTGCTCAAAACTTCTTACCGACTCAGTGATTCTCATGACGGCGTGAACCGTGAGGCCGTACATTTCTTCTCCTTTGAGGTGTTCGGTAAAAAGCTTCAACATGGATGTTTCATCTCTGAGTTGAGCCACCTGCTGAATGACTCGACTCCAGATACCTAAAGATAAAGATGATGATTTGAATACAGTCTACGGTCAAGACAGCGCCGAGATATCATAAAGCATTGTATACATTCATACCATCAGGAGTGGTGTCGTTATAGTGCAAATCCTCCATGCCATGCTCCAGAACGCGAACCTCAAAAAGAGGGTGACCCTCATCTTCGTTGATGCGGCAACGATATCGACAGCGCTTGTTGGGAACCCGGGTGCTCCAGTAGATGCGTGTTGCCTCATAGCCAACTGGAAAGATGGCTGTGGCGGAGTGGAAGTTGGACATTTGGGAGGGTAGCAACTGGCCAACAGCATGAAAGATGAGACCACCAACACGGAAGAGGTGAATGCGGTCACCCCGCTGTAGGATGCTGGCGATCTGCTTCACCTCATCGCGCTCGATGTAGACACGCCGCAAAACAGCAAACGCGCTTAGTTCGTCTTCACTGGGGCCCTTCAGCTTGTGCTGAGTGCACAACATGGTCTTGTCCTTGAAGAACATGCAACGTGCACGGATGGCACAAGCAAAGTGGTAGACATTTGGGCAACGCAGTCTGTTGCAGCTGTTGGTGGCACCCGTTTTCTGGCAGTAAGCACAAAGAGTCCGCAATCCACGACGCAAGGCTACCTCCACATTCATAAGGGCACCCCCCTGCGTTTCATACACTTCTGTGGACCACAGGGCACAATTGAGGTGCACCCACAGGTCCACATCAATGTTAAGTAAACGGGCAGGTCCATCTGTGGCTCCGTCACCTTCCTCATGGCAGAAACAGCATTTACGTTTGTCACGAGGCAGCTTGTCTGGTCTCAGAGTAATGCGCAAGCGTTCCATCAGCTCAGACACTTCACGGCTGCTCTCTTTCTTAGACCCACCCTTGCGTATTGTGATGACAATCGGAAGACGCTTCCAGCGGATCCCCTTCCATTTTTTCACTTTGAGATGTATCACCTGGTCATCAGGAGACAGAGGTCTGCGGTGCTTGAGAGCCTTAGAGGAAGACCCCATGATGCTGATGCAATCATCGGGTGGCTGAACTATATCAGAAGCAGACTCCTCTTCCTTGGCAACAGGAATCAGATCGTCAGAAGAAGCAGGGGGATCAGAGACCGCTGGATCAGTGTCCGACTCTGGAGCAGCAACTTGAGATTGTATGACATCAGGAGGTTTTAGAGAATCAATGGAGAAATCATCCTGCTCAGGCTTGATCTTGATCTGGACACTGGTGGGACTGGGAGGAGAGGGGGACGGAGGGGCGGATTTTTTGGAAGACTCATCCTCTATAGTTGGAACTGGGACAGGTGTGGGAGGGTGTGGAGGGGATGGTGAAGGAGGTGGAGATTCCTCCACTGGTATAATAGGGAGATGGCGTACATCCAAGTCATTGACATTGGTCGTGTAGCAGTGCTGGACCAGTCCATCTTCTTTATCTGGGAATTCCTAAGAGAAAAATGCATACACAAGATCTACAACTTTAAAAAAAAGTTACAATACAAGGACTATCTTATAAACATTGAATACATCCCTCAGGTCATAAAAAACCTACAAAGACTGACCTGTTTAATAAGTGCCAGAATGTCCACTTGTTTCTTCAATGTACATCCTGGTAGAGACACGTCAAACTGCCTGAGCCACTCATCCTGAGAGGGTGAAGAACCATCTTTTGTACACAGAACCCCTAGAAAATGCCACCAAATTAATATTAGCCTTATGGATTGATACACAAACTCAGCATTTGTCACTTGACATGGGTGCCAAAACATTTTTGAACAATCATGAAACAGTCTATGACATTGTGTTACCTTAAAGTGCAACTAAACCACAGACCTCTTTTTACTCCAGTACGTGGAGTAATGTTATACGTCGACCCAGGTGAAAATCTTCAGTTTAGTGTTAAGTATTCAAATTATACATGTTATGATATTCTGAAACGCAGGAGCTGTTGCTCTGTCATCTTACTCTCTCCACCGTGTGAAGTACAGTGCGAGAAGCTGCAGCTGCAACTCAGTATTTGAGTTCATGACCTGACGTAGAAATGTGTTGAACAATTCATACCTAGTTGGGAGCTGTATAGTGTAAAGCAGAGAGAGAACCAGACAGTCTTCTACATTCATACCTGATTGACCAGGGCCTTTCCCAGACCCATCCGCTCCAGGCATGTTTGGGTCTTGGGGAGGGAAAGTCACCTCATAAGAACCAGGCATTCTAATGTTGAGCAACTGGGCCATGGCCATCACCACGTGATTCAGTTTCTGCAGAGAAGGTGAAATTGTTAGAAATGCACTGAGATTGAGAAGAATCCAAGTGTGCAATGATACTATGGCTTAGTACCTTGGCTGCAGCAGAGGACAATGTGAAGGTAACAGACACCTCGTTGCTTTTGGCCTTGTCCCAGTTATTAGATGTAGAAACTACTTTGCTTTCAGTCACTTCTGAGCGTTTGTTTTCTGGGAATGCTGCAGGAGAAGTTAATATGCAAATCAATCTCTCGTCAGGTTTCAGTTTGGTTGGCAATGTAGCAATACAAATGTATTTAAAAACAAAATAAGTCTGGTGTGTTAAAATGTAAAGAAACACTATTTCTACATAACGCATCTTTATACAGTATATATGAGCAATGTTGTTGGAGTTTTAGGGAGTTAAATTTAGGATGTATGATGAATAATACCTGGTATGGCGGTGCGAGGTATGAGGGGGATGATGGGGGATATTGCTCTCTCAGTCTCCTCCTCTTTAGGCTCCCGTAGATGAGGAAAACGTGGTGTTTCATCTCCGACAGTGCTCTCAGGGGATGATGCTGGGATAATACTTTCTGGGGTATCATCATCACTCTCCATCCTGTTTTTTTTGTTGTTTTTTTTATATAAAAAAAAAATAGGACATTTCCTAAACTTATAGCCACTTAACAAAATGGACATGTTATGGTTAAATCCTTGTAGAGTTACAATCATCCTGTCATACCTGATGTCCTCATTCTGGTTATGTGGTGGGGTGGGGAGAGCTGCTAGAATGTCAACACTCTTAACCTCCTCTGTAACGGATTCTGAGAAATTTGTAGAAAATTTAGTACAACTGAAAATTAAATATTCACGACCATTAATTTCATTACAAATCCTTCTTGGATTACCCATTGGCTCCTCTGTTCGCTCCTTGTCTTTTGGACCCTCAGACAGCTCCTCCCCAGGAGTCACCCCATTTACTAGCTTGTGCTGGACTGAGGGTGGAGGAGTAGGTGGCAGGGAGGATGGTGGTGTTGGTGGATTGCTGAGGTTACTCTGTAGAAGGAGAAAAACAACGTGCTCTAAAAACAAATCTGGTTTTGATAAAAAAAATCCATTGAACATCCATCCAAATGTGTATCCATTGTAAACATTTGTTATACCTTAGTTAATAACTGGGAATAGTAGTCTGGGATATTGTCCAGCACTGCATTTCCAAATGATCCTTTGAGTTGAGCTTCTCCATTTGCTGGGCTGCTTCCAAAAGGGGCGAACAGATCCAGACTGGCAGTGATTGAAGGCTCCATCAGGGGAAGCAGAGAGAGACCCTGAGGGGCATATGCTCATTAGTGTAATTTATGAAAAAAAAAACCTGTTCTCCACGATAGAAAAGATAATTATGGAAATTCAGTGTTGCAGTTGCTTTACCTGTTTGAGTTGCTTTATTAGGGATTCTGCACTTTTACCAACTTCTTCTTTTTTATTCTTCTTTCGTGCATTAGGTCCACGGTCAGCAGTTGCCTTGTTGGTGCGCTTTGGCTTTTGTACAGGAGCCCTTTTTGTTATGGACTGCAAGTCCTGTAAAGGGAGAATTCAGAGAATGACTGAGATTCTTCTCCTGCAAACAATGGCAAAATTATGGAACACAGAGGGAAAAAATAAAAAAATAAAAAATAAACTTACCTCCATGTTTCGTGGAGTTCCTTGAAGTTTTTGCTCCAGCATTGCTAGTTTGCTGTTGATGTGGCCATTGATCTCATTGTGGATGCCATCAGAAGGTCTCTGCGCACCAAGCTGAAGGTTTTTGGTTCTCAGGAGTTTTTGAAGTAATTGCTGTCCAGTCTCAGATCTAGGGCCTTGGGTTCCAGGGTCTCCAGTCATATTTCCAGCATTAACTATGGTGTTGTTCCCTGAACTAACCATCTCACCGGTTGCTTCTCGCTTTATAATCCCACAATGAGCTACTGCTGCACCATCACAGTGAACCTCCCTTGGTTCCTGTTTAATATTTTGTAGGGTCATCTTGCATAGCTCATTTTCTCTGGAGCCATGCTGCATGTGAGAGAGATGACTTTCGGCTACTTGTTGTGACTGTTGCTGAACCATCAGCCCTTTTTGTGGCCCATTTTGGATAATTGCCATTGTCTGAGTTTCTACTTTGAGTCCTGGACAATCAAGTGGACTCTTGGCTCCAGGTGACCTGAGTGGGGATGCTTTGACTTGGCTGTATGGACTACCCCTTCCAGCCCTACCATCAGCTACAGAAGGTGAGGAAACATGGGATGAATGGGGAGAGACTGGGTGGGCTGGGCTCATTCTGAACGGACCTCTTGGAGAATATGTATGTGATGGAGAACCTTGCATACGGCCTGCTGCAGCTGCCATAAGAGCATGCTGTTGGCTCTGGTTGGGAGTAGGAGGACGCATACCCATAGCTTGGTTGAATGTCTGCCGTTGTGGATCCACAGGAGAGTTAGCCAATGGCTGTCGAGGAGATGTTGGCCTTATCATACGGATCTGGTCCATGGGTGACCGAGGCATTGGTACCTGGCCCCTCATAATATGCTGCTGCATCATTTCCCCTACTTGTGGTTGTTGTTGTCCAGGGATCATCATTCTGTGTTGTATTTGAGGGGCAACACCAGGTTGTTGGCCCAACTGTTGTTGAATGCCCACAGCTCCTGGCTTACCTATTACACCATATGGCATCTGTTGGTTTTCCATCCCTGGAATATGTTGCCCAGCTTGTGGCATCTGTCCTGGTGGAATGTGAGTCCTTAGCTGACTTTGTTGTACTTGACCCACTGACATTCGCAACACCTGTCCCTGTTGAAGCTGCCTCTGTGCAATCATAGCTTGAATGTGCTGCATCTGCTGGTTTGGGGGAAGATTGCGTAACTGGGGATTTTGAGCAATACTAGCTGGGATGCGGATCTGACCAGGTGGAATCCCAGGCCTCTGTGCCATCAATCCTTGCTGCTGTGCTCTCATCATACCCATTATAGCCTGTTGTTTTTGCTGCTGGGCTATGATGGCTTGCTGTTGGGGATTATGACTCATAACAGGCTGTGGCTGACCAGAATGGTTCTGAACCAAGAACTGCTGATGTATGTTGGGATCTTGTGGCTGCTGCACAGCATTTTGAGCTGTTGGCTGTTGGTGTTGCTGCTGAGCTAAGAAGTCACTTGGTTTCCCTTCTTCTTTAACAGTGATCAAATGAGGCTCTTCAGCACTTTGAGAACCCTGCCTCTGAAGAGACATAGGATTATGTTGTTGTTGTTGTTGCTGCTGCTGCTGTTGTTGTTGAAGTGCACCAGTTTGTTGATTTCCACCCAAATGTGTTTGCTGCTCAGGTACAGATTGAGTATTTAATTGTTGCTGCTGGGCCATATAAACCTGGTTTTGATGCTGTGGATTCTGCTGTCGCCCAAAGTCAGTTTGATGATCATTAGCAGAATTTGGTTGAGCCATTTGATTAGGAGTAGAGGATCCACTGTGCTGTGGAGGCGTTCTTGGATCAGGGCTCATAATCCCACCTTCTTTGGTGCCTGAGGTCTGGCTATCTGTAGCTATCTGTGGCTGGGGTGTGATGCTTCCTGTTGACGGTGAGGAGCCCATCTGTGGGGTAGAGGGTTGGGAGAGCCCTCCTGGTTCTTGGCTTGACTGACTGACCAATTGTGCTGGTTGTCTTTGCTGTGCCATCTGCTGTTGGTGGAGGTGGGCCAAATTCTTTGCAAGATTCTGCTGCTGCTGCTGTTGCTGTGATGCAATCATGCGCTGGGCCAGAATGCTCTGTTGTTGTGGAGTTAATTGAGTCTGAGGACCCCTAAGGCCAGAATCTCCAGGAGATCCTACCACTCCCTGCTGACCCATCATAAGCTGAGGCCTCTGTTGCTGTGTTGGTGCAACTGACTGGTTCCCCATAATGCCTGGTTGAGCTGCAGCCATCATGGCTTGAGTGTGGTTTATTGGCTGGCCTCCTACAAGATTCTGAGGAGGTGGAGCAACAGACTGTCCTCCAACCATTCCTTGTTGAACCTGAACCATACCCTGCTGATTTGCCTGGTTGGTCATCATTCCCTGTTGAGTGGCTGTTTGTTGTTGGGCCATTAGGGGATTCCCCATCATTCCAGACTGTGGCTGAGCGATCACACCTGGCTGTTGATTTGGGTGTGGCATTGATTGCTGACCCATTGTCACCTGCTGTTGTTGTTGTTGCTGCTGGAGCTTTGCCATCTGCATTCTATGTTGAAGCTGTCTTTCTTGGAGAAGTCTGGGGTCTGCACCTTGCATTCCAGGCCCCTGTGGAAAAAATCCTGTTGGAGCTCCAGGAGGGCCTGGGGCTCTGACACCACCAGCCCCGAGAGCCGCAGGAAGTGGAGGCTGAGCTCCCCCAATAAAGGGCTGCCCTTGGGGCATCCTGACAGGCAGTCCACCTTGAGTCATCATACCAGGGTGCTGACCCATTACTGGTGTTCCCTGTTGGCCCATTATCATCTGACCAGGCATTCTGGGAAACATGTGAGGGGAAACTCCCTGTGCTGAATGACCTGGGGTAAGAAGACCTGAGCCTTGTTGATGCTGCTGCTGCTTGCTTCTGTATTCTGCGATAAGATTTGTGTGCTCCTTCTGCTGCTTCCGTACCTAGAACAGAATAATTATGATCACGTGAGATTGCAAATAAGAGTTTCTTAGGTAGTATTTATTAATGTCTGTTGAGATATACACACTTGGTCAAGCTGCTTTTGGATTTTGCTCTGCTCTTCTGTAACCAGTTTGAGCTTCTCTGCATCTGTCTCCGCAAACTCCCTGCCAGCTTTCTTAGCAGTGCGTTGCTTAGCACACAGTGCCTTGCGTGATTTGCGGTGAACTCCAATCTGTTCCTCCAGGAATTTCAACTGCATTTGCAGTAATTGCTGGGTGTGAAGAAGCCATTCTTCATATTGGTGCTGTTCTGAATCATCTGAAACAGAAACAGATAAAATAAAACAATAAGATTACAGAACACAGGAATATGGCACCTATCCAAATGAAAAAGACTGATTTGAACTAAGAGAGGAGTACTGGTAGAACATACTGATTATTCCTTGCACAAACTGTGGAGGCTTAGGTCTCGACTGGGTGGGATTGCTCATTTCTCCCTCCTAAAAACAAGAAAAAAACATGTTCAAAAATCCACAAAATAAACGTTAAAATGGATATTAAATTACTGTTGCAAGGCTCGAGAGCATACCTTTGGAGGTACAGATGCAAGTTGACCTGGATCTGTACTTGGAGCCGATGATAGCCTCTGAGCAAGCAAAGAAACCTGTTGCCTAAGGAGAAAATGAAAGATGTAAATGTACCTGCAGTGTACTTACTGTCTGTAAGTGTATGCAGTTAGCAAATCATTGTATGTCGGTAGGTTGTAGTAATATCTGACAGACGTGGCACAGCATGTCAAAAACTATTGAAAAACTAAGTGACAGAAACAATAATACAAAAAGGTATCCTTAAAAATGTACAATTTTTACTTAAACCTGCCTTTGCATTTAGTATTTGTGTTGTTTTGGTTTTGTGGGAGGTCAGGAACAACCTGTGCCATGGTTAGTTGTTCCAACATTTGTGGTAAAATTCAACTTTGGAAAATTTCTATAAAACACAAGCCTTTACACAAGAATGTGTATGACCTGGTCATACAGAGGACCAACGGGTTTACCCTTTTAATCAACTATGGACATTTGTTTGGCTGGGTGTTAGCAGTAAACTCTTTTTTTCCCCCTCATTTCCATTTAGTTTTTCTGGCAGTTACAAATAAATTAGACTAAACTGAAAACGGTAACATTTCAACTAATAGAAAAAAGGTACCTGTTAATGCCAGGAGGACCAACCATTGGATCTTGTGCCAACACTTTGTTGATACCTTTAAGTGCCACCATTTTTGCATTGGCAATAGGGTCCATGATGTCATCTGCAGCAAATTTTTCTAATTCTATAGAAAAAGAAAACAAAATGTTGATATCATATCAGGATAAGAACACAATGGTAAAGTAATGGCAGTGACAATCTGTGTTCCTTACCTTTATCTGGAAAGAAATTGTTGACCAGAGGTGACTGTTTAACCATTTGCTGTGGCTGTGGTTGAAGATTGTGACCTGTATGGATCCCTGACTGCCCCATCCTCATCATGGCTTGCTGCTGCGCTATGGCCATGTGAGGTGGTGCCATACCACTTCCCATAAGTCTTTGCTGCTGCTGCTGTTGCTGCATCATGTGCGGAGCACGGGGTACCATCCCTGGCTGTGCCATCAATGCTTGGGGAGGTGGTCGATGGTGATGTGGCAACATTATCTGTCCGGGTGCTTGTTGATTTGGCTGTTGATTTTGAAGGCCAGGAAAATGAGGTGTCATGCCTCCCTGTTGAAGGGAACTGAGCTGTTGCTGCTGTTGCTGCTTTTGAAGTTCTTTCTTCTCATGCTCCAGAAGATCCTGTATAAGAAGAGGCAGTTCGCCATCTAAAGAGCTCTCTACCTTTGCCAAATCTACAGGGTGATGTCCCCCTACATCAGGCAGTCCCAGCGGATCATCACCAATATCTGCATGTGAAGCAGCTGGTGGAAAAGACAATGGATCAGCTTGACCTGGTAGGGGGTAGGAAAGACCTCCTAAACGAACAGAACTGAGTGAAGCTGACTGGTTTACTGTTTGTGTAGGCTTGGTTGATGGTGTGTTCCCACCAAGAAGCATGGAAACGGCCTCTCCCATTTCATCTTTCAATACCATCTGTCCTGGCTGCAACTGAGGGGTCAGACCTGTGTCTTCTACTTTAACTTTAGAGGTATCAGCAGTTTCTACTGAGGTTGGCAGTTGCGTAGCAGACCCACCTGTAGCTCCAGGGCCTGTTGTGAGAGACCTCTCCCCCGGCTCTAATTTGGCTTTCTGTTCCACTTTAACTAATGCAGATCCACAAGAAGTCGAAGATGGGTCACTTTCTGCTTCCACCAGCCGCAGCTGGTCAGAGAAGACATCCTTGGGGTCTCCTTGGTCAAGTTCTGGGTCTGTGTAAGCAAGCAGGTCAAACTCATCACTGTTAAGCAAGTCATCCAGATGTGGATCATTGGTTTCAAGGTTGTCCAAGTTGCCCAAGTCATCATCTCCTTTGTCAGGATCCAAGTCTAGTGCCAAATCATCCTCATCCTCCACACCGCCATCTCCTGGAGCCTCCCCTAGACCGTCAAGATCAGGGTCTGGCAGTTCCTCACTGCTCTCCGCTGTAGCAGTCTGGTGCTGTGTTTGTAGACTTGCCTGGGGAAGCTGGTGCTGTGCAGTGCTAGGAGTACTGGTATGAGAAGTAGCCTGTGGCTGTAGGTGGGACTGTTGTATAACTGGGCCAGTGTGCTGCTGTGGCAGTAAAACTGATAGTCCACCCTGCTGCAGTCCCAGCTGTGACCCATTGCCCGCCTCTGCTTGAATGCCACCAACTTGAGCCATGGGATGTTGCTGAACGTAAGGTGCTGCCATTTCTTGCTGTGGAAATAGACGAGGTCTGAGCTGGGATGCACGAGGCATAAATTGGGGTCGTGGTGGTAGCCTCTGTGAATTGTGTCTTAATTCAATGAACTGTGGAGGGGGTCCTTGAGCCATTGGTTGCATAGTCTCTCCCCCATGTCCTGGTATCATGGCATGAGGGTTACCCATGGTATCCATACCCTGGATGTTGACAGCAGGGTTAATATTGTGCCTTATTTCCATGCCAGGCTGGGGGAACCTCCTTGGGCCTGGGACTTGGCCCTGCCACTGAGGAGGGAATGGTGGACGAGCAAACATGCCCTGAGGTCTGGTGGGTCCTGGTGACCTGGAAGAAAAATGCAGCACAAAAGATTTAATTATATGACAGCCTGCATTACAGAGCTCCAAGATACTTGGAGTGGGTGAATCACTTCTTTGGGAAATGTAATTATTGTGATGGCCTCTTTGCTACTATGGCCTAATTAATTTCTGCATAAATTCCAGTAATGTTCCAAATCAGGAATGTAATTGTTTCCATACCCACTGACATGCTATAATTGTACAGTAGATGTTTAAAGTGTGGGAAGTGGGCATGCAAACTAGTTACGGGTGAAAAAGGTGAGAAGGGTTTATATGGAAATGCTCACTCGTTGGTAGTGGGTTAACTGCAGATACTTGCGTATCACATAGACTACACCACAATGTGTATTTCAGGATCAGATTGGTGGTGCACTCACGCTCATATTTCGGGGAATCTGTGCTTTTAATAATGATTTTGTGCAACATTGACACGTGTTGCTGAACCACATGTTTTAATGGGGCTGTGACAACACATCAAGATGTGTGCTTACATCATGTGGCTACAGCTTTCCTAATCAGAAGTGATAATTTTTTGTTTCAAAACAGCTAACTTGGTCAAAAAGTGAAAGAGTTTGCACACCTGGGAAAGGGAGCGAAGCCTTATTGTGAATCTACTTAAAAGAAATTCTTACTTTAGTGCATTAGGATCCATGATGACAGGAGTTCCTGCATGCGGTGGGCGAATGAGCTTCTCTTCCATTCCTCCGACTGCCATGGGCATTTTCCCTGCCACAGAAGTCAGCCCTCCAACATTACTAGCAGCAGAACGATCCTAAAGAAGAACAAGTAATGGTATTTTTTGTCACTGACTAAAGTACATCAGTGCTTCACCTATAGGATAGTAAACTTGCATTTATTAAATTAGTTTCTTTTACATATATCTTAGCCCACTCCATTTGATTTTAACTTTCATTGTTTTATGTATTGTAAGGTGTCCTTGAATGATAAGAATTAAAAATTGCATTATTTCATACAGTCATCACAGTTTTTGGACTGGCATTACATTTGTTATGTTGATGCCATACTGCTCAAGTTGTGTACCTGTGGGTAAGGTGGTGGTGCTCTGTGAACTTTGTTGTCTTGTTGAAAGGTCCCCACCTCTCCTCCTCCAGTCCAGCCAGGGGACCCACTGCCAGCAGCAGCAGCGGCGGCAGCAGCGGCAGCAGCAGCCTCCTTCTCTTGTCTCATGGAATTTCTCTGCATCTGCTGTCTGATTAAGAGTTCCCTCAGTCTCTGGCGCTACAAAATACACAAATAACTTTTTAACAAAACAGTAAGCAAATGCACAGAATGAATGTTGACTGGCAAGTATTAAAGATACCTGTCTGTGCTTCTCTAGCTCTGAGGGACTAAGGCCTACTAATGTAGGGTCCTGCACTGCTGACATGTCAGGCATTTCTTGAGTGTTTTGCAGAGATGGTTGATGAGATGTGTCTGGAGGGCGGACTGCTAGAAGTTCTTGAGATCCAGAAGGTTGTGGCACCCGAGAGTTGAAGTTGTCTACCCCTGTACTATGCTGAATTTGTGGCTGTGGTTGCTGGGACTGACCCTGTACTATCTGACTCTGCTGATGGATTATTTGGAGGCCTCCGGTGCTGGGGCTGCGGCTGAAATCAGGAGCTGCTGTGGGTTTACCAGAGAGAGGATCCCCTATGGAACTGTTTGTGGGAAGTGGTGAAGGTGTCTGATTAGCATGAGGTGAGGTTTTGTAACATGCAGTTCCCTCTGGGGCAACAGAGGGTGGACGAGAAGGTTTGTGGACAGCAGTAAAATGGTCTCTAGACTGTGGCCTTGAAGGTGGCTGTGAACAAGGGTCTGGGGATTGAAAACGTGGTGTAGCTGGAGAGTGGACATTGTATGCATCATGTCCACCAGGGGTGTGGGGAGAGCTGCCCTGTGACTGTGGACTAGAGGGCACCCTAGGGCATAGATCCTGTTGAGCTGTAGGTTGCCTCTGAAGTCCAAGAGAACAACCATCTCCTGACTGTGGTCTGGGAGTTAGTGGCTGAGTGTGTGGATCAGAGAAAGTGTGAGAGGGAGACTTCCTATAGCCTTCAGAAGGGTGGTTAGGTGAAGCTCCAGGGTGAATTGCACCACCTTCCCCTTGCTGCATACGTGGTGTCATAGGTGCCTTGAATAAACCATCCCCAGAATCCATCATCTCTGCCGGGGAGCCAGTAGACATGTCAGGCTTCCCAACTGCAGAGGAACGTGGAGAAGGTGCACTCATATCAGCCCTGTACTGCCCTGTGCTTACAGGTGAGGAAGTCATGGCAGAGTTTGAAGGGGGTGAACCATATTCTGCCCGCCCTATCCCTTGCTGGGTTCTAAAGGGGTCTCCAAAGTGAGTACTGTGGGGTGGCGAGAATATGGGTGACTCCCCAAGCCCAGCACCTCTTGAGCGTGGACTTTCTGGAGGTCCAAGGGACTCCTGAGAGCCTTGCTGTGATTGTGCTAGATGACTTTGTTGCTGCTGCAGCAACTGGGATCTGAAGTAGGGGTCAACCTGTTGAGCCCGTCTGGGGGTTCCAGGAGTTCCTGGTTGCATGTCAAAGGGGCCAAGACTGGCTGGCCGTCCCTGAGGAGGACCCTGTGGGCCGGAAGCAGAATAACCTGAGGAAGAGGTCTGTAAGGAGCTGACACCTACATGGGAGTGGGGTGTGGTTGGGTGAGAGTGAGAATGGGGTGACTGAGAAGGAAGCTTGGCCAGGGGGTCAGTCCGGATTTCAGCTGAACCTGGAGTTTTAGCAGGTCCATCTGAGAAAAATACAGAGGATGATCCTGAATCTGGAGGGAAAGGAAATGAGCTTTCTGCTGAGCTGGGCTGAGAAGAGACTGACGTAGAGCCTGAAGGTGGAGGGATCTGAAGATGTAAACTGGGCCTTTCTCCCTTCACACGCCCTGGCTCCGTCTTAATTGGCCTGCAGACCTGACTCTCTGCCTGCTGTGAGAAGAGCACAGAAAAAAACAAGAATGAGTGAATGAATGAATGAATGAATGAATGAATGAATGAATGAATGAATGAATGAATGAATGAATGAATGAATGAATGAATGAAAACATGAACAAATTACAAAAGAAACCAACACTTTTATTTAACCTGACAATGCAAAAATATGCAGATTTTTAACCCACCTTCTGTGCCTTGCTGATTCTCTGAGCTGCTCTGTTATCTTTGGCCTTTTGCTAAAAAAAATAAATAATTTTTATTATCCAAGATCATATAATAAAAACCAGAATAATTTTACTTTCAAATTATTATTAACAGAACACACCTCTCTACTATAAATACAAGTAAAAAGTTCACAGTATTTTTGTTTTCATATTTAGGAAAAGTGATGGCAACGCCAACTACTAGGTATATGACCAAAAACTGAGTTAAAGCAATGAATGAATCACTCCTTAAGACATACCAGATATGGAGCCTTGTCAGCAGCTGACACCTTCCTCCAGATCTTCATGATTTGCTTACAGCGACTAGCCCAGTCTGTGACATGAAGGTTTCATTAGCTTTGCTTTGAATAACTAGAACTGATTGATCAAATATTAGATTGAACTTGTAGTATTTAATCCACACTCACCTGGGTAGTCCTGTCTAAGAGTGGGAAAGTTGGTATTGGCATAAAGCACAGGGGAAATGGTTGAGAGTTCACCCAGCTCCTCATCTTTCTCCCAGCGCTGGAGACTGCGCTGGTTGTACGACAGCCCATCACCCTCTACCTCAGTGGGGGTTGGTGGGGATGTAGGAGTTGCTGGGGTAGAGGGAGTAGCCCAGGGGCTCTCCTCGCCTCCATCTGGACTGAACAGCCCTCCTCGGTCCCTGTAGATATACAAGTATTTTATAAAATCAAGTGCTCACATGTGTCAACATTAGTTGTCTACTCTTCATTGGAGAAAAATAATACATCTGCCTTTACATTTTACTAGTTACTGCAAACAATATACAACAGGCACATTTGGCAACAGTCATAGACCTACCGCATGTCAAAAAACTGCGACTGAGAGAGGCCAGGAAAGGAATCCATCATTCCAGCTGAGGGCAGAGACCCTGCAAGAGATTTTTTAATCCCAAACTGAAATTCAACCTTGGTATTATGTTTTAAATCATACCACAAAAGTTGCTCTGATGGTTCATTCAAGATCATTTTCTGGTATTTTTGATACACACCTGAGAGGAGAGCTCTCGGTGGCTGAGCACTACGATTGAGTTCTCCCTTACTGCCCTCCAAGATGGGCTTCATGCCCCCTAAAGTGGAGCCGTCTGACACACCTAAAACCTTCCTGAAGAACTGCTCAGAGTCCTGACTCTCCACCCCTTGTGGAAGACCTGTCACAGCAGAATTATGTTAACATCAGGTATTTAATATTTCAATATGGGACTGTTTCCTGTGTATAGTATCCATTCAGATGACTACCTTCACTTTTAACTGTAATGAAATCATGATGATCAGTGGATGCCTGGTCCTGTAGCAATGAGGATGGTGCAGAAAGTCCTAAAACATATGAAACGGTTTAAACAATTTGGAATATGTTTATGACCACAACAATAAACGAGTAGCATCAATTTCCAAACACACACACGCACGCTTGCGTACCTGCACCTTCTCCCTGAGCTTGGGGGGCCTCACCCCCCTCTTGCTTGAGAGGAAAAGTATCTTCCACAGAATGATCCTTGGCCTCAGCTAGTGACAGAAGCACAATATCAGCATCACAATTTACTTGCAGAGTTTTCATGCATCACAAGGCAAGTTTGTGTTCTTACTCTCTGGGGCGGTAGGTTTGACCCCTGGTGGTGCTGGTAATGAAGGTCGGACAAGGCATGTACCTGGTCTGTGACCTGGAGGTATCATCACAGCTTTCTTACTCAAGTCTATTAGTGTCCTCCCAAAGAAAGCCTCCTGCAGAAAATGAAAAACATTACAATATGAACATTTTATGACTGCATAAAATAATTTTCTGAATTATAAAAAAGCATAAAGCACAGAGAGATTACAAACCTGGAGATAGGATGGAAACATGTCCTCTAGCTTGCTCCTCTTTCGGCCTCGTCTCTTCTTGGCCTGTTCCTCACCCTCCACTGGTTTAGGATCCATTATGTTGTCCGTGTCAGGGTGCGGTCCTTTGCATAAAACAACAGAGGCTGATGATGAAAAAGCAACCAGACCAAAACATCATTAACAATACAAAGACCGACAACAGTATGTTTTGTATCTCATCATAGCAGAAAAAAAATGAAACAGTCAAATGTCATCACCAACCTTCCTCAATGGTTCTTTCGATTGGCTGTCCATCTAATGTAGTCTCTCCAGCCAGCTGGGCAAAAAATTCTTTCTTCATTCGTGTGTGACACTTTCTTTGACGCACCATGAAGCCTCCAATTCCTTTTACCATTTATAAAAAGACACATTAGTAAATATTTTGTGAATGTTTCAATATCAACATGGATACTAATATTTGTTACGGTAGATTCTGGGTTGCTTACCCGGCCTGTAAGGTTTCCGCTTTCTTTTTTTACTGTCATCCATCTCCTCTGCTCCCCCTTTAATACCCTCACTATCAGCCATGCCATCATTGCCACCCTCTGCACCTGCAACCATCTCTGGACTCCCAGGGTTGTCCATCTTGGAGTCACAGTCCATGGGGTCCCCACAGCCTTCATGTACAAGATATCAATATGTTATAAGTCTTGGAATAAAAAGAGCAACATATTTTTATATACATTTTAGATTTTATAAACAAATCGATGAACTGAGGGTGTTCTAACCTTTCCCGTCCTCCCCTTCTCCATCGACCTCCCTCAGATCTATTCCATCAGGACCTCCTTCACAACACAGAGTGCCAAGGCGTGAGCGACGCTGCCGTCTCTTGTGCAAGGGAGACATGGATATGCTGCGAAGCAGCGACATCCCTGACTCTGTCAGCCACACACCCTCCAACCGGTAGAACTGGGGTTCTGTCAAGTGATAATTGCAAGTTACAATCAAACAAATCTAACGCGTAAATAAAAATGAGCTTGTGATAATAAACTTGAATTAGCAAAGTCGACCAACCTGGCTCTTTGATCTTAATTGAAGCCATAATAGCCGATTCTACTACTGTAAACAAAAAGTAAAACACAGACAAGAGAGAGCAAAAGTTAATTAGAGAATCAAATAGTCAATAGAAATGCGCATTTTCATTTCTTTGTGTTGTTCCAAGACTTACCCACTGGTTTTGGAACATATGGAGTGCAGGATGTACATGCAAAGCCTTCATCAGAAGCTTGTTCCACTTCATCCTCTGTGTACAGGCTCTCACAGACGGCATGGACCCATCTGCTCAGGCACACAAACATACATTGATAAGCACACTTTTCATCATTAAGTGCACTGCATGATATGAAAAATACATGACTAATCCACTCCCTGCTTGTCTTCATTAGCTGTGGTCTCATGAATACCTCAGTTACTGTGTCTGGCGTGTACATGTGTAGTTCTTATAAGCAACACCTACCGATCGCAGTACTGACACTGCAGTAGCAGCTCCTCCTCCATGAAATTCTCTTTGCATACTGGACAGGAGACAAGACTGGCACAGGGGCCACAGTGCGTGTAGTTATTCTGCCACTCGCAGTGAAACCCCGGTGAGTTGGAACCACACTGCACACAGCACACACACCTGCACAGAAACGTGTACCACTTTGTAACAATTATACAGCTTATGGTCAGCAAACAAAAGTGAAATGTGCAACACACATTTTCTGCTGCTACAGAACCAAGAGAGCGGGATGGTAATTGCTCACAGGGTTGAGGCTGTAGTGTTTTACATAACATGCAAATGTGTATGTATTCATTTCCATTTGACCCCTTTAAAAGCTACACAAAGCATTGTTGTCTAAGAGATGAAAGATTTTTTTACCATTTGCACTTCCAACCACCCTTGGGTACAGTGTGCAAGGGAGGGTCCAGGCAATAGGTGTGATAGCTGACATCACAGTCGTCACAGAGCAGAAGACGGGAGGGGTCCGAGGCCTTTCCACATACCTCACACACAATACATTCCAAACACCGCCAGCCTTTACGGAGCATCGTCTTGGTGATCTACAGAAGATGCCAGGTTTAAACTATCTGGACTGTCAAAATACAGTTATAAAAGATGCAAAGCCAAATGTGTACTTACTTTGCTGTTCACGCAGTAAGGATGGTAACACTGGGCACACTGAGCACAGGCCAACAACTGCCCCTCCATACCCTTTCCAAAACTGCCGCACACAACACACATATCCTACAAAGGTGGAAAGAAAGTGAAAAGATTGTTTAGCATTTAAACTTGACAACTGTTGTGTGTTTAAACGTGTATCAAACGAGGCGACAAGAGGAGTTGTACCTGAAGCAGAACAAATTTATCTGTGTTTGAAAAAAGAACCACTGTGTTCTGCATGGTGTCATCCTCCTCCTCCTCCTCTTCTTCCTTATTTACTGCAGTGTCTAAGTTCATACTTAGCTGTGGACAAAATGGATAACATGTTTGAATAGTTTACATTATAAAAGGAAAAGAACATTTGAAAAGCATGTATAGCACAGCTCACCAAAACAGCATCGATGCAGGAGGCCATGGCTTTGAGGCGTGACCTCCCTCCACGCCCTCTCCCGCCACCACCTCCTCGAGGTCTACGCTTCCCCGGGAAACTATTGCTTCGCCCCTTGGGAATTAAAAAAATAACCAATGTCCAGTTGTGTTAAAATATCTTAATCTTAAAAACAAAACATGATCAAGTTCAATGACAGTTGTTCACTCAATGACTGACTCAAAACCTCACCTGTTTCATCCTTGAGCGGCCTGGGGATCCTCTACGTTTCACCTTCTCTCTGTCATTGAAGGGTTCAAAGGGAAGTGAATCATCAGTCTCAGAGAGCAGGTTATCTGTATGTGAGCGGTCAGTTGGTACAAGACCAAGCTCCATGGAGAGCTGATGATCATGTTCTCCTGGTGAACCCATAAAGCCACTGCTGCTCCCATCTCCATGGCTCATATTAGAAGTTTCATCCAGCAGCAAATCATGTTTTAAGCCATCATGGATTCCTTCTTTCATTTGCTCATCATCCTCATCTTCCTCCTCCTCAGAGTAAGTTAGTAACCTTCTCTCCACAGCAGAAAAGTCATCTTCTGTGTCTGCTGATAAAGACAGGTGAGAAGGAAACTCGCGGTCCTTGGATGGACTCCTTTCCAACGTATCATCCATGGACAATTCTTCCATTTTGTCCACAGAGGAGGGAGAAGCAGGTAACTCTAGCTGTTTCTTAGTGAAGGGTTCCGTGATCGAGCGATGGGAGCCACACTTTAATAACTCTGGTGATACTTGCTCCACTGGCGCAGTGGTTTCCTGCTTCTCCACCTCCATATTTTCAGGAGCCTGTTGTGAAACCGATGTTGGTTCTACATCAGGACCATTAGACTTTGTTTCTGCTGTGGGCTCATGGGAAGCAGTGGCTTGTGTCACCTGGTCGACTGGCTCTTCTGCTTTCTCTCCATCAGCAGGTAGACAAGAAGCCTCTTGTTCTGTTGATGCACGTGCTACATTTGAGATAAGGGGACAAGGTTATTAGTGATTTTTAGGGTTGCAATGACTAATTGATCATTAATCAATTTGTAAATGAATTGCAGACGACATTGAGAAACATTTTCTCTTAATAACTAAAACAACTTCTCTAAACTTTCAACTTCTTACATGTGAATATTTTCATAGAAATCATTAAAACTGAATAATTTTGGTTTGTGGACAAAACAAGACATTTGAGAGTTGCAGGTCTGGGAAACACTGACGACAACATTTTCTGACAGGTTTTGTACCAAACAACTAATCAATTAATTGAGAAAATAATGGACAGATTAATCGATTATGGAAATAATCATTAGTTGCAGCCCTAGTGATATCGTTTAAAATCTAGACAGAGGGGAAAAGAGGGGAAGTGAGAATGACAACAAAACAAGTACTGGTTGAAAACCTAATGTTCAAGATCTTAAAGGCTGTTCAAGTCAGGATTGCTAGAAATAATCTCCATAGATTAGACGATTCATGGAAAACAAAATTTAGGACTGCTTTGTGTTTACTTTCAAATATGTATGTCCATGGTGCATTTTGAGTTTACCTGTAGACTCTAGTAGAGCAGGCGGCACCTCAGAAGTTAATTCTTCTTTTGCTACCAGCAGCTCCTTCTGCATGGTTCTCTCCCCACTATCTGTTTTCACAAGATCTGCAGCCTCCTCCCCTAGAAACAAGAGTTGTAGATAACAATGACAATTCTGAGACAAAGGAGGCAAATCATTCAATACTCCATTAGTAATGCACTCGACATGTCTCAGCATGATTTGAAGCCCTGTCTTACCTAAGTCCATGGGTGTCTCTGTATCATTCATGCCTTCCACCTGATCCATCTCCAACTTGCCTCCATGTCCTGATGTCACCTCTAATAAGTCAGTCTGCTCCTCTGTCACCACATCTGCCCGTGTGTTGATGGCCATCTTCACCAAATGCACATGTCCCTCACTCTCCTCAGATGCTTCTGTTTTGTGTGGTTGGGTGACAGATTGCTGATGATCCTCCTTGCAAAGCAAGCAAACGCACTTGGCTTCTGGAAGTTCCCCTGGTAAAGCACACTCACTGTGCACCCACCTAAGTCAATAACGAGATCATCAAGATGAATAATGCAAGTGATAAACACACCCAACAGCTATATCCCATCAACAATTTTGTGCATTGAGCTAACCTGTGGCACATGCTGCAATACTGCAGTGCAACAGATGGGCTGGCAGCCTTGCTGCACACTCCACACACAGAGCTGCGGTGACGCTGACAGCTCTCACACACAGCGTAGTTATCAAACCACTGTGCTGAACCTGGCAGCACCAGTCCACGGACACCGCACTCCGTGCACACACGACACCTCTGAGAAAATACAGAAATGGGTGGGAAAAAAATGTTGATCAAATGATCAAGGAAGCACACAAAATGGGGCTCTTTCAAATATCCTGTTCAACAACAACATAGGTGGCTGGAAGTTTCACTCACAAAATGTAATAATATCTCTGTATAAAGTTGTTGTGCAAATGTGACTTACTCTGCATTTCCATGGGTCAGAGGGAAGAGAATCCATGGCCGGCTGGAGACAGAATGTGTGGTAGCCCTTATCACAAGCATCACATACCAACATTTTGGAGTCTTCTCCTGGTTGTCTAATAAAAATGGGAATCATAACATTACTTTCAGGGACTTCGAGCAAAGTTTGACAAACATGTTATAAAAACAGTGTAAATATTGTGCAAAGTTTTTAGTAGAACATCTGTAGCTCTTGGAGAAGGTGCAGTTTGGCTCACCTGCAAGTCTGGCACACTTTACACTCTGGACACTGCCATCCTGCCCGCTGGATGGGTGTGGCACCAATCTCAAGACAAGCGGCATGATAATGTTGACCACAGCCAGTACAGAACAGCGAGTCTGTGAGCTCACCAGCTGAGTCACAAACTGCACACCAAGCATCTTCACCTGCTAAAAATAGAACATAAAATAAAGAAATAGGAGTACAATCCCTTTTTAGATTTACATGAAAGTCCACAGTAAATAATCTCAAATTTCAGTGCATCCCGTCATCTTTTTGAAAGACCCAAGCATGCTCCAAGTGATGATATTACAAGGTCTGTTTCTCTTACCCAACTCCTCAGCCTTGTCTATGTGCTCTGGACAGAGAAGGAATAACTGCTTCATGGACTGGAAGGATCCACTAGCTGCTGAACAGGGGAAGTGGTAGAACCGTAAGCAGCCTTCAGCATGGCATCGAATGGTTGCACCCAGCCTTTTGCAGTATTCGCAAAGCTAAAACAAACCAAAGGTAACAGTAAGATTTTGTAGAAGAAGCTTCTGTTAATCTCCAATACATCTAATTGCAGTCTGTAGACAACACACTTACCCGCTGTGTCCCTGAGATAACGGCCTTATCCACGTTCTCCAGCTCCTCATTCTCTAGCCGCTTTACTCCATCCGACCACACCGCACACCAGTGATGGACCCAACTACCCCCTGTTTATTACAAAGCCCAACATCAATAACACCTCCAACTTCAGTTCTATATTTGTGTGATATATTTCTTGTACACAGTAATTAAATAAATGTTGCAGTAATAAACAGGAATAAAATAGGATAATGGTGTGAGTTTAACCTGAATCATCAAAGAGTGTCGCCAGACAGGGGGAGTTTGAAAAGCCAATGGAAGACAGGTCATCATTCCCAGGTTGTGGCAGTGGAGAAGCTGATGGCTTGATGGTTGGCCGCTCTGAAGATGGCCCAAAATGTCTTAGTTCCCGCTGTCCATGCAGGCTCCGGTCCACACAGTTACAAAGCACACAGGCTCTAATGTTCTCCCTGTATATTGAACACAATTTTTTTTACAGGAGATTCTGTTTTTTTCCCCAGTTCATTACCGAAAATGAACTATTTTGGCAAAAACATCAATAAAACATGTACAACAGCCTTCATGATTCTAATGGAGAACTTACACGGGTGTGTCGGAAGAGGCTTCAGGAGCAGGAGCCTCCTCGGAGTCCTCCTCAGAAGAGGCAGGTTGCTTTGCAGGGGCACTGTCATCAGCTATAAAATTGAAAGAAAGGGTTCAAATTAAAAATCTCACTTTGAAGCAAAAAAAAATGCATTTTTGAATGTACCATGATTGTTAAAAAAAAAAAACATGAACAAAACATTGTACAATAATTTAAATAACCATAGATGACATTGGATATTGGGGGCAAAACAAATACCTGTTGGTTCAGAATCATTCTCTTCGCAGTTTGATTTCTGCTCGTCCATCCCCTGTACAGATTTTGACCTCCTTGACAGAGATCTGCAAAGTAGAGTAACAACAGTTTGTGAAGACGTGGTTTTATTAAGACAGCACCTGAAACAATGAATCGGTTAATAAACAACAATTCACTGGCACATACTTTGACAATCAATTACTCAGTATTTTGAAATTTAGGAGGGATTTATCAACATTTTTTTGACATTCTATGAAGCAACAAATCAACCCCAACCCTAAGAAAAGAGTTGACAGATTCACCAATTATGAAAATAATCAATAGTTGAAGCCCCAACTAACAATGAGACATTTAATCTGAGAACCAGAGGAGAGGTTATCACTGTATACTGAAGGGAGGTAATATGTCTAATGATATGAAAGAAATGACTCTATACACAAGATTTATGTTGACTACCCTTAAAAAAACAACAGCTATAATGTATACAGATATGTGCACTGTTCAAGCTGATAGATATTTATCATAAAAAGAAGTCCATATAAAACATTTTCCTTTGCCACGTCAAAACACACACCAGGTCCTCTTCCCACCCAAAAGCACTTTTCACAATGACATCAACAGCAAACAATTTAACCAACAACATATCTACTGTGTCCTCACTTTAGCCGATTTCCTTAACATGACTATCGTTAGCACTAATGCAACCGGGGGTACTCGCAAACTCGTGTAAATAGCACTAGTGCAGCAGACCAGGCGAACACCGCTACAGACAACTCAAGCTGTTATTTACCCATCAATGCATAATCCACATCGGAAAAAACTGCCGCACGAAAACACACAAAGTGTTGAAAGTGAAATAATGTTTTTTTTTCCTAAATAAAACAACCGTAATATTGTATACACAAAGAAAAACACAACTTCCGTATGTGGAACTTCCTGTTGCAGCGGGCTCCTTTCGTGCAGAACCTTTGTCGCTCGCATCATAGTTCCGCTTCTACGTTCACGCCATGAAAACATAATTGTAAAACAAACACTGCATGAACGGACAAGCTCAACGTTCTCTCCCCAATATTTTAAATACATGTGAATTTACGTTCGATTTGTAAAGTTTATTTTCCAGTAACATTCCAGTAACATACTCCACGGCACACATACATGCGGTATCTTACTGTAGCCTGATCGGTGTATGTTGTTATTATGCTCGTGAATGTCCATATGTTGTAAAATAGACATACAGTTTAGGGAAAATGCGGTGATGCCCATCTTTATACGAGGGGCTTAAACAAAAGGAGATACACGAAACAGTAGCTTTGAAATACAGCTCAAGCCTCGAGTCTCATCATAATGTTTCATCGGATGCACAGCAAAGATTGTGCCGTCATACATTTAAAATCAATTTCGTATAATAGATGTGTACATTTCATTCTCATTCAATCACCTACTCGTCCTCGCAGTGACCTTATGTTTAATGCATACGGGCAAAATTAAGAAATACAACACACAAAAACACACAAACTCAGTGACTCGGTGTATGTACATGTTTGTTGATAAAACTGTATATAGCGAGACTGTGAACGATAGGGTCAAACGTGGTGCTTTAGCGATACTACCAAAATAAAACACGCAACAAAGCTACAAAAACATGGTACAGTAGCAAAGCTGTTTAAGGTTTAATGCAAACCGAAGTGAACAAACGTGAACGTCGCATCTCTGTAATAGACGTGTTCGGTGGCCCCGCGAATAAAAACAGTACACAAACTAGTTGGTATTATTTGTCGCTTAATGAGAAAACTTGGCTTTGGCTTTTGTCTCTAAAATGAAGTTGCCAATGTGCAGAGCGAAGTGATGTCACGATGGCCAAGTTAATGTCTTAATACCCTTGTTAGCATTTCCAAGTTAACATTCACACCGTAAACGTTTGCAAATCAACTTTTACAATATACGTTCTCTTATTTTACAATGTCGGACCACGACAATGGCGTTTCATCTGCAACGACACGAAAAAGTGACCGAAATTGTGATAAGTGGATAAATGCAGCGCTAAGCACAAATTCTCAATGTAAACACCGACTTCAAAGGGTTGGATCTGTCCAGCACATAGCCTTGTCCCGGCTATTGGCAACAGACGGGTACGGAAAAGCTAACAACCACCAACGGTGACGTAGCGTCGAACTGTCCCGAGAAGGTAGAACCACGATAAATACAACCAGTGGCATGCACAGCGGCGTGTGCGCACAAAAACGACAACCATACACGCACTCGACCACGCGCTGGACACAGTCAAAATAAAACACGCATCATTCTGAAGTTACCATCCAGGTACCATCGCTAGTTCTCCAGGAAGTAGACAACACCATCTGATCGCGGCTAACAGCTAGCAGAGCTAACATTACCCGGTCTAAGGTCAGGGTTGGTGTGTCTTTACGAATGGCTGTTGCAAGAAGTTCAACGAGCACACAATTAAAACAGCTCACCTCACAAACACAATATCGTCTCCTCATACATCAGCAAAATCCAAACAACCACTCGGCTTCCCCAGATGCTGATGGTCGCTTCATCTTATGTACCGGACTAACGCTGCGGCTAGCCGGCTGGAGGGAGAGTGGGGGAAGTGCACGTCGGCGGAAGGCAGGCTGTGCGGTGGTACTAGCTAACTCCTCAGCTGGAAGGATAAAGCTATGGTTAGCTGTCGCTAACCAGCAGCCTTGTATCACTTGGTCTCACGCTGCCAGGGGAACTACTGAGCACCGAGACAAGCCTTGAACCAGCCCCTAAAGCGTTCCCCCGCTGCACGAAGTGAATCCGAATGTCGTCAGTCTGGCTCCTCGCTTGTGGATGTAGCTTCCCTGGCGCTAACATTAGCGTAGCACTCGCACTGTTCTGGAATCTCACTCGCGAGGTCGCTAAAGCTGCTGCAAGTTTATACAAAATAAGGCGCTCGGAAACTACAGCGCCGAACTTTGTTCACACGCCAAATAATGTGTTTTCCCTCAAGTTTTAGCCGGCTGCATGTTGCCGTCTATCTGAATTTGCAGCTCAACTTTGCAAAGGGGGGACCCTTTGTATGGGTCACTAGCATCTCTTCACTTTGCTAAACTGCGTTGCGTCTGCACACGGCTGTTCCGCCGAGCAACTAGCCGCTGCTAGTAATGCTAGCTAATAACAACTACGTCGAAATTAATTCATGCAAACGAACAAGCAAAGCGGCGGTTGTGTTTTATTTTGATGTACAGGTCAAGTGTGTTGACAGCTCGGTTTCTCCACCGAATGACTCAATGCGAGGTTCGCTCATGTCGTGCTTAGCTGTGAGATTTTACTCGAGCCAAAGTGAAATATGGTGGATATTAGATATTAGGTCATTAGATTTTCGGGTCCACGGAAGCCATTTTTCATTAGATTGCTATGATTGTCAGACCAAAGCAGCAGTGACATGTCTGCGAATAATAACATGTATTTATTTATTTATTTATTACACATAAATGTTGTAATGATTTATCATGAGATCTAACCGAGAGCGACTAGGGTCACGTTTCGTAATTGACGTTACAAAGAAGGAGATTGTTTGCTAATCGTGGTTTCTAATTCCTTTTTTTTTTCTGCCCGTGTTTCTGAACTGTTACACATCGAGAATATCGAGCTTGAGCGCCTGTCAGCCATGGACGACTGAATTCTCTGTAATATGGATTGAACGTCGGCCCTCGGGTTCACACAAAATGACCAAAAACAAACCGGTCCACGCAATGCCACTCAAAACAGTTCCACATGTTTTTAGTCGGCACATTGTGGTGTCACTGATATTCATGTAAATGCACCTTCTCGTGATACAATTGTCTATAGAAAGTCAGGGGAGTGTTATAATATGAAATACTTACAAAACATGTACATTTAATATTTTATATTTATTGAAAACCATACAAATCAAATACATTTTACTGACCCCATTGAGAAAGGGTTAAAAAAGCTATAATTCACCAAACAGCTAACAAGGACTTATAATTCACAGAGTATATATAACAAAATGAAATATGTAGGCAGGCATTAATACATAAACACAAAACCAGTGGTGTGTGTGCAGACATTTGAAAAGGGTAGGGGTGAAAAATTAAAAAGCACATGCTGTGCACCAGCAGGGCACCACTCGTATATCATTTCCCACATTCTCACACACCTGTGCATACATTTAAAGAGACATCCTTTATAGCACAACATCACTTTCTATCACCTTTCAGATGGGCATTTTCTATACACCACTGAATATGATTTCCTCTCAGGACACCCTTTGGGACACTGTCGTGTTTTTGATTGGAAGGGCGTCTTATGTGACACTGCATCACCTTTCTCCACTCAATCCTTTTTTATGGATCGTTTCTGCAAACCACTGTACAAAACCATACAAAAACAAGGCCATCAAAACCTGTCACCACAGAGCAAAATGTGCACGAGTGAAGTGTCATATTAAAGTGACAGTGCTTATCATGATATAAAATGTGTTTTATTGTTGCAACGACAATTTGTCTCGAGCGATGACGGCACCTGCTGTTAAAATATACGTTTCACAATACGACACATACAGACTGCTGAACACTGTTAAAAATGTCTAGTCAGTCAATTTCAGCATATCAAGTAGCTAGATTATCAATTATTTAGAAAAAAAAAATTTGCAAGTGTAATGATGGCTGTTCAAATCTGCAGCAATACGGTTAAGGAACAATTACAATCTAACTGTGGGTGAACATAACAGAATCGTTTGTTGGCCTTAATATTATTAAGTCAGATTTCTCCAATTATAATGTAAAAACTCAAAGTTATTGCATAGAAACACTTGTGTTTTCAGAAATGTGTTGTGGTGTCATAAATAGTCAACGTGTGTGTTGTTCTGTTATACAAAGCTATGTACTGTATTATGCACTCTTGCAAATCCTCTTGTGTGTGTGTGCAGTTCTTAACTCTCCCTGCCATCCTGTCACGGGCCGCTCTGTGAACCAAAGGCCTGAGGCAAAAACACCATTAAAGCTGAGCTGTCAATCAAATGATTCTACATGAACTTACATCAAATTAGCTTGTCTAACAATTTGTTCCATTATGAGAGGGGTCATGGGTTCAATCTACATCATCTCTCTTCTGTCATGCCCCGTGGGACTATGATGAATAAGAGAGATTTCACACAACTACCCAACAGCTTATCTACAACGTACTATGTTGTGTTGGACGAATGGACAAGAATATACGAGTTGGGGCACTCTTTAAACGTCTAAGGGAACCGAGATTATATATTTTATTTATTAATCCTAAACAAATCATGACCTATGTGCTCAAACAAAAAGCAGATGTGAATACTGAGCTCTGGTTGCATGAATCAGTGAGAATAAACAAAGTCGGTGTGACATGTCTTTGATATTTTTTCACTGGAATATACAATTAGACAATAAATAATATGTTGCAGAGGTGTTTCAATAATTTAAAAGCCCAGCTTTTAAAAAAAACAACAACAAAAAAACTACACCAAAATTTCACATACGGCTCAGCGAGCTCTAATGTTTACCACACAGTAAACGTTGACCCAGTTCTTCAGGTGTGGTCTCTGTAAACTGACATTGTGTTCAGGACATTTCTTGGCTCAGTTTTTTTCCCCTCCCATTATAAAAGGCCATTAAAAAAATATCATGCACTTGTTCAGTGATATCACTTTTACAATCAAACAACAGTGTAGTGTGAGCTTTGCTGTGCTTGAATGTGCAGGTTTTCATTTTGAAAATAGGTTATTACGGCTCCCCCTGACAGGATTAGTTAACTCCCCATTCAGCTTCAGCAAGATTGGATTAGATTTTTTTTGGGGGGGGGGGGGGCTGAGACTGGTTACAGGACAGTGACTGATTGGCCAGTGGACGTAAACAGAGGGTGGCATTAGAACTCCGCACCTCTCCCATTGGACGGTCAGTAGAGCTTGTGCTTTCCCATCTGCCTCCTGCTTCTCGAGGATAATCCGCTACAATACCTCCACAGATGTTTATAACAGAAGAAGAAGAGCCTGCAATGTGCAATGTTTACGTACAGTAAACACCGTAAGAGCACTGTTAAAAAACAAACAAGGCCAGAGACAGATTGATTTATTTTGAGAATGTGGTAGAGAGAGCTCAAATATTTCAAATATTTGACAGTGTGGTAAAATAGATTCTTTGGATACATTTCAGCAGAATACTGACTCACTGGAGACAAATGGTTGCAAACAAGTCTTAATATATAAAAGGTTTGTTAAGCTGGATATAATAGAGCAGTAAATGGGCCCATGGAGAATGATCCAAAGTATCATACATCAGTTTCTCCACAAGGGGGTGTATAACATTGGAGTATAGCCCTGCATTTTACAGTGAATGTCTAAAAAGCTGTTTTACATAAAGCATAATAAAACTTGATGTTTCACGACAAATGACTTATGTTAAGATGTATAAACTTGTAGTAGAAACTGGTACAGGTATAGAGCATAGATGCACTGTAGCTGTTTATAAAGGAGATAACAATGCACCACACCAATAACAAATAATATATAATATATAGTAGTAGGTAATAAGGTCCTGAAAATGTCTCCTCTAAGATTCTGAGAAACCTGGAAACTGACTCCCTCCAGTACAAGATAAAGTCTGAGATAAAGTCAAGTTGGTGGCTCAGTGTGGGGAATATTAAGTATGTCTGGGCTTTTTATTAACCAGTCAGTGCCTTAAGAGCGGATTCCCAGAGCGACTGCTCACTGTAACATACATAATGCTCAACTAGAAGCCCTCGATATGATCTTTTAACAGAAAGTAAACCACTTTAACAACCAAAATTAACTCCAGCTCTGAAGAAGGAAAAAAAGAAAAAGAAAAGCAGATTTTTGTTTAATAAAATGACATTTTTAATTTGTTTGTACGACATGAAAACACGTGAGGACATACAGTGCATGTAGTGGAATAATTATATCATGAAATGAAACATTTATATATTATGATTCGGAACGTAAAAAAATAAAGATTCTATTGTTGATGGAAAATCCTCCTACAATCACATGAATAATATGTGCATACACATTCTATTTTTTTTACAGATATAATTGAGATCATTGAGCACAACTTGATGTACAAATATACTATGAAACCATTTTTACATCAACCACCTCAGACAAATCTGTGTCTGTATATGTGTGTGTGACAGACACTACAATGCTGGGAGGGGAACAAGACAATATTTTTTAACTTAATGAAGAAAATAACAGGAAGTGTTAGTGTAAATGTATCAAAATATATGATTTAAGGATGGAATAAGTCGGAGTCTAAAAGGATACATCCG
This sequence comes from Microchirus variegatus, assembly GCF_963457635.1. Taxonomy (NCBI): domain Eukaryota; kingdom Metazoa; phylum Chordata; class Actinopteri; order Pleuronectiformes; family Soleidae; genus Microchirus; species Microchirus variegatus. The sequence goes on from NC_139810.1 coordinate 22,163,265, forward strand.
ATATTGTACAGTAATCTTGCATACCAGTGCACACCAGCTGTCTGTGTCTGCCTCTCTTTCATCCTCAGAGGTTCACTCAGATTGTCCTGTTTGTTCAGAGAATCATTATTACCATATACGCCTGCTTCATCCGCCACGACCAATTGAAATTGAGTCTCGGTGCGAGCTTTTTCGCTGTCAGTCGCCGGCCGTTCTTCTGCCGTCTCCCCCAGCAGCAGCTGGTTGAACGAAGAGACGAGTCGAACAGGTCCAAATGCCCAGTGAGCGAGTCTGTGGTGTTCCAGCAGCGCGTAGCTGGATGCGAGCACTCCATCAACAAAGAGTGTTCCAGCTTCTGTCAAAGGCGCGTACACTCCTATACTGTCCTCTACGGACACAGACACGATTCGAGACGGACGCACGCGGCCGCCTGCAGTGTGGATGAGAACGCACGCTCCTGCTTTGGCTCTTTTGGCAAACTGAGCCTGGTACTCACTGCTGTCAAGTCTGCAGTGGTTGGCTAAAAAGACCAAGTGATGTGGCGTGAGAGCCAATCTGTGTCCATCTTCAGTCTCCAGAGACAGAAAAGTAGACCGGCTTTCTTGGTCTCGGTGCAGAAACAAGATGACTTGGCTAAACACTATTTGGCCCGTCCCCGACAGTGCCATGACTCTGTCCCCAGGAGCCAGAGATGACAGAGTCTTCTGTTTGCCTCCAGCTACAGTCACCCGGGCCCAGCCTGGGAAACAGCCACCTTTTTCCACTGTAACAGAGTGATCTGTGGAGAGGTCAGCAGAAAAGACAAAAAAAAACATGATGAAATGTCCTGATACAACAATTAACAGCATGGCCCTCCTGTAAAAACTCACCAGCTTTGACTGAGCAGTGGATATGATATTTGGACTCATAGTGGACCCAGTCAAAGCCAGCCTCCACGGCCAGCTGAGCGAGGAGACCATACTTTTCCGTCTCTCTGTCATCAGTGGTTATGTCCACAGCTCGGCCTTCATAGTGCAGAGAGCCGGGAGGATGGTGACCGTCTTCATCCCAGGCCTCTGTCACACGCAGGTGAACCCCAGGCCACTGGTTCATCACTGCTATAGCCAGCCTGTTCAAACAGTCCTTGCATCGCTAGGACACAATGAGACAATAGGAAGACTTTTCGTTAGGGACATGTTGTGTATATAATATATATATAATATATAAAGGACAAGAAGATGCTGCAGATAATAATCATAAAATGTAAACATTATAAAGGTTTACGCTTTACAGTTAAGTTAAAAAGAAGTTGCTGAAGATTTTTAGTTTTAAAGAAAACTGCAAATGGTTACAGATAAGACCCCTTCATTCAGATTCATGATACCACATGTCAAAACAGTTAAAGGTGCATTATGTAATAAATCTAAAGCAACTGGCCATAAAATCCTCCTAATATGTCACAGAGACTCAGGAATAATGTTCATATAACAAACTGAACTCACCAACAACAACAGTACAGACAAAATATTTGCATTGAAAAAAATATTTTGCAGACTGCAAATCATGTTTATGTTTTGAAACCATGTTTTGGCATGTGGCGCCACCTACCGCCGTCTATCAATCATTGCAGTCAGTGGAGTCTCAGCTACTGAGCAACCACGGGTTGCCAGTTACGTCAAAAAATGAAACCTAAAAGACCTCGGTATTTTGAATTTGAATGTAGTAACCGTTTTTGGCCACATTCTTACATATGGCACCTTTAAATATTTTAGTAGTATTTATAAAGGGCTTGGGTTCATTAAAAGTAATGTCCAGTCTAGTGTTTGTAATAAATATAACAGCAATATCATCCTTTATGTGTATTCAAATCTAATTGGTCCACATATTGCTATTTAAATGTAATTTATACCCTATTAAGGTAGAAGTAGAGAGTTGAGTTGGCTTATTTCAGAGGTGCTGTATAGTGTGCATTGTACTTTGGATCTGTTTTATTATTAATAAATTAAAACATTGAAGATCCTCTGGTTACTTATGAGACATTTTAGTTACTTTAGTCTGCAGCGTGTGCAATGTACAGTGAAAGGCATGTCTCGACCAACCTCAAGTAGGAGTGACATACACTTGTAATTATTTATTAACAGGGCCACTTGCACTCAAGAAGTCAGGAGGTATGTACAGTATGTGACTCTACAGCTCAGTACACAGACTAACATCATCACGACGGACAAAACGATGCCAGTTTTCCAGCTCTGCCTCCCTGGACGTGATTGTTTGTCTGCTGTTCCCTCACGTCCATTTCTCAACCTTGCTCAAACAACCAGAGCACAAGAAGAAAGCTACTGTAGCCAGTTTGCCACATTCCTGGCCTTTTCGACAGGCTGACAGAATAATCAAGACCATTCTCTGACTCCTCAGATTGTTCCAGGCATGAGTTTCTTGTTTTCACCCCTGAGACATTTGATCAGAAATGTGCACAGTGACTCCTCACGCCCCCACGGGCAGTAAAAAAATCACACACTGTGTCAGCTTTGTCACAAAATAGCAGGCAATAAAAAAATGAGGAGGTCAGCATCTGCAGTGATACACTCATCAGCATCTCCTGAAGTAGCAGCTCTCGTTGGCCTAGATCAGTGATTGAGTAGAGAAGGGAGTTGGGTGAGGAGGCGATGAGAGTGTGGGATGGAGAGGAGGAAAAAGTGGGGTGAGAATAAAGAAATGTAGCGCAGTGTTGAGGTTGGGACTAAAGAGAGAGGGCAGAGGGCAAGAATGTATGGGCATGGACTTGGGAATGTGACACCAAGGGTGAGAAAGCGAGAGAGACAGAAAACAAACTGGGCACATTTTCCTCGCGATGCCATTGAGGAGAGGCGTTTCATTGTCGGAATTACAATAGTCGCTTTTCCAACAGTGCCATTACTTCAGCAGGCGGGAATTTTGTATAGGCGACCCCTCTGAGTCTCCAAGTGACACACAAAGAGCGTCTTTCACATCTGGGCAACAAACAAAAAAAAAGGGGGCATATGCACACACACACACACACTCATACTGGGCATCAGAAGGGCACACACATATACAACCACAGATTTAAGAACCAGGAACACAGATTCATTATCCTAAACAACCACAGAAAGCCACAGCTTCCGCAACAGAGCAACAGCCCTGAGCGTCTAAAAAAAACCCAGTGACATTAAACACAATTTTTGTCCAAAATGTTGTTCACCTCCCTGCACTGACATCAGCTGCTATTTCCTCATGTGTGGACACCTATGCCCGAGCAACACAATCAGGAATTCAGCTTGCCTGCATATTGTTCCTGGCAGGCACAGTGAGAACCTGCCATAGGAATAGTTTTATTTCCAATAACAAAGACTTAGGTTAACGATTAAAAGGAAGTGTTCCCGAAGGAGAACTGAGTCTCTTAAGGGGGTAGTGTTGAATTACATCCTGATCTTCTTATCTCAAGAAAAGGGAGGGGCGGTTTGGTTAAAACTTACACACTCGGTGTTAAACATTTGTTTTCGTTTTCAGGGCCTGGAAAGAGCGGGCAGTGTAGGCTGCAGCAAACAATGAATGGGGTTAGAGCAAAGTTTGGTTTTGTAGGTGTCGTGCTGCATTTGCAGAGTTTAAGGTGAAATTATGTTTTGTGGTCTAGAAAAGAGAGTGAAAGACTGAGATTTGAGCCCGCTGACTGACCATACAACAGCATAATCTGGGAAGAAGTGACACAAGTGGTTCAAATCTGATGACACTTTGACCTCACCTTGGTCATGAAGCGGTCTGCATTGGTGTTCTCCTCGTCTTTGAACACAATGTCAGGGTTGTAGTTGCACACCAGTTCATTGAAGCGCTCAGAGTTGCGTGTGATCTTGCCCTCTGCTCTCCCGCTCGCCCCAAGGTTGTTTTCTGAGAAGTTGGGGAAAAACTGCTTGTAGTGCATGGGCGACAGCTTCCTGGGTCTGGGGCGGATGCCATACCCAGGGCCCGGTCCACATCCCTGAACCAGCCATATACAGGTCCAGGCAGCGAACAGGCCGGGCTGTGCCAGGCGGGCCCACCAGGACTGCTTCATTGGGGAGGGTTGGAAGGCTCCCAGGGGTCAGTGGCTCACAGTGACAGCCCAGGTCCAGGTGTGTGACAGCATGTGAATGAGGAGGAAATCTCCATCCATTCCAAATCATGGAGCATATGAGTGTTATTATTTTTTTTATCCCACGGCTATATTAAATGTTGACACGTCACTATTTGAACAGTAAAAAAAAACAAGAATCAAAAGTACAAAGGCAGATGATGTGACTCAGACTGCTGACATAAGAAGTCTGGCCCGATTGGCTGAGACCTGAGCTTCAGCCAAAAGAATCAGTGATTCAAAAAAACATGAATGACACAAACTGTCTCTGCGGGGCTTCTGTCCAAAGATCATACTTTTATGTGTGTCGTCAGCTGAAAGTCATCATCACGAGGCCACCGCAGGTACCTGCTGTCTCGGGCGCAGGTGGGCTCTCTGCCTCACTTACCGCGCGCGCGCCTCTAGTCCACGCCGTTCCAACTACTTTGAATACACTCACAATAACGTGAAGCGCGCGTCAAAGCCCCGACGACTCATTCCTTGGACGCTCCCGTGGACGCTCTCATCCTCGCTGTTTCCGCCACAGATTTCACGCGCCGATGCACTCTTTTCTTTCCCCCCCGTCTTGTTCTTCTTCTTCTCCTCTGTTGCGTCCACCGCCTCCTGTGGTGTTCCAGCGCTCCTGGCCACCTTGCACCAGCCATTGGGTCTTTTTAGTGTCCGGACAAGATTGCCCTCCCTTCCTCTGCGCGCTCGCACTGCGACAGCACACGCCTCCAAATATTCCACCTTAAAAGGGGACATAATATGCTTAGTCCACTTATGCACTGTGTCCACACCATTATATACATGTATCATATATACATATATAAACTGCTCAATTTAAAATTCTTATAAATAATAAAAAAGAGGCATTATGCTGTTCATCATTTATCATGTTTATGATTCTGATACAAAACATTTCAAACTAAAAAAAAACATGTATTTGCACTAACATGTCCTCATGTCTTTCTGCTCATCCACACACACACACACACACACACACACACACACACACACACACACACACACACACACACACACACACACAATCTGTTGTGTTATTAATAGACAGAGTTGGGGAGCACAAGTGTCCAGCCTTGACACCCCCTGACTTACAGTGTTGCCTTCCTGTGTTTGGGTAGCCAGGCCGACCCCCCCTGAACCCCTGTGACCTCCCGACCTCGCCACTGGGAACACCCATGTGGACGCATCAACATATTATTTTTATCCGTTTCAGAACAATAGCTGGCGGAGCCATAAAATGTGTCAGATAATGTCAAAGAGGGAGCAGAAAAGAAAGGGATCCTTGTGTCTCCGGGGTCTGACGTGTGTAATCACATACGGAAGCTTAAATTGATGGCAGAATAAAGGTCGTAGTGTGTTACCATCCTATCTCTGGCTTCCCAGAACACTTGAGGACTCCACGCATCATGGCCAGTGTGAGTCAGTCTGTGTGACTTTGTTTCCAAACAATCTTTATTCAACATATTTATTTTTGTGTCAAGAGCTTATCTTGACTGTTCGCTGTGATGTCATATTTAAAAGGTGTATTATGACACATGATGTCACTTTCTTACCTAATCTCAGTCGAACCACACCTGTGACTTCCTGCCAGCACTTAAATATAGGAGTTTTCGACATTATCGACATGAGGTGCACATGGGGGGTAAATGGTGGGGCACACCCTGGACAGGTTTCTAGTCCATAGCAGGTACTGTAATATGAGTTCATAAGTCTGATTTACTTGACACATTTTACGTATAATTACAAAAAAAAATCATTGTTTCACTCTCAGTTGTTTTACCGGACTGCCATGTGGAACCTTTGTTTCCCCATTGTTTGTTTTCATGCATTGGCGACCCTGCTTATAAGGGTGTGTTAGGTTAGAGGTGGAAAGTAGTGAATTACATTTACTCACTTGGTTACTGTGATTGAGTATAGGGTTTTTTGTGTGTACTTGTACTTTTTGAAGTCATTTTAAAAAATTGTGATTTTACTTTCACTTAAGTATGTTTTTTTGGAAGTACTGTACTTCACTACGATTTAAATCACATCCGTTACGGATACGGAATGATGAGGACAGGTGAATGATGAGGACAGGTGAATGATGAGGCTAGGTGAATGATGAGGACAGGTGAATGATGGGGACAGGTGAATGATGAGGACAGGTGAATGAGGACAAGTGAATGAGGACAAGTGAATGAGGACATAGTGAATGAGGACAGGTGAATGAGGACATAGTGAATGAGGACAGGTGAATGAGGACAGGTGGATGAGGACAGGTGAATGAGGACAGGTGAATGTGGACATAGTGAATGAGGACAGGTGAATGAGGACAGGTGAATGAGGACATGTGGATGAGGACATAGTGAATGAGGACAGGTGGATGAGGACATAGTGAATGAGGACAGGTGAATGAGGACAGGTGAATGAGGACATAGTGAATGAGGACATAGTGAATGAGGACAGGTGAATTGGTGCTAATTCAGGTCCCTGAGTGAGTGTGAAAGTTGAAGCATTTGTGACCTTTGACCCATTTTGACTGATACATTATATGTTTATATATTTTATTTTGTCAGCACTTTAATTTCTAAAGTTTTGCCTTTAATTCAAAACAGTTCATTTGCGATTTGTTTTTTGCATGACACAAAAAAGAACCTTGTTAAAAAAGTAACTAAGTAACTTTTACTTTGAGGCATTTTAAACAAGCTACACTTTAGCTTTAGTACATTTTCAGAACAGTACTTTTACTTGTACTTAAGTAAAATGATATCATAATAGTGGTACTTTTACTTGAGTAGAATATTTCAGTACTCTTTCCACCTCTGGTCTGAGGTTCGTAACTTTTTCATCCCACATGTTTTTGAGGTGACGTTAACTCATTTATACATGTATTACACTCTTCTTGTCACACGTGAACTTATTCTCTCATTTGATTTGATTCGAGGCTCCAAATGACTGTTGTTTTGCACATTCTGTCCAAAATTAAACAGCGACTGACTCCAAAGCGCTTTTGTGGTCCGGCCCTCGCGTCTTCTCCACAACACCACGCAGAGTGTGTGACACCGCCGGTTACATAGGCATGTGCAATAGGTCACTGAGCTCTAAAGGCATCCTTCTCTGGGATGTTTCCAGAAGATCCCAGGATGTTGTAGGGAGGGGTGGCAAGGCAAAGCTGCATCTTCCTGCCTTCGCGATAAACATGGAAGCGGGTTCAAGTCTGGCTTGAGCAAAGCACAGATGAGAGATATCAACCTTCATGACAAATGCAGGGAATGACTCAATCAAAAAAAGCAACAAACACTTTCATATCTACAATTACCCACAGCGCTGTTTCTTTTCAAAGCCTTATAGGAGGAGAGATTTTCATCTGACATGAAAGGAAAGGGAAGGAAGCAAACATCTGCGGGTTGGAGATGGAAATAAAGTCATTATTATTAGTTTTTATTTTGGTGCCCCCTTCCCCCTGCCTCCTTCTGGCTCTTAGCATTTTACTCCCCCATTTCAGGATGGGAGTACATGGCTGGATGAATGGTTTGGTTTCCTGCAAAGCAATAGCTCAGAAAATGAGATCTTTCCTGCCCGAGTTAGACTACACTGCTTTGTTCTTTCCAAACGGAAAGCTTACACCTGAGCTGGTGGTCAAACACAGTATGTACCTGAGAGCCAAGTTGTTTATGGAGCTCTTGTGTCGGGGGGAGAAAAAAACCCCGCAATAATCAGTCATGTGAGCGCAGCAAAAGATGGACATTGGAATTTACAAGTTCTTTTTTCCAATGACAGATGTATCATAAGGTGATTGTGGTATCTCCTTGTTTTGTTTCTTGGAGCTGAACAGACATTGCGCAGGATCCACTTCCTCATATGGAGGCCGTTGGAAGGGTTGTGGAAGGGTGGGGGGGTCAAGGAACTGACACCTAACTACAGTTCTCTCCCCTCCTCAATCCCTGCCACCGGCCTTTTCTCTTGACCCACCTCTGCACCGCCTCCTTCACTGTCTCGCACCGTCTTATCAGTGCAGGAAGACGCAGGGTGGTGCATTCTGGTGTGGAGTAAAGTTATGCAGTATAACTTTGTGTCTGTACCTTGATACACTGTGTGTCCAGTGCTGATTTCAGGTCCAGGTTTGAGTTTCTCTACTGATCCTCGATGTGACCTGTAGTAAGAGGACATCAGTTTAGCTCAAGTTGAGGCGATGAAGTGGACAATAGACTCAGGATGGAATTTCCTGACCCCAAACAAGCAGGTCAAACGTCTGCTATGATGCTGTACACCTCCTTAAAAAAAAAGAAAAAAAAGAAAAAGATAATAAACATTGTGTTTATCACATGCTGTACGCTTAAAGGAGCCTCTGTTGTCATGAAATCAACTGTGATATCTGTTTCATAGCATTTTTGAAGCAGACATAACGAAGCAGGGCCAGCGCCAGTCAAGTGTGTGAAGCAAGTGTGCCGTGAGTGTGCAGGCAGGATGGCAGGCAGCTATGGCAAACGGACAGTGCGGCCCATTATCAGTTGATTAGCGAGCAAGTCTCGCCTTTTCCTGTGAGCGTTTCTGCATTTGTGAGCGCAACGCGGGAGAATAACAGGCCCAAATGCACTTTGGCATAGACTTCAAACGGCCGACTCTCAGGAAGGCTAATCTGTGTCTTTTTGTCCCCCCCCCCTCCTTCATTCTTATGTTTTGACAATAAAGATAGCCTATCTCATCCCATTACAAGCTGCCCGTCTCCTGCCTCGTTCCTGATATGCCCGACAACCACTGCAAGAGTGTGTTACCCAATGGGACTGCTGGGACACCTTGATTGCACTGCTATCGAGCCTTAATATTTTGCTGCAGGGAGAGGTGCTATACAACTGTTTCTCCAGCAAAACCCAAAAGATATGATGGATTACTTTGAAGTGTGTGAGTGTGTGTGTGTGAGTGTGTGTACACAATGTGCCTTTAGAGAGAAAATTTGTAACATAACGCTTCAGTTGGTTCGTCAGTGTTGTGGCAAATTTGACATTTTTGTCTTCAAGGTTTAATAGTGTGTTGTGCAGACACTCTCTCTCACCTTCAAAGTAAAGGAGCATTTGTAATAGGACGTAAGTGTTGAAACCTTTTTATATATGAGAGGAATGAAGGTTTGTGTTCACTTCAAATCAATCAATGTATACATCCAACATTTGCCCAGAGAAAAAAACCTGCAGAACAGTGTTGATATTCTTGAATACAGACTGAACGCGTGTGACTTTTAAGTTGAAGTTCACTATATGTATATGTCGGTCATGTTTTATTCCTGATATTTTGAGTATTTTACAGAATTTGACTCAGTCAATCATTACCTTTCTTTACTCTCATTAGTCTGCTTACTTGTTCTTGTTATTGGGATCATAAAGCATCAGCTCCCATTTGGGACATGTTTTTTTTGTACGTGTGAATTGCATGTTGTATGTACTCATGTATGAGTGTGTGTGTGTATGTGAGACATTCTATGTATATGGAAAAATGCTATACATATAGTTGGCTAGATTGAGAGAACATCGGTATGAGTTTGTTTGTACTTAAACACTGAACAAAAGTATTTTCTTTCACTGATTATGTACCATACTCTCTCTCTCTCTCTCTCTCTCTCTCCCCCACACACACATCTTGTATGTGTGTTGCGTGTCACTTCCTCAGAAAGGCCAGTCGTCTACAGATGTGCAAGTAAAGCGCGCCGACAGTCGAGTTCATTTCCTTTTAGCAAAGGAAGAGCAGTGCAAAACAAAAGCTAAAGCAAATAAGCTCAATTAAAACATCCAACAAAACAAAACAAGAAATGCAAACAAAAATCAAGAGGGAGAAATTAATCAGAGAAGGGTTTTTTTTTCTTGAGACGACTTTAGAAAAAAAAAAACGAGGCGAGGAAATCAACAATGGGCATATAAAAGGGATGTAAGAAAGGAGATGGGTGTTGGTGAGGTGAAGGAGTGAATGCCTCTGCTCCTCCTAATTTGCAGGCTTTTATCTGACTGTTGCACGAGAGAAGGGAAAGCGTGGGCTTTGGCTGTAGTGGCGTCCTGGTCGGACGTTGTTGACAGACAGGCCAAAATATTGCTTTCTTCTGCTGCTGATTAAAGAAGTGCAACAAAAGGGTGGAGGGATGTAGGAGACGGGCACACTCGGCAGTCTCACTCACACACACACACCATGTTGGGTCATTAAATGTAACAAACAGCATTTTTTTTTTTTTTTTTTTTTAAAAGACACTGTTTTGAAGTCAGAGTCACTCTGCCGAGTTCCCCAAAGACACAAAAAAGGTTAAAAACACAAAGACATTTTATTGCTTTCTCCTCATAAAACAACGATGTTTAAAAAGTTCACTTTCGAGAAGATGTGAAACATCAGCACATTTCAATAAGTAAACATATTTTTTGGCTCTTTGAGAACAACTCTAAAGATTATTATTCTTTTTTTTTTCCTTTAATCTCAACTGTATCACATTGACTATTTTAACACCAGTTAAAATCCTAAGCGGAATCGATCAACGTGTGAAGTACAAAATGTCCCCAAATGCCTATGAATAAAGATAAGAGGAACAACGGCACATTATAATGTTTGCGTTTCCCAAATAATCCCAGAAAAGGTGTAATAATAATGCTGTCTTTACACAATATACTCTGCCCGCTGAAAAAGAAAGTTACACACTTTAATTTTTGTTGGGCCGCCTTTAACGTCACACAGAGCCACGATTATCTTATACAATGTTACAGCACAGAGTAGCAACAATCTTTGTACTGATGATGTGAGAGTTGCACTGTTGTTAAGTCCAAGTTCAGATTCTTTCAGAAGCCAGGGGCTGAACGTTGACCTGACCAACTGAAACAACCACAGATCATGACACTGCTACCATAGGCTAGTACAGCAAGAATTAAGCAAAAAAAAAAAAAATTACTATGTGATCTTCTTTGGGGGGGGGGGGGCACACAGCGTGGTGGTGTGTGAGCAGTGCATATAACTGACCACAGAGAGGGTGAACCTTGCACAACACCGTTGTTGATTTTGAGAGACACTGCGCCCTGCTGGTTGAACCGACAGCTATAAACCTGCTGATACAGCAACAAGATCATCAACATACAGAGGATGATGAGATAGACCTGATCAAATTAATGTAAGGTATCAAAAAAATATATAAAAACCACCTGCATGGATTGGCTGAGATTGTTTTTTGCTTTTTTTTTTTTCAAAATTACTGAGTGAAACCCTAAAAAGGAATTATATATATATATGTATAAAATACTTCACAGAAAGCATATAGAATATATAAAAAAAATTACTTTTGGTAAAGATAAAGTGTGCTTTTTACACATTAAATATTGCACGTCCCCACATAAATTCTAGGTAATTCACAGTGCGATTGGTCTAAGGCACGAGTGTCACATGGCGTTCAAATCTGTTGCATAGACTAAATATAAAGCTTTCTTTTTTGGTGTGCCTTTGAAAAACATAGGCTCGTCCTAAAACTAATCACTTTGCTTGATAATTAATCACCAAGAGAATGTCCTTAAGTCTACACGTAAACTGGCTTTAAAAAAAAAACAACCCTGATATTAAAACAACGATCTCACTGTCCTACGTTCCCTGCATTAAGTCGATGCACAGACAGACAAGGTACTAAGTGTCCTCTGTGACTTCCTCTCATTTATGGACAACACTGTTTCAGACTGAGCCACTAAACACATGGAAGACAGATTCCTAATCTTAAAATAGTGGTACAGTGCAAGAGAGGAAAGTGTGGGGAAGCCACGGAGAAAGAGAGAGCACTTGATCGACCTGAAGCAGGAAGAGGAAATGATGTCAGAGCGACAATGTAATATTTCAAAATAACTCTGCTGACTTTCACATATGTCAACAGAGCAACAGCTCTCTGACGATTCCTCTTCTCATAAAAAGGCAACAGGTCTGTGAGGGATTGCTCTGTTATGGTCCACTGTAGGAGAGCTGCCTATGTGGCTTTTTTCCTCTTTCCATTGATGGCCATGACTCAGCTAAGCACAGGCACCAGGACTTGTCCATGCAGTCAAACTGCACACCTTTGGACCCTGATAAATATGTCATTGACGACACACTTTAAAGGAGAGCTCCAACCGGACAGGTGTAGACAGCTCTTCTCCTGGCGTGAGCTCACCCATGTCCCAACAGCCAAGAAGGGCCTGAACTACAAATGCATTTAATCCCAAAGTTGCACATTTGAAATGGCTCAGCTTTTGAAAGTTTGTTAAAGGCTGTGGTCAGGAGGAAAAGTCGTCACTGGATTTTAGAGAGTCCACTGGCCAGAAGGAGTCTGAAGGGGACAGTGGACCGTGACACAGTTAAAGGCAGTTTGTGGAGACCTGTAAAAACAAAGAAAGTAAAAAAAAAAGAAAGGTCAGTGACATCACACACAATCACAAGGCGGAGCACAACACCCGAAAAGCTAAGAAAAATAGTTATTTAGGTGAAGTCTATTAACCACAAGACAAAAGTAAGCTGGGAGGCAATGGGAAAGTGCAAGAAAGCTGCCGTGGTGCTGAGATGCTATCTGTGCTGTGAGGAAGGGGATTGCGTGTATACGTGTGTACGTTTGGCGTGTCAATGCTCCAAGTGCTTGTTTGTGTTGGGTGGAGAGTTTAGAAGGGTGTGTTTGTGCTGCGAGGGGTCGGGTGGAGTGACTGAAGGTCCCAGAGGGAGCCTGACTCTCCTCTTGTCCCTTTCCACTTTCCTGCAAGAATTGTATTCTTTCTATCTGAGGAAGAGAGACCTGCCCACTGGAAAATAGGGCCAAAGGTTGGAAATCTTATTCAAGTGCTAGTCATTTAAGCTCGACACAGTTCTGCTGACAAAAACATTACACAAGTACATGGCAGCTATCACTTTGCTTTATAGATTAAAAAGGAAAGTGGACTGACCAAAGGCACGGATGAGCTCTCTCTGAACTGCCCAGGTGACCGTTTTGATGAGAGAGGCAGAGGTGAGACCAGCGAACAGCATGTTGTACATGAAGACTATGTAGAAGTTCCCGAGCCAGTTATACCGACCAAAGTCTCCCAGTAGATCGAAGCGGGTGATTCCTAAAACAATGGACACCCAAAAAAAAGTTTTGCATGAGAACCAACCGCTTTAGTCAAGAGTCTTCTACAGCCAAGAGTATTTGTGTTATACAAATGCCCTCTTGTGGTCAAAGCTAAAACTACAGGTACTCTTGACATTACACACTAGATGTTGTTGTAGTTGAATACAATGAATTATGTACCAAATGTCAAAATGTTCCATTTTTTATGAAATCACAGTGACAGAACAAGTTCTATAGAAGAAATTACATAACTGACAGAGCAGAGTACTTTTTTTCAAAATTGAAACTCGTATTATTTTCCCACAATTGAGTTTAATTTTATGTACAGCATGTACATACTGTACTAGGGATGGGAATCTGTATCTGTCAGTATCGGTGTCTTTCCGATACTTGTAAAAATCACTGGATCGGATATCGGACAGATAAAAATATAAAATCTGATACAATCCAAAAATCCGATAAATCACATGCTTCACTATGCACAGTCTATAACAATTCAAATATAAATCAGCAAAGGCATTTTAACCAAGTTAAACAGCTGAAAAAGTATGTCTTTGAAATGACTCAGCACAAATGAATGACTGGCTTCATAGTTCATAAAGGGCTTAAATTTACGGGATCAGACTAATATTGTATCATTAGATACTCAAGTTTCCGATATCAGTATCAGACACAAAAAGTGGTATTGTCCCATCCCTTGTATGTACAGAGGCTTGCCACTTTATTCTATTGTATTGCATTGTGGGAAAATAGTGTGCAAGTAAACGCAGCCTGATGGCTAGAAGCATGTGGAACAAAACTTTTTTTTAAAGAAGAAAAAAAAAAAAGTATTTATGCTACTTCCTTACCAAGTGTGCGTGAAAAAACAGGCAGTGCAGAGCTCAGGATAAGCAGTGAAACACAGTTTGCAATAATCTGAAAAGGGACAGAAGTGCAGAGATTACAGAGGGGTGTAGACAGCACAGTTACATCACACTGTGAGATAATATACATGTTACGGTCAGCAGTCCTCGTACCTGCGTCAGGTTTGTGTCCTGTGCACGAGGCAGGAGGCCAGTGAAGAGAGGAGAACTATAGAAACCCACTACTGAGGAAACCATTAGGTAGCTGACAATCATTGTAAAGGACTAGAACTGGAATGATGAGTAACACACCACGATACATGCCATCCAGAAAGAAGATAACATGGGCACACAATCATAAGCGAATGAATGGAAAGGATACAGGATAAGGACAACTTGAACTGCAGCACCCAGAGAGCCAAACATGGAAAAGGAGGCCATTCCCAGGTGCGGGTCCTAAAACACAAAAATATGACAAACATCAGTGTGGACAGATAACAAACTGTTGTCCATTAAAACCATCAACATTTTCACAATTTCTCTGAGGCAGTCTTCACCTCCATCCCTCTAGGCAAAGCCTTCTCATCCAGGAGCAACTCCAACACATTGAAACAGACCATCAGCACACACATCACCTGAAGAGACACAGACAAAAAATATACAGTAAAAACTATCATCTGCGCTAAGATATGAAAAAGGTTAACCAGAATTGATGATTTGTTAAGAACAGATGTGTACCGTCAGAGCGAGGAGCATGAGCATGGCCAATGGATAGCCCAAGTTTCGCTGCCATGGTGACGCTTTCCTACGCATCTCTATTGGTTCGACCAAAAGTAATAAAAGAGAAAAACAATAACAATTGAGTGTACAGCAATGACTCACTATACAATATCACGACAGGACAGAAGCAGCGGTGAGCAGCATGTTCGGCCAGTTTTACCCAGAGCGATGCGCTTGCCCCGCACTGTTTGGTACTCTTTTCTCATTGCCTCCGTGTTGAGCTTGACCCAGCATGATGGACTTCCGCCTTCAACAACACATAATAGACACAGAAAAGTAAATCAGTCAGCTTTAAACTCAATCATCGGAAAGTGATAGATAATGCGCTTCTGGTCTTACAGTTCATTTTCCTGGAGAGTGAGTCCTCTTCAAATGTGGTGCAGCTCAGTGTATCTTCTACATCTTCCAACAGCTGAAGAAGGAATGATAATAAATCAGTGAGATGTTCCAGCATTTGGAAATGACAGCTGAAATCCTTTTGTGTGAGATTTGTGACCCACCCGTGGTTTGACCAGTAGGCTGCCTGTTACACTAAACATCCGGGACAACCCAAAGGGAGTGCATACTGAGAAGGAAAAACACACAGGTGATGATATGAAAATGTCACACACTTTGTTTTTCAATGATGCTCTAGTAACTTATGATGAATATATACTTACATAAAAGCAGCAACACTCCACACAGTGAAATGCCTGAGTACAGGTAGGGAAGGTAATACTCCCACAGGTCTAAAATACACAAGAGGAGAGTATAAACAACAGTAGTAAAGAACGGTGTAACCCTCTGACACTGAAGGATCTTTAAGTTCGATGGAGGTGACTCACCATAGAGGCTCTTTCTGGCTATGTTGTCATGGAGGAAGGCTGAAGCCACCCACACAATGCCCAGCACGAGCAAGGCCAGCAGCAGTAGCAGCACAACTGCTTCGTACACTCGTGCCATCACCCCCTACGCAAACAAACGCATGCTGAAGTCTTGTATAATAATTTACAAATCTAGAGCATCGGAAAGGCAAAGCCAAAACTTGTACCTTTTTGGATCCCACAAAACCCTCGGACTCCGTGAAGAAGTAGGCAAAGGGCATGAGGAAGACCAGGGACAAATTTGAGAAAAGAAAAACTAGGTTCCACAAGCCTGACCGGTGAGAAAGAGACATTTTCAAAACTTCAGTTTTCGCTGCAAACATGACTTATTAGGCTTTAATTAATGCTGTGAAGAATTTCAGCAGTACTACCGAAAACCACTGTGTGGCACAGTTGTGCTAAACAGTGTTTCATGACATTCAAGTTCAGTGTGCAAATAAACAAGATTGTTTCATTATAATAAATGAATAAAATGATGTGTAATTATATTATGAACTTACTGCCAGTTTAAAAACAAACAAAAAACTGTTATTCTCTTTTGAGATCTCACATTAGTCGGACCATTGGTTTGAACTAAAACACTGCACACAGGTCACGGCAACTCTGTCCACATTAACTATCTGCTTGTGTTTGAACAGACACCTGTGCAGCATTGATTTGGAGGTTTCTTCCAATGATTGCCATTAGATCTGAACCAGATTCTAACAATAATGACATTTGCCACTATCAACAGCTGCTTTGGATTCCTATAAAAAAAAACATTGCAATTACCATGGATAAGTGATCCATTTAACCACTGCATGTAGTAGCTGTGTGGGAAGGTGAGCAGCACCTCATTGGACAAAATGGAGATGGGTAGAAGGAGAACGGCACACACTGCCACAGACAGGGTGAACGTACACAACCACAACCTGGAAGAAGAAGAAAAGACAGGGCGTCAGTGTAGTCACATATGTTTGTGTTTAGTCTCGGTCTAACAAGCACTTTCCCTAAGTGCCGAGGTATCCTGGGATAAAATGCAGTGACAGCGTGGAGGAACAAAGGGTTCACACCAAATTGCCCCACTGCTAAACAACAACCAAACAAACAAGACAATTAATCAACATCCAAAGAGCCACAGGCCACTAAGGTATCTAAGGTATCTGCACAGACATTCACACAGACGGAAAGTGATTGGGAGCAGATTGCTGTGGGTCAGCTAATCCTTAGGCATCTTCACTTACGCAATTTTGTTGACGGTGGCATCTTCAATATCCTCTGAAAGAGAGCAGAGAGACAAGTTTGATTTCATCTACTAGAAAACAGACTCCAGCTCACGAAATGAAACCCTCTTCTTCCTTAATCCTTCATCAAACAAGAATACTTTTGACACACATAACCAGCTTATTTTCAAGGATTTGTCACTGAGAAGGACTTAACACATATCACTGTACATGCAGTCAGGGGCTGATGAAATGAATAGAAAGTAATAGCTAGCACTAGATGATACACATTATCATTTCAAGAAAATATATGTTGTGGTAAAATCTATCAGAGGGAGTTTCCATGTGCTGTACACCATGTACCGTCTGCATACTGTACAGTACAGGGGCACATAAGGGAGAGCTGTAATAGAAGGAGCCCATATGAAGTTGGAAAAAAAAAGTAAAAGTTTCACTGGCGCATGTGGAAGAGCATGTTTGGAGCATTCTGTTCAAGCAAACCTCAGAGACTAGTTAATGCTGAATGTTAGCTGCAGAGGTACTAGAAGAAATGACTTGGATCAAGAATATATTTGAATATTAAACATACTTAATTATCAAAGTTATCTTCACTGTCTTGTCTGTTACCTTTCTGAAATGTAACAAGACACGATACTGCAACTTTTCCCAGTGCAAACACTGGCACAGCTGTTTAATTAAAACCAGTTCTTGATGCACGACTGTCAAAGCATCTCTGTATTGGAGGTATTGCTCAATCACCATTTAGCTGCAAGGCACAACTGTTGTGCTGTTGTTCAAGCACAGACAACATTTACGATGCATAGCATGTACTTTCCCCCACCTCCAAAAAAAGAATAAAGAAAAACAAGCCGGCTATAGCCCCAACCCAGGCCAGCCACAGCGAAAGCACAGACGGGGCCAGTTGGACATCCTACATCTGCTTTCAATAGTGGCAAGTTATTGGATTTATTATGTAACTGTGAGTCTGCAGAAGACTTTTCTTTTTTTAAATCATGTGAGAAAACATAAGAAGACCCAAGTTCATGGTGACATTCAGCAAGCTGTAGAGTTATTTACCAATACTGTGTCAAACAAATGTGTCCCTGCACTGAAAAAAACAGCAAATTCTGTGTAGCATAACATAAAGTTTATTTTTTCTTTGCTGAAACGGGATATTTGAGGTCATTTTTCATAATAGTGAAGACAGACTTTACTGTTTATCTTGTAACATTCTTCACCCTCCCTATGCCATCCTGATCCACTGGGAAACTGCCTGAAGCAGTTGTTACAGGTTACATAACACACGTCTTCCCCTCTGAGCTTTAGACTGATATGTGCAACCCCGGTTGTGTGTAAACAAACTATATTCATATGAATGAAAAGACGGAAAGCTGGCTAAGCTAAGCTGGCTTGAAATGTAGTGGCTTTCACACTCACACAGTGGAAACAAAACTCACAGACCTCAAATGTAATCAATATGCCCGTCAACACCATCAATTCCCCTGCAGGCAGCGCTCCAAAAGCCTTTGATGCAAATGTTTGTGACATAGCAGTCTTTGTGCAAAATGCTTTGCATAATACAATCAGAGAGTGACTTACCTGTGACATACTCGGCAGTCTTCTTGAAGTGGGTTAGTATGAGGTAGGAGACTATGTAGAGGCACGTAAACAGGAGCACACAAATCTGCAGAAGAGACAGAAAGAGGATTTTGTTCGACAAATGTGTTCCTTTAAAACATTCGGTTTAGGCTGATAAACAGCAATGGATAAACAAAACCAGCTGTGTGTACTAGTAAAAAGCCAACATTACCCAATTGTCAATGAACAGAGATAGATGGATTCTCAAGATTACCACTGTATCCAAACAAAGAGAGTGAAACTGGTGGAAGTAAGATTAAGGCTGGTTAACAGATAACACCAACATTGCCCATTTACACCATTGTCTGACTTTATTACACTAAAATGATCAAGAAAAAGTAATACTCCACAAACATCAGTTTCTTCTTCTAATTACTTTATTAACAGTGCTGTTAGTGTTAGTATTCATTACATACAGCACTCAGTAGAATAGGATGGAATAAAGACTGACAACCAGAGGAAGTTCTGACAGCTTTTAACTACAATGTAATAATGTTACATTAGTTGTATGTTGAAAACAAAACACAAAAAAGTTCCCAAAAACGTTTGAACATGAACTTTATACCTCATGTTTGAAATAACATCCAATGTCGAACATAAAAATTGACAGCCCTATGGCTTGCACCAATCAAAGGGAGTTTCTGGACACGAGGTTAACAGACACATCCCAAACACAATTCTGTTCACACCCCCCCCCCCCAGTACCTCTCTTAGCAAAACAATCTTGAGCATCTTTCTACACCCTGAATGCAATGATAACACCTTGAAAAACCCCAAAAGAGCAGTGATCATTTCACTAGTAATCATTTTGTTCCACAAATAGAAATGAGTCGTATTGTTGATAAGACCATTAACCTTGACTAGCCTAAGGTCATTAACAAACACTCGACAATAAAATGTGTAAATAAAAATAAGGCTAATTTTCATTTCTCCCTGCATTTCCATGCAATGTGCACCAATACAATGCAAAAGCATGCAAAGCATGTTAATGTCAAAGTATTTAAATTTGACTTTTAGCTTTGATGTGGAAAGCTGTAATTAAACAAACTTTTGGACCAGTGGAAAACTTGCCGTTTCTGAGGTGCCGTCATCAAGATTTATTTATCTGGGTTACATTTTCAGGTCAATCATTTCAACAGTGTCAATAATAGTGTTCAACTATAAGTGTTGGACTGACAGATGAGTGGGAATGATTCTGCCAAACGATGAGCACCGATCAAAACATTTGTACTTACAGAGAGTGCATGCAGTACAGCGAGTAGCAGTTTGTTCCTAGGGTAACAACAATAACAAACACAGAGAGCCTCTAGAGAATGACAGATATGTGGCAACATGCTTGGAGGTGTGAAACCAGTTTCTTAAACCAATGCAAATTAAACATATAGAGTTCTTCGGTAAGTGTAATCAACGTTCCTGAACAACAGAGCTTTCCTGTGACATGAAGAGTGTTGAATCACTGCAACACATCCAGACAGAATCATGACCTTGGAGAAGACATCAACAACACATTCTAAAAGGGACTGTTATATTATATATATATATATTTCTGAAAATTAGTATAAACAAATACAAAAACACAAGGTTAACTACTGATAAAGCCCCAGGAAACCAAACTAAAACAAATCTAGAGAGAGCACAACACACTGTTTCCAACCATGTCAATACACCCAAGAGGTGATCTTTATGGATCATCCCCAGAGTCTAATGTTTTCTTCCCTGTGCCATAATTAATACCACCAGAAAAAAAATGTCTTTTACATTTGGAATCATGCGGTTTACAAAGAGACAAAGGAGACCAAAAACACACCCCTTTGGTGGAAAAGGGAAATCCAGTCAGTGTGGTGTTTTTTTGCCATTTAGCCTACCTATTTCATTAAGTGGGTGGACTATGAAATATAAACATCTGGAAGTATAATGAGTAAAACTCAACAGAGCCACAAATAAAATGGTCTCAAAAACAATATGAAAACTGAAAAGGATTGTAGTAAACATTTTACATTTGAGTGTTAAAGATCTTGTGTTCTTTTACAATACTTGAGGTTGGGATTCAGTTTTCACAGTGACAAGCACGCCCAACATAATCCTGCAGGCAAACTGGATCGGGCCCAACCAAACAAGCATTATGCCTTCAATCATCTCATACAGGTTACTGTACTGTTTTGCTTCCATACTAGTTTTTCTTCCATACTAGACATAAAGTGGCAACTGTTCAGAAAGTCGCAGTAAGGACTAACATTAGTGATGACACACAAGCTGCATCCTGCAAATAACAATAGACTGTGGAAAACAACTAATTGGCTCAGTCTGCACATTTGTTCAATAATGCAGCATAGTTTGACAAGGAGCTCACTATGATTAATCCAACATGAGGAAAAGCAGGAAAGAGAGGGCAAGAATCGGGTAAGAAACACTGTAGGTGGTAGGCACCCAGAGTAAATCCAGTACCCAGAGTAGACATCCGAGGACTGTGAATATTAACCCAAAGCATTTTAAAATTCACAGAGTGACCTAACCATCTCTGTGTTGCTTCAGGAAAAACACAATGAAGACAAAGTGCTTTCAAATCTGCCAAAAATTGCAGTGAAAACTCAAAAGAGCTGGAGACTGGCGGTGGAAAAGCACACCCTTGTAAACTGTCAAACAGACTCCTTCAGACTTCCTTCTATTTAATGGGGCACCTCTCGACCAGCTATGCCCATTCAGGCAAATCACGGCTACCTTTGTTTTTTATTTAAACACCAGATTAGGCAAGAACAAAAATGATCAGCCTCAAATAACTTTAAAGCTCCCATAGTGTGGTCCTATCGCACATGCGAGTTATGGGGGTCTACTTACATACATTAACTTGTTTCTATGGTCAAATGAGCCGATAGAAATCTCTCCTCACTGAAGCTCTCTTCAGCCGCGCTGTTTCAGACTGAACCCCAGAAGACAGACTGTGTAGTGATTGGCCAGCCAACGAGCGATTTCCCAACTGTCTTATGATTGGCCGATACCTGGAAGTGACGTAATTAGCACACCAGCTCTCAGAAGCGCAGCTCTCCCCTGGAATGATGGATGCACCACTACTCATTATCAAAACATTGTTTTAACAATGATGTGCCCGGAGCAGGAGGAGAAATGCTGTGTACGTAACCAGAACAGGTTTTTTTCAGACACCTCACTCAGCCCGAGATTACAATACAACACAGCGTTCTCAGCAGTGGCTGAACCGATGGTTTCGAACCTTCAGGGCTTCATAAATATTGCCATACTAATCCCAATGAAAGGGCCACTTCACTTGGTTGTTTTGATGAATTTTACTGTAATGAATCATCTAGTAGTTGACAGCTTAGTGATCTTAGCAAATGACTATAAATAATGACAGTGTGGATGATCTTTTTCGTCCTCAAAAATCCGACACAAAATGATGTCCAAAAAAATGCACACACGTTTAAATTTTTACATAACATGGTATTCTTTTTTATCATAGTGATTTGATACCTTTATATGAACAGGTGTTGGGTGTTGTATTTCTCAAATGATAGATGTTATCTTGACCTTTTATTCTGCTAAACATTGATCCCTCTGATCTTTGCTGGCTCAGGGTGTGAGCTGTGGGTGTGTACTTATGGCTTTACCGTTTAAAGCATCTCACGCAGAGATGTTTTTCCTATCAAATGTGTACCCTTTTATTTGTTTCTTTATTTAAAAAAAAAAAAAAAAAAAAAATTAGAAAAGAAAAAACATTCACTAGACAAAATGAACTTATCTCACTGCAATTAGCTGGGTGACATTGGGTGGTGGAAACAAAACAAGTTGAGCTCACAGCGTTGTTGTTACTGTGCTAAAATGTTGACAATTAAATATTTGTGGAATATTTTGAATTTGAAAATTAAATGGTCAATGGTGAGATTATAAATATAGTCTGTAATGTTTTGCAACATTTATTGATGAAGTTGCATTTCGCAGCCAAATATTCCTCACATCATACCACATTTCCAAATGTAACTGTCTGTTACCATCAAAACTCAAAAGATGTCATCCATTGTGGACAAATTGCACCCAAAATTCAACACACTGGACCTTCACACCCACTAAAAACCAGAGCTGCTGGGGCATTTGACCAAAGAGGGGCAGCACTGTGAAGAGGTGATAAGGAGGAGTCTTGAGGTCTACCAGTGATTTAAAGGAGAGTATAGACTATAATAGCATTAGGTCTTTAGGTGTAGGACGATGACAAATCAAGAGCATTAGAATACTTCTTAATCTGGTTCTATGAGTAACTACTCATTTTAAAATACACACATGACAAAAAGCAGAATTGCTTTGTTAATGTTACCTATAAAGAGGGTGTAAATATGTCTACTTGAATTAATCTGAGCTGAAGAACAGTCAATAATGACTTTAGATGGAATAATCTTATGAATAAATAGAGAAAGACATGCCTGGTGTTGTGAAATTGAATCAGATTCAAGAACATCAGGTTATTTTCCTTGAGGCTTTTGTGTTTTTTAACCGACTGTAACTGTAGAAAAACTAAAAACACTGCAACTGCTCAGCTCCAGGAAATATCTAAATAATATCTGAGCCCTGAACTGATGTTAACTTGATACAGTTATTACAAATGAGATAAGTTACTTGTGTGCTTTTGCTGCTATGACGTATAATCAGCTCGAACAACATATTTGGTTTCACCAACTCCACCCTATACTTAGTCATCATAAAAGATTCATTTTCCAGAGGGAATCATTAACTTATGTAGGACATAACCAACCCAATAATGCTATTATAATAATAACGACCTGTTTACAGTTGAGTTATCGGGACAAACTGATAAGTACACCACTGATTATCACACATGCAACAGAAAAAATGTGACGTACTTCAGGCTAGATGATAAGATAAACAAAGACAAGGGCTGAACAGTTCATCAAAATTTGATCAAAATCGCAATACGGCCAATTCTCAAATCGGCAAGGCGCAACATTTCTTAAAGCCCAAATGTGTTAAATGACCATTTTAGATTAAATAGTGTCGTTACCTATACACATCATATTCTACAGACTGAAGGAAACACATCAAATATCACACAGTAATCATGTGAAATATGTTATTGAAATGAAAATGAGAATAATTACTTTAAAAAAATTGTCATATCTCAATTTCAGTCAAAAATAATCTTAGATGTTTGTTCGGCCTATGTGAAAGTTGAAGAAACTGCTTAATAGTCATTATAAACTCCTTTATGAAACCATGTCACACATCTCAAAGTGTGTTTGCAGTGATATATGTGTGTATTGAGTTTTCTCTGCTATAGTGCTAATGGAGAAAGTTTTCCTGGACATACAGTATATTTATTCTTGCCCTGCTTTGGGTACACTGTGTCAGTACAATCTGTGAAAATGAAACCTGCCTATTTATGCAATCTGATTGCACTTTTTTGGGGGTCAAGGGTCAGCCTGAATCAGTCAGGTCTGAAGTTCACCATGAGCTGTCGATTTTATACAAACCAGAGACAGGGTGTAAAGAGCAAAGGTAAAGAGCAGTAGTAACAGCACTTCAGAAAGGATAAGGCTGCTGCTGCTGCTGATGTCCTGGTAAAGGGATATTTTTGGCAGAAGACTCGAGTGGCTTTAAACACAACAGAGGGGGACTGCAAACGCTGAGTAAGCTGTTCTTGTGCCAAACTAGAGACCAAGCTGCATCCGTCTCTTCAGAAAGTTAAGCTAGCTGCTACAACGAGCTCATTTCACACATTAACGTAGCAGTGGAAAAGTGGCATCACGCGTATTGTTGCTGACACTGAAGAGTTGTGCAACCACCACGTCATGTGAAACAAAGTGAAACGCTGCGACTTTCTCTCTTGAGGTGGCAGCCGGAGAGACTGGCGTTCGGGTTGTTGTTAGCGACCCTCATTATGCTGCACACTAACCGACATTAGCCCCCAACCCCCCAGCGGCTTTACTTACTATAGTCTCCCGGACACGGTTGTGGAAAAGTTGCTCTCTAACCGACACGTCGTCCGTTTCCATCCTCCGAAACCATTCCACAGTCTTCACGGGCTTTACAGAGCCGAATGAAGACAGTTAAAGAGTTAACAGACAGGGCATCGTCTCAGAAATGTGATGTATTCTGCGGTTGAGCTGAGCTGATGCAGCGACTGCTGCAGATTCACTCACTCAGCTCTCATAAAAAAAACCAATCACAAGGAGGGGTCGTCAGTGGGCGGGGCTACTGTGAGGGGGAGGGGCCTGGAGAGCTCCAGGTACCTGTCAATCATCGCTATAATTAGAGCTATGGACAATAATCCATATTTTTAATCAACATTTTACTCGTCAATTTAGTGTGTGCAAATAATTTAACTAACTACAAACTTTTTTTTCACTCAGAAGAACAATATCAATCATAAATAACCTGAAATGTGTAATTTATTACAGTATGTCATAATATTGACTAATGTGAAAAAACTTTATCATAATAATGCTTTTGGCCATGTTATCCTACTTAATAATTTATTCATATTCATTCTTAATTGCACATTGTTACTTATATTGACTGTGTGGAACGAATCAGCCTTATTTCACCTCTACTTTTATTTTACAACATTAGGCATACAGGGATTGATTGATTTATGATTCTATAAACTGGTAATGGCACTATTTGCATTGCATCCCTGAATAGAATAAAGAGAGGCAACATTTTCGTCTTGTTGTTTTATAGCCTAGAAACGTCTCCTATCAGGTAAGACGTTCATTTGAGGAACACTGTGTGTTGAGAGCACAGCACAATTTGATTGTCATGATACAAAGTCCAGCTGTTGCAACATGTAGCAACTTCAACCACGGAAAGGACTGGAAACGATTTATCAAGTTAAGGATTTGTAATTATGGACTCAGTAAGTTACCTATATTTTATAAATGAAACCCAAATATATATTGAATGTAAATATTGAAGTAAATAACGCATATTTTGGTCTAACACTTTGTTTTAAAAGGATTGGCCTGTAGTGGAAGGTTAGCGCTTACTATCCTAATGTTTTTTTGGTGGGGGGAAAAAAACATGTAAGGACAGACTAGTGTTTTTGATCGTGCAGCAAGTCGAGATAAAATGTCAACAGACATCATGAGCTAAGACAAAATGTCACTTATATAATATATTACTTAACCAGGGAGGAGGATCACACAGATTTGCATCCCCACACGTTCCTTGGTCAAGATAGGAAGTTATGTAAATACATGGAATCAAAGGGTGATGCGATTGAAAAAGGCATATAATGAAATTATAGGATAGCCATCAACCTGGCATTATAAGTTATGTAAAACAGATATATTCAAAATGTAGAATACATTTCCATTAAAAAAAATTAAAACATAAAATCGGTGATCTCATACATCTCGAACAATTTACTGATGAACACTGATGTTGACTCGTGAAGACTAATCATGGATTTATTTTGTGGTTCTCTATTGCAGGTAACCATAAAGGATGGTTAGTGCCCACCTGAAGCGATAGGATGGTAAAAAGTGTCCTGGTAGCCTATGCCCTGTGGGCAATAGGTGGACCTTTGGGCCTTCACCATATATATTTAGGAAGAGACAGCCATGCACTGTTATGGATGCTAACACTGGGAGGGTTTGGGTTCGGCTGGGTCAGAGAATTCATGCGTATCCCTGCTTATGTTGGTGAGGCCAATCAAAAAGAAGAGAAAAATGAGAGAAAACGACCCCCTGCCGGGATTCCTCCACCTGTAAGTCCCATAAGATTTGCTGGTCAGGTGTGTGTTGGGATCTACTTTGGCGCTGTGGCCCTGATCGGACTGAACGCCCTCAGCTTCTTCTACTTGATTGTGCTGCCGTTAAGCGTGGGTGCAGGGGTGCATCTGGTGTCCATTGCTGGCCACCAGACCTCTGACCTCCGAAAAACCATGACTGCTTGTCTCATAACTTCCCCAATATTCTATGGCAGCACTTTGTCGCCTCTCCCGATCAGCCTGGCTGCCAGTGTCACTGCTAGTCAGCACCGCAGGATCAAGCCCCATCGGACACCTCAGGAGACACAGAAACTAGGTGACAACATCTTCTGGTTTCCATGTGTGCATTGAGGAAAACAATTCTCTTGATTATTAGAATTGAACTGAAGCGTTATTGTTTTTTTCTCTCTCTTGTCCAGTGCCACGACTATACAGGCTGGGTCTAGCTTGGCTGGCCTTCTCTGCTCCGCTGGGTTACTGTATTTTCCACAACACCACAGCGACACTGTACTACTTGTCCGACTGTGTGGCAGCACTGCTGGACTTTTTCTGGTTTCTGCCTTGGCTCAGAGGTGTGCTTGAGTACGTTCTTTTGATGCCCTATCACATCTTTTGTACTCTCACTGGAGGGGGATACTATGAAGAGGCTTGGAGGAAGGTGCTGGAAATTTTGCTTAAAGAATACACTGAGAAAGAGAAAGAAGCGCTCAAGGTAAGCATTTGTATCTCTGCACAGGGTGAAAGTGATGCTAGGGCTGGATGATATGCCCAAAAAGGTTATCCACCACATTTATTTTACCTCAAAGTGTGTTACTATATACTGTGTAATGAACCTTTGTTATTATTGCTACTGGAGAACATTTTATCAAGATAATTAGGGCTGCAACTATTTTGATAATCGATTAATCATGGGTTTTCTGATTATTCAGCTTCTTAAATGTGAATATTTTCTGGTTTCTTTGTTGCATAGAAGGAATAAATCATTAAAACTGAATACGTTTTGCTCAGTGGTCATACCAAGACATGTGAAAGCTTTGCTATTTCCAGGTTTGGGAAACATCGATCATCATTTTTCAACATTTTCTGACATTTTATGGGCCAAACAAGTACTGGATTAATCAAGAAAATAATCTACAGATTAATCGAATATGAAAATTAGTTGCAGCCTTGAATGTTTATGTTTAAATAAATCTCAAGCAACTGGCCATAAAATCCTCCTAATATGTCACAGGAACTCAGGAATAATGTTAATATAACAAACTGAACTCACCAACAACAACAGTACAGACAAAATATGTGCATTTAAAAAAACATTTTGCAGACTGCAAATCATGTTTATGTTTTGAAATCATGTTTTGGCATGTGGCGCCACCTACCGCCATCTGCCAATCATTGCAGTCAGTAGAGTCTCAGCTGCTGAGCAACCACGGGTTGCCAGTCACGTCAGAAAACGAAACCTAAAAGACCTCGGTATTTTGAATTTGAATGTAGTAACCATTATTTGGCCACATTCTTACATATGGCACCTTTAATGTAAGTGTATAAATTGTGAGCAAGTTACTCATAACTTATGTATTCACTTGTGTTGCAGGTGTTGTTCATGGAAACAGACGCCTCTTTTGCAGAAATAACTCGAAGCTATAGGGAGCTGGTCAAGATTTGGCATCCGGATCAAAACCGTAGTAAGGAAGCTGAGGCGATGTTTCTAAAGATCCAAGAGGCTTATGAAATTCTTCAACAGAGACACAGACCCCGGTCATTCAAATAGTTGACCTTTGTTTTCTTGCAGACTGACCTGAATATTTGTAGAGTTAAAGAGACGTGAGACTCTTGACTGCTTTGTATTTCAGTCTCCATTTTCTAAGACATGTAGTCAACTTCAACTGTCACTGTGGGAAACATGCTCCTACTTGTGGTTTTCAACAACGGTCTAGCAGTTACTTGTAAAGACATTGCTGCCACCTGGAGGAGCTGTCGGTGACATGACACCATTCACCATTCATTTAATTTCACAGCATGAAACTTTAAATGAAATGTAAACTGGTGCAATAATTATGCAATAAAGGTATTAAAGGTATGACACATTGATAAAATTTACTTTGGATAAGGCAGGTACCACTAATATATTATTTCTAAATTATAATGAATTATGTTTTTTTGGAAGTACTGTACTTCTACTACTGAGTAATATGTTGGCCTGATTTTTATTTTATTTTATTTTATTTTTTTTAAAAAAATTTGAAAAAAAAAAAAAAAAAAATCATGCACCAGAAAACATTTGTCAGTGAATGATGAAGACAGGAGGATGATGAGGACAGGTGAGGTCCCTGAGTGGGCGAGAAAGTTGAAGCATTTGTGACCTTTGACCCATTCTGACTGATACATTGTGTCTTTTATTTTGTCAGCACTTTAATTTGAAAAGGTTTGCATTTAATTAAAAACAATTAATGTGAGATTTGTCACAAGAAAGAACCCCAACCTGTTGAAATAAGTAATTAATAACTTTTACTCTGAGTACATTTTAAACAATATACTTTTTTTACTTAAATATTTTTACTTGTACTTCAGTAAAATGTATTTAAAAATAGTTTACTTTTACTTGAGTGGAATGTTTCAGTACTCTTTCCACCTCTGATATTTACTAACATCTAATCTGCTCTACATTGACAGTTGCAAAAGAGGAATTGTTGACTAATCCGCCCTCTTCATTCTCCACAAGCGTGTTTGACGATGAAACAGTCTGGCATGCTGTTATTACAATCATATAAAGCAGTTTTACTCATCCGCTCCTGTAGTCTTTTGTTGACTTTTGACGATCACCGCCACACTGGTGCCACCTGCTGCAGCCGCAGCCGCCGCACGGCCCTGACATGCATCGATGCGTTCGACAATCAGCGCATCAATTAGTCGGTCTGAGCATCCCAGCATGGGCCCGGAAGTTGTTTGGGATTCCCAGGTAAAGAAAAAAATCCCGGAGATGCTGTCGTCGCCTGGGAAAACAAACAGCGATCCAGACACATAAAAAGGATAACGTCGATCGGTGGCCAGGTAAGGCGGAGGCCCGTGGACTTCACCGCGGCACTCGGTAAGATCATCCTTTCGGGTTTTAATTAGGAAAGTACGGCATGTTTTTGAGTAGTTGGTAGGGTGAATGCCAATTGTCGTGTGGTCGGGTGCCATAGCAACGGCTCATGAGAAACACTGTAAAGCCCACAGGCCAGTTCGGTGTCGGCGGACAGACAGCGGCGTTCATACGGACTGTCTGCACGGCACAGCGGCAACTCTGTGCAACACATTGCCGCCGCCGCCGCCGCCGCCGCTGCTGTCTCGCCCCGTGTGTCTTTATGAGCTGACTGGTGTCGAGATCCACCGAGCGGCGGAAACAAACAGGCGCGGACGTTTACTACGGAGAGGCTTGACAGTTGTTCATAAATGCACAGGTTTTGCTGCACAGAAAGGAGTGTCAGGCTGGGGCTAAAGGCTCTGCGCTGGTGCGCGTCCCCCCCCCCCCCATCCTCCCTATCCTCCCCATCCTCATCCCCCCTCACCCCCCCGCCTTTTTCAGCCGCCGTGCACTGGTGAGACTGGTGCGTCTCCTCCCGGCTGCACCAGAGCCTGTTGCTCCCCATTCGCAGCCAATGCGAGGCGAGCGATTCATTCCCCAACGATGTGCTGTCTCCGCCCTCCACAGTCTCCTCCGTCCACTGTTGTCATCCATTAGAGCAGCGCTTCCAGCCCCGTTATCTTTAAAGGACACGTATTTTTATCTATTTATTTATTTATTTATTGTTTAACACTCTGAGGACCTCTCAGGTCCAATTCAAAGTGTCATGTGAACAGTAAGAAAACATGTTTCTCTTTCGTTGTTGTCCACACGAATGTCAACTAACAAAAGTAAAAAAAAAAAATAGATCATGATAAATTAGATCTGATATACTGTATACGTAATAGAAATAGTGAAATGTCTCCACCCATGTATCAATCAATGACTTTTCTTGTCTTTGTGAAAATTAAAGTGCCAAAGTTCAAAAGAAAAACTACAGTAATTGCTAAAATATAGAGCAATAAAAGCAACAATACAAACAACTGTAACTATACATACTGTAACTGATACATAGGTGGAGGCCCCCCCACCTATGTATCAGTTAATCCAGAGCTGGCTAAGCAGCTGCTTGGGGCCCCCAATAGTGTGTGAAGAGAAAAAAACAACATTTCAACATATTAAAGAAATCTAGATATCTTTATATATTCAGATATTTAAATCATCGTAAGTTATATATTAGTTTACCGGAACTGTATAAATCCCTACATAAACACACGCAAAACAAAAGTGTGAACCACATAAAACTTATACGAGTTAAAAGTATATGAGGCCACAGCTGCCCTAAATTAATAGCATTGGTAATTATTTTAATAATAATATTTTTTTCTATGTTTCAGTAATGGTTAATACACCAGCATGTAGAAGCTCTTTAACCGAAACATGACATTTTTAATGCTAAAATATAATTATTATTGTTATCCATGAATTTTCAAATTTACCGTGTTACAAAAGAAAACCTTAAAAAATGAGTGCAGCACATCATTATTTCTAAATTTAGATGTCAATTATAGTGATTTGTTGCACCCCTTAACAGAAAAAAAAATGTTTTAGTGGTTGAACATTATGCTTTATGAATAATTTCTGACTTCTCAGAGAAGAAGCACAGTGAGACGACTCACCTTTGCTCTCACAAAGGCCCATTCAGTTTATTTGCCAAAGAAATAACAAGAACATTTTTAGTTTTAAACAAGTTTTAATGACAGGTAGTCATAATAAATGTATGTGTGTCTAACTGGTTATATGCAATAACATATATATAATGCACATATATTTCTTACTGCTCATATTGATATATATTTAGTGGAAAGATGAAATTGAAAGTGTGTCATGTGGTGATGTTATATAGTGTCAAGTGTTCCAGCTGTTTTGTCCACCCCCTGAACTTTTAACGCCTCCTGCACCTCTCTCTGAGTCACATACAGAAATAGTGGGGCAGAACCCATGAACCCATGTTACCATGAACTTATTCTTAGACACGTAGAAGTGAGAGGATAAAGTCTCCTGTGTCCTAGGCTCTTTCTTGAATAGGTGGTATTTTATGTGGTTTGTATTGCATGTATAACTTGTAATTTCCTTTTTTTTTTTTTTTTACAATGATGCTTATGAATGAGGTGATCTTTGTAATCTTTAAAACAAAACAAAATCATACTTCTATAGGTATCTGGTAAGAGAATGAATGCTGATGACTGCAATGGGCGCTCATACACACAAGGTAGGTTTATATAACAAGGTGAAACTGCAACAAATGTGTGTGTGCATACTTATTTCTTTTATGTTTCAGGTAATGGAGGAGAGTCATCAATGGTACAGGACTTTTACAGCACTCTGCAAGGCCCTTCAGCAAGATCTCCAAACAGTCAGCAGTCCTCGCCACGCCGCTCCCTCAGTGGTCAGTTATCATCCCTTTATTGCTCTGTGGCTGCACTGTCTGGGCAGATTTCATCATGTATTTTTTTTTTTTTCCCCCTCATCCTCTCACTGCGCAGCAAACTCCATCAAGGTTGAGCTGTGCAGCGACGATGAGTCACCAGGTGCTCCACAGCCAGAGAACAGAGACGGTGTGAGGGAAGACGGTGGGAAGGATGACAGAGGCAACCTCATGGAAGAAGGGAGTGCAGAGTTCACTGGCGCTCCAAGAGACAGAGTGAGCGTTTACAATGAGATGGCCAGTCCAAACTCGGCTTCACCGGGACCTATCCGGCTTCCCAACGGGAAGCTCCAGTGTGAGGTTTGCGGGATGATCTGCGTTGGCCCCAACGTGCTGATGGTGCACAAACGTAGCCACACAGGTGAGAACAAACAAGTGAGACAGTAGTTATGCCAATAAACACACAAGCCTGAATGATGAGTAATAAATATTTGAATTATTTATTACCTCTAAAATTTCAAAAGTCGGTTGATACTTGGGTGTCAGTTCAACTTGTATTGCTATTGTGATAAAATACAACATGATTGCGATTTTCAATGAAAATCACGTCAGTCTGGGTTCTTTAAAAAAAAAAAAAAAAATCATATGATTGTTAGAATTCATCAAATGGAGGTTAAAAAATAAAATGAAACAACCCAAACCACATCAGCCAAAAAAAGGGCTATAACCAACTGCACCAATTATCAAAAAAGTTTAAGTTCAGTCACAGTCTATAAAATTAAGACATGGAAAGTTTCAAAAAGTACAGTTATGGAATATAACTTCAAAATTGATTTAGTCTGACATTTACCTAAATTGAATGGCACTGTGATAAAGTAAAATAACTAATAATTAAGTGTTTTAAGCTTAAGAAGAGGAGAAAATAAACTAAAATGCAAGGCCAAATAAATTAACAGGACACATCACAAATGTGCGCTTCCAAATGAACACACTACAAATTAAACTGAACTGAAAAAGAAGTATTTTCAATCCCTCGATTGCAGATAACGTTGTCAAACAGAACGTCTAATATTCTGATTTTGAGGTAAAATGGCGAGTGCTACTTTTTGCTGTTTCTGTCCATCAAGACGATACATGATTTTTGTTCATAGGTGAGAGGCCTTTCCAGTGTAACCAGTGTGGAGCTTCCTTCACCCAGAAGGGGAACCTGCTGCGTCACATCAAGCTGCATTCAGGAGAGAAGCCTTTCAAATGTCACACGTGTAACTATGCTTGTCGCCGGAGAGACGCCCTGGCTGGACATCTGCGCACACACACAGGTGAATAAGTGAAATAATCTGTGTGCACTATCACAGAACATAAAACACTGTCATTTTCCATAGAGGATATGTTTAATCAGTGTACTTACTCAGATGCTGGTCTCTTTATTGTTATGGTTTATTACGTGTGAAAGAACGGTTACAGGTAGAGGTGGGGATTCATTAGAACGGTCCACATCCTCCTTCTGTGAAGCTCAGGCGAAGAAAAAAAAAATCTTCTTTAGCAAAGGTGACATTTGAAAACAGGAAATCCTGTCAGGTTCTCTCAATTTGTGAACACATATTCAATAAGTCTTCACACACAGAATTAGTACAGTAGGGTCACACAGGTTCATTTTCGAAGAAAAGATTCTCGCAAAGTGGATTACAGCGAATTGACGTCAATCTTTCTGACGGTTTACTGCAAATGGAACGTTGCGGTGAAGAGTTGGGGCGGGTTTTGTTTTGTCACTGTTGAGAAACGCGCAACAATTTCTGGAATTATTTATCAAACGGGGAAATCCACAAGTTTCATGTATGAACATAGCCCCCATGAACAATTACCACGTTAATAAACAACGCAATGGCTATTTGCCGCGCAATTTGTAGAACATGTTCGAGTAGCCGAATCGAGCATAGGTTTAAAAGCGTGGCCCTTTCATCCAACTTGGATGAAATCGAGACGGCAATACCATTCTTTTTTTCTTTGCATTGCAGTCTCTTCTCAAACGGTGGGGAAACCTTTCAAGTGCAGCTACTGTAGCCGCAGCTACAAACAACAGAACACACTGGAGGAGCATCTGGAGCGCTGCCACAGTTACCTGAAGAGTCTGGACCACCAGGCAGCCGTCAACACACAGACAGCACAGGGTAACACTTCACATCAAACTCACTTTTAAAGACAGCGCACCTACATGATTGCACATGCAAGTATGCAGAACAAAGCAAGTTTGTTTTTGTATGTTGATGACGAATAAGGGCTTTCTGTTTGCAGGTGAAGAGTCAGGAAATATGGAGATAATTACTAAACCTGTGCTCCAGCCGTCCAGTGAAAAAATCCAGCTCGTGGATAGACTGGCTATTAGCATCACCAAACGCAAGAGGTCAACACCACAGAAGTTTTTGGGTAGGTATTTTTTTAAAAATAATAATCATTTTAACTTACCTACGTATAATAGGGTTTGACTGATTGCCTTTAATTAATGAGGGGAAGCAACAACAAAAGATCTCTTTAGTTTCCTCACCTATTATAGGTTTCATTCAGGTTAAATTGTATTATAATAACGATATTTTTCTAGTTATTTATAAAGAAGGCAAATTTCCATTTTTCAAGCATTTCCCAATTTCTTTTGGGCCTTTGTTTGTGCCCCCGTCACTTGACAGAGGGAAGGGTGGATGAAGAAGGATTTTTCAACTCCATAATGTAAATCTCATATATTATGCCAAGCCATTCGTCCATTGTGGGTGGTTCAACTTCTTCTGATGGATTTCATGCTGGCTGCCAACAATATAACCTATAATAATATTTTTCATATTAATTGGGGATTGTTAAAATACAAATACAATAAGAAGCCACAGCCACATGTCAAGACGATTTTGCCAATTTAGGGAGACTGTTGGAATACCTGAAGTCAGTCAAGCGGACTCTCTGGCTTAATCATTGTTCTATCATTAATGTCATAGGTGAAAAGCACATGCACCTTGATCTACCTGAAGCACCTTATGAATTATCCTCTGGCTCCGAGAAAGAGGGCGACCTCATGAGCTCTCAGCCTGCAGGAGATTCTGCTGGGATCGCTGGCTCGCACCTGCAAGGCACCAGGGGTAAAGGTGAGAATCATGAGGCACCCATACTGTCTCAGCTCAATCCTGCCTTTCTGACGGAGCTCCGCACGGTTATGGGCTCCATCAACAGCAACGCGACTCCTCAGGGCCCCAGAGCCCATGGTGGACGTGGGCTGGCAGCTATGTCTCTTGGGCTTGCAGGGCGGGAGGGAGGCGAAGGCCGGGTGGACCAGCCCTCAGCTCATAGCCATACCACCTCGCCCAACGGCTGCCCCGACTCTACAGACACAGAGAGCACAGCAGAGGAGCAGAGCACAAGGGCTACAGCCCCAACAAGTACCTCCAACAATCACCACCTCCACTACCAAACCCCAGCACTGCCCCGTGGCCATCCCACTTCCAGTCCCAGCCAGGGCAAATACTTGGACCCAGAGTGGGAGAGAGCATGTCCTGTGGCCCCCACCACAGTAAAGAAAAACCCTGGCTCACCCCTTTCTTCCAGGGAGACTGTGTTAGACAAGGATGGTAGGCCTGTGCGCTCCTTCCACTGCCGGCACTGCCGCATCCTCTTCCTGGACCATGTCATGTTCACGATCCACATGGGTTGTCATGGCTTCCGCCAACCCTTCGAGTGCAACCTCTGTGGCCACCTCAGCCAGGACCGCTACGAGTTCTCGTCTCACATGAGCCGCGGAGAGCACCAGGTGGGCTGAGGGAAGGGGCTCATGGCTGGATGAAAGGAGAGGTGGCTGCTGCTTTCTAAAGTCGTGGGCTCATGTTTGTTCTGCACCAGATGAATTGCTTTAAATCCCTAGTGTAAGTAAGTTTTAAAAAAAAAAAAGAAAGAAAAAAAAAAGGGTAGATTTATGATACTCCTTAAGATACAAGTGAATATTTTCACCGCACTTTTAAAAGTTTAGTGGAGGCAAATTACATTTTATGATTGATTGCACTCCCATATCAAATCAGCGGGCGAAACCAGTGGTTTTGCTTCAAAAGTGCCTTCTTGGGGGATTTCCTCTTAACTAAAAACTGGGGTGGTGAGGGCAGGTGCTCCAAAACTTTGACGAGCCATCTTTTCCTAAGTGATTTAGTTAGCACTTTTAAGAGGTCATGCACACATGCATTTAAGAAAAGCATGGCATTTAAATTTTAAGAATTGTATTTGGTATGCTTAGTATGCACTAGGGCCTTTGTTCTTGTGGATGAAGAGGGTAATTTGTCTCGGGTGTCAGGTAAGCTTTATATGCACGGCGAGCATTGTGCTTCTGGGTCTTGGAGAAGCTTTTGTCACGGACAAAGCACTGGAATGGATTGCCTTAACTCCTACACTGGTATTGTTGATGTAGGAAAACACATTGTTTACAGCATGGTTAAAAAGTATGTTCAGTCACCTCAGAGGAGAGAATATTTACAGCTGCTCAGCGAGGAGACGATCAGGACAAAGAAAAAATCACGAGGGAAGTGACCTTGAAAACATTAACCCGAGGGTGAAAAGAGGCATTAGTGGCTCAGATGTAAAATAGAGTTTTGGATGTTAAAAGGGAGCCTTAGAAAACTGGTGCAGATCAGACCATGAGCAGTGTAATGTACAGTAAGAGCCTGACTGAGATGGCCCAGGGTGCTACACCTAAAAACAGGATTGCACTTTTAGGTTTCCTGCTTATATATGAACATCTCTGCTGAAGCACTTTTGACAGCTTTGCAAATGTTTTGTTTTTCTTTCTGTGATTGTTCTACTGCACTGATAAATCACACATCACTCACAGCGACTGACTGATCGTTTAATTTGCAACACAGCTGTGTTTTTAACGGAGCCGGCCTTCTACATAACCCCACAGCGTTGTGGTCTACACGCAAGTTTGCTGCACAATGTGTGACTAAGAATTCAAGTCAGTTCACCTGGAATCATTATGTTGTGATTTTTGCTGAGATTTTTAACAAATTATTTGAAAAATTAACAAATCAGTTTGGATCTGTTCAGTTATCACTTGTGATTATCTATTTAGTGTTGTTTGTTTCAGCCTTGGTGTATTTAATCAGCTATATTCCAAATCTTATCCAGCATATTCCTCAAGTCCATGAAATGTTACCTCCTGCTTCTTTATAGCACCCAAATACCTTATTGCTACAGTATGGTGAGTTATCGGATAATGTTGATATTGGAAACACGAATGAGACCAAACTCAGTATTCTTACTCGTTATTGTGGGTTTGCTGCTTCATAGTTAAACTTGATTTCCTTTAATCGCAGGCAAAAATGTACTTGAAACAGTTTGAGAAAAAAAAAAGACATCTAAAAATGCACTTGGTCTGACAAGTAGAGAAACGTGTGTGAATGGATTAAAGCATGTGTGCTTGTCATTTTCTGCTTTTACCCGAATTGTGAATTATTTTTGAAATGTGAAGTAACTTCAAGAAGTGAAAATGGGGCATGGGTTTTTGTCTCCTCGTGTGGACTTTTCAATGTGATTACGATATTTTGTGAACAATGTAACATGACAAAACTCTTTACCTCAAAGTCAAAGATGTACAACTGCCTCATTATTTCAAAAAAAAAAAAAAAGTCACGTTGCTTTCCGAGATGTTCTTGCAGTTACAAATGCGTGTCCCTCGATATTCTCAAAACTTTTTACTGTCAATAAAGTTACGTTTATTGTAAAAGTGCTTTTCTATTGTTTGACTATGGTGCCAGCATCAAGGATCCTCTCATTTACGTGTTCACATTTTAAGAAAGACAATGTTGAATAAATAATTGTCAGTGACATAAATGTCTAATAAAACAGGAGGATAGGATAAATTTTCACATTGTTTCCACAATTTTCAAATCTGTCTCACAATAAAATGAATGTAGCCTCAATAATTAACAAACCTTCACTAGTGAAGATTAAGTTTCACTGTAATAAACTAAAATGGTGTCCATAATGAGTGATTTCAGAGATAAGCTGTATATTCCTCCTGAAAAACACATTCGAAACAGCCACATGTTCACAAAAGTCAGACAGCTTTATTTCTATGTGACCTTTGAGTCTGCGAGACAGACCTTTGTT
This sequence comes from Microchirus variegatus, assembly GCF_963457635.1. Classification (NCBI taxonomy): domain Eukaryota; kingdom Metazoa; phylum Chordata; class Actinopteri; order Pleuronectiformes; family Soleidae; genus Microchirus; species Microchirus variegatus. The sequence goes on from NC_139810.1 coordinate 22,201,067, forward strand.
TTGTCTGTTTCACGTTACTTCTGACCTTTGTTGCCTCCGCAGTGGAAAACATGTTTAGGCTGCTCCTACATACAAATTCCAGGTACATAAATAAACCCAGATCCTACAGTGTGAATGGCAACGGAAAGATAAACAAGCAGCAAAAAATCCCTGACTATGTTAAAGCGATGTACATTTTCTTTCTTTCATATTTGCGCATAAAGTTACCTGCAGAAGAAGTTTGAACTTTCGCGCAAACATCACCCCCAGATGAAGAGAAGGCAAAAGTCAAAAACATCTGTTTCATGAAGCATGGTGTAGATTTGTTTTCCTTTTATAAAAGTTACAGCCTTAAATGTCAACATCTCATGAAAAAAACAACATAATCAACCACACCCAATGCACTGCTTCTGTGTCAAGCTTACCGTTTGACAGTCTGGCTTTCAATGTCTTAAAAACAAAAACAAATGATTAGATAAAAAAAAGACAGTGCCGTACACACAGGATTTTTACGGCTAATTCAAAGACTTGGCAGCAACTTGAGAAATGTCCATACTTGTGGCAGGTGCAGCTTTTTCCACATGAAAATAATCTGCTTATCCCAGTGTGAATTTGCTGAGAGGAACACATCAATTCACATGCTCAAAGAAGTGAATTCCACCTTTTAACAACTTCCTATGCCAATAATAACGACAAATCATCTTCAGTGGGTTTCTTATCATATCGGTCGACAAAGTAAAAAGGAGATATTCAAAAGCCTTTCACGTGCTGCATTCAGGTTCTACTGGGAATAATCAGACATCTGAGTGGTTTGCAGATTTCTAAAACAGCTGGAAATGTTATGCAGACGTCAAACATGCGATCGATCACACGCATATTTCACAATGGATAAAGAAAATCTTGCAGTATTTTTAAGCATCAAATGAATGCTTCACTGTCTCCTCTACTTTCTAAATCAGAAGACAATAGTCGATGACGCATTAACTTCTGAAAAAATTAATGTTGAATTAAATAAATATACTTACTAAACTAATTCAATATTTCATACAACAGCAAAATAAACTTTCAAAGGCACTTAATAGTGCTCAGTGTCAAACATTCCACAGTTTCAGTTTGTCAACTGTGTCTCTGTTGTTGTAAGTGAAATGGTTTGTGGTTTTGGACTGCTGCTGAAAAACAGCTATTCTCACACGTGGCACCTTGTGCACAGGCATTTCAATGAATTACTTCATTTCTTTTGTCACATAACATACTAGCTTTCATAAAACTAAAATAAAAATGTCAATTTGAAGCATGCTGCCTTCTGAAACGGTACATGTTCAGTGTAGAAAACTACAATACATGCTTTTATGTGATTTGTATTTTTTTTTTTTTTTTTTTAAGTAGCAAATACTCAAGCTCGTGTGCAAAAGCCTTTTTGTTGGTTCAGGAATGTTCACCCACTCTTCCTGCAAGTCACCTTAACATCTTCCCACATATACTTTAATCATGCTCAAGTCAGGAAAGCAACAACTAAAGTAAATTAAGTCAAGATAAAACAATATAGCATGTTTTAAAACCAGGGCTATGAGGTGCTACACAGCACATAAAACCCCCCAAATAAAATACAACAATTTGCAAAGATCATACAATTTAGAATAACGAGAGGTAGAAGACTGGTCTGTAAATGTAGTTGTACAATTTTTCACATATAACAGTAAAAGTGGCATCACCTTTATACTTTAGGTGGGTGTCTGTTAAAGAGAGGAGGACTAACTTTAAGGATATGAAGAGCACGGAGGGCTTTTAGTCCGTTATGAGCAATATTTTGAAGTCACCTCAGGATCTAATAAATAGCCAGTGGAGGGATGTGAGGATGCACAATATAAAGAAGGGAGAGGGTTACATGGCTGACAAATAAGGAATATAGGAAGGAGAAGATGAAAGTGTGATTCAATAGTCCAGTGTGTAATATTTAGGAGGGCTTACTGGCAGAGATTGAGTATACTACCCATAAGAGGGCCTGTGAACATGTATGACAGCTTTAACATAAAAAGCATTTGGTCTTCCAAGCCTTGAAATGTACTTTAAACACTGTCAAAAACAGCAGCATAGAACTGTCAAATCAGTGAGAGTAAGTGTTTTCAAGTGGAAGCTTCCTTTGCAAATGTAGAAGAACAACATCCTTTCTGGTGTGCGAGGGCAACTGTAGATTCCTGACACACTTTGGAGAGGAAGGACTGAGCGGAGGAGTCGCCAATAAATGTCACAAATTCTTTCACACTGGACAGTTGACAGTTGAAGGTCTCTGAGGGAAACCATGGGCTTCATTTTGGCCAGTCAGGTATATGAATGAATGAATGTGGTGGTTTAGGTTTTTTAAGTTTAAATGTATGTATTTAAATGTGGTATTTTGCAGAGCAACTGAAATCATCTAAGTTAAAACTGATGACAAACTAGCCTCATACTCTATTTAACACTAACTGTTATTAAGTGATAAACTCTCACAGTCATACAGTTAGAGTGTAATGTTACCTCCACTGTGTTGTCAAAAAGTCAAATTCCTCGTCGAGAAGCGTTTCTCCATGAAGCCTGGCTGACGGGAAACCGGAAACTGGAGGCGGAAACTGGAGGCGGAAACACGTGACGCACCTGTGCTAACGTACATTAGCATGGACCTGCTAACCAGTCCGCTAACTACCAGCAAAAGTCAGTTGACTCCAAACTTCAGGTAATGCCGCTTTTAATTACAAGTCATTTAACAGTTACACATGTTGTGAGGTTGTCAAATGTGTTCTTGAAGCTTAATTTATTTAGTCACTCAACGCTATTTTAAAGTTCAATATGTTCGCATAAATGTAATTGTTTGGCAAAAGTCGTCTGTTGTTGACCACTGCACCTGTTTCCCCACTATTTAGTTTTGTGTGTTAGTTAACTTGTGATGTAATTCGAATATACCGCCACTAGATGTCATCCTTTTATTGCACTGTTGTGATACTACTGACGGTAAGAACGTGCGTGATAATCTAAACAGGCAGGAGTAGCATAATAATCACATACCATGGCCAGATACAATATCATTCATTAGCCTTTATTTAACCAGATAAATCCCATTTAGATTAAAAACGTCTTTTCCACGGGAGGCCTGATCAAGATACGCAGTCACAATGAAAAGACATAGAATACAAACAAATAAATAAACAAGGTATGACAAGTGGATCACTAAAATGAACTACATATGAAGTAATCAGACACAAATATTCTTAATTTGGATTTAAAAGCAATTCTGTCAATTCACTCTGCAGTTCTATTTAAATGGTACAGAAAGGATGAGAAAATAATAGATAATCTTGGGAACGAAAAGAGTAATGTGCAGTACTTTGCAATCAAATCACAAATAACAAATATAGGTAGGCAGTAGACCAAGAATTACCTTTTATAGATAAGTGTACGAGTGGCTGAGCCTTCAGATGTCCAAAGAAGACCGTCTCACCCTACAGTGATGTGTCAAAGGCTTACAATCATAAATGAAGCTCTATGAAGGATGGTAAGCAGAGTCGTTCGTGATCCAAAAGATAAACATACTCCAGCACAGATATAAAAGTGGCAGCAACAAGTCACTTCCAAGTCACTTCCAACTACAAAACATAGCTTATTTTTTAAAAGAAAAATCCAAGTTCAGCTTCAACTTTTTCAAAATGTACTCAACGTGGTTTGAAAGTGAGGGAGCCATCAATTAAGATAGCCAGACTACTGAAACACTGAAAATAAACATGTGATGCTTTCAACATCAACGGCATCAGCAGTATTTGTTTATCAATGAACTCGATAGAAATTAAACATTAACAGAGAACAATATATCTTGTGTTTTAATCTTTTGTACTATGAAAGTTAATTTTACAGATGCTGTAATTTAGAATACTGAAAAGTGACCTGCTGTATGCTGCTAGTATGTGTCTAGCAGGCAGGTCATTCTACATTCTGACCTCTGGCTTAACATGGCATATTCCACCCAGATAAGCTGCTGCTCAGTGGATATTTTCTCTTTTTTGGACGAATCTCTGTTAACATTGTTGTGCATGAAGAGACCCCTCGATCAGCAATTTTTGAAATAATCAGACCACCAACAATCATGCCATATTCAAAGTCACTTAATACAACTTTTTTCCTCATGCTTGAACTTATGCAGGTCATCTTGACACCATGCCTACATACCTGACATGTGATTGGCAGATTAGACATTTACATCACAAGCAGTTGAATAGGTGTAACTAGTAAAGTGTAGTGAGTAATACATACATTGAATTTTAACCTTATTGTTTCTTTTCTTAGAGGACTATGCCAAGTGCTACAAAAACTTGATGATGAAGAGGAAAACAATCTTGGACAAAATGACCGCAACAGTGCAAACACAGGTGGGTACTCGCACATATTTAGACATATATGGACACATTTGTGAACAGTGTACAAGTCGCCTGACTTGGGTCTTTCCCTTAAACCACAGTTCTCCATAAGCAAACATGTGTCATAAAAAAACAGATCAGGCTGCAGAAGAACAAACGTGTCTCAAAAAGTATGATGGAATGCTTAGCTGGTTGCCTATCAATTCAACAATTATCATTATTATCAAGCTAACAGATGATCCAGATGCCAGAAAATTTGATACACATCAGCAAAAAATGCTTGCAGTTCAGAGAAGCTGCTCACTGCAGATGTTCCCTGAATGTCATACAGTATGCATGTGATATTAGTTAATGCACTTGTGTCATTTTGGTTATGCAAAGAATGTGTCTAGTGTTTAGCAGCAGAGTGTTAGGCAGGGGACACAGGTGCACTCAGATCTTTCAAAGTTCTCCTGTGCATGACATGGTTCAACGTTCAGTGCCCTTATAGCATGTTATTTATTGTTATAGCATCTTAAAGAATGATATTTACAGGGTATTTTTTTTATTTAACTATGCACTTTGAACATTGTTCATGTCAAAAACATGCTTATACAGTGTAGCTTTGTGTAGTTTATGTATTACACTCGAGTAAAACTCATTTAGGGGCCAAAAAGAACATTTTAGGTATTGAAAGGCTTCTGGCATCGTTTTTTTAGGATAATGCTGGCTCTGGAAGTGATTAGCCCTCAAAGCATGGCTTAGTGTATTGCAGAGAGAGAGAAGGGTGGGTGGGCGCAGTAATGCATGTGTGTATGTTTGTATGAGAGGGACACAGAAAGAAAATGTGCGTGTTTTGAGAGAGCAGAGAGGGAGACTGGGGTGGTTCTGTCATGCAAGAAGTTCTCAGTATGCATGTAGATTGGAAGATGTGTGGCTCCTGTGGTTGGCTGTCCCCTGTGTCACTGCCTTTTAAAAAGCAGTTGCCAAGAGAAATGTCTTCTTTACAGGGTTTGGCTGCCAGATGCTTGGGATAATGGATAGAACTGGAAAAATGGAGAGGCATGAGCAGTCAGACGCGCAGACATGCAAGTGAGCCTGCAGACATATTGGCACACACGCACACATTTGCACACTGAGTGGACAGGGATCCCCATAACGGTGCAGTCAGGTGTGAGTCATTCTTCACTTGTGTACAACTGCCGCGCATACACATATGCAGTGACACACAGGAAGTATTTGGCCGACTAAGTCATGTCGCACTAGGTCGCGATGAATGAGTGCCCAATTCGGGTATGCGTATGGATTCTAGATATGCCACATTTTGTGGATGTGAGCAGGACATGAAGGAGTTGTGTATGTCTGTATGGTTGTTGTCAAGTGTCACTTGAGGCGCCAGTGTGTGAGTGTGATGCTGTGTCTTGAGCGGGACAGCCAGTGACACAGGAATGTGTCATAGCCACTCGGCTCCCAAACTGCAGCAAATAAACATTCCTCTGCTGCTGTGTCAGTGCTGAGCCTTCGCCCACTGTTGCTGTAAAACACAACTTGTAATTAAAACCAAAAACTGAGCTTTGCTCCTTTTGTTTTCCAACAGCATTACTGGATTAGAGATAACGGCCCCATGCTTTCAGAACGTTCTCAGTGTTGTGGTGCAGTTCATGTCAAGATGGGCCAAATGGTAAGAACATGAATCCTGAAAGACAATGCAGACTTCATCATTTTGCCTTCCGGGGTTTAATCATAACTCGCAGTGTAGCACAAATGATCTCACATCTAGGCAAATAAAACAATAGCACTATTCAAAAATGTCATACATTATAATCCAGGATTAGACAGTTTCACACAGATCCATTCAGATGAAGAGAAGTGTCAACATTTAATAAAGTCAGACTCAAACCACCGCAGTTCTTCACTGACTGGCCTGTCTGATTTGAATTAATGCAGGCTTCATCCTTGCTGACAGGTGAAATTATGCGCAGGCTTATGTTGTGTCACATAAATTCCATCAGTTTGTGCTCATATTTCATGCGGATTTCAGGCCTGAAATTTTACTGTGCTGTACCCATACACTGTCAGATGTCTGTAAACATATTCTACTGTTGGTTGTTCTTGCTTAAAGTCTTCCCCTGTCATTACAGTTCTGTTTACAGAAGGACTTACAATGTTTGCTAGCATAAGATCTCTCCTGGAATATTCAGTGGTCTAAAGTCGCACTCTGACGCACCGTTTTCCAGCTGAAACACTTAATCCCAGTGGGACTGAATTTGACATGTCACTTTATGTTTGTTGTCACTTGTTTGGTCTTGCCAGGTTAATTACTCACAGATGTGTGACTTGGTAGTTTCACCTTCTTGCGGGAATAATTGCTCCCACCAAATTATCGCATGTGCCGTGCAAATCTTTTGACAATTGGTACTTACAGCTGGTCATTCAATGTTGTCAATACACTTAAGACCACTTTCATAACATTTTGTTCATTCGTGTGGATGAAATGTTTATCTTAATGGGCCAACGGAGAAGAGGCCATCAAGAAAACCAAGAGGTCAGTGTGTGTATGTGCATAGAGTGGGAGGAGTATACGTTCACTGCGTTCACATGCAGGAGGCTACAATTCAGAACATCTCTATACATGTGTGAAGTGTGCTGGAATATCCCAAACACACACACACGTACACATACGCATGCACGCACAAACACCACAAAGTATTATCCCTTCCACCTTAACTGCAGGGCTCGCTCTCCATCTCGCTCTACAGGGGCACAGAGCCTGACCACAGACATCATACTGATTGCTCACCATGGCTGAGAGGTCTGTCCAAATTCCCACCCTGATTCACTATGTGCAGAAAACCCAACAACGGAAAATGGTGGTTTGCGGAGGTCTGCGAACAGCAGTGAGTGCTCACAGTGCCCATCCTTCTCTCATCTCCTCAACTGCGCTGCCTCAGACGCCGGAGAGATGGAACAGTTGGGTGCAGTCCCAAACTGGCATGTGTGGAATGTTTTGTACTTGAAGCGAGAGGATAAAATAGAGAGGGCACTCGAGTGTGTAAACACGTGCACGCACGCATCTGCTGGGACGAACGTAACCTTCCCTCTCTCCTGTGTGACAGGTTGAGGCAGGCCGGTAGATGATGAAGTGATGGAGATGTTAGGAGGCCACAGCCATTGTGATGCTGGGTGGCTGTTACTCTGGAACTGCCATCTGCTGAAAAGGTCAGTTGCTAGGGGATGATTCTCCTGGACCGTGTCTGCTTCCCAGCTGCCATCCACACACCCACACATACTTGCCGGAGTGCACGCACACACACATTATGTGCACATACACACATACTCCCTTTTTCATTGTTTTCTATAAATCTGAATTGAATTTGAGTAAATTTGACCCATGTGACTGACCACTAGTAATCCATTTTCTGTAACTTTAGGTGAGTTGATTATAATGACTTGTGCAATGCATGTGAGATGCTTTAAATCCATATCTTATTACTTAATAGCCATGTGGTCACTTAATGGCCCCAAAGCAAATGCCTCTGCTTACATGAGCAGTGTTAGGGTGTTCCTGTAATAACAGTGCCCTAATTAATTGGAACTTGGACCTCAATCAAATTCCAGGATTACAATGAATTTTTGGGGCAGCACGGAAATCAACTAGGCATTGTGTGCCAGATCCAAGCCACGCAACATTGTCGATCGCAACCACTGTGAGCAGCATATCATTCGATGTGGTGACCCAAACCCAATTCTAAATTCTTTATCATACGCCCTTCAAATTAACGCTAACTCCACCCAACGGGCAAACATTTTTCCACAATTTAAGAGGAATTTTAACATGAAGCTGCTGTGCCTTCATTATGCCATATCATCTTCTCTGTTTGTTCCCAAGTGATTGACCACAGTGCTGCAATATCTTTAGGAGAACAATTTGGCTTCCTTGCTCACACTAAAATCATGGACACCCCTGCAAAATTGTTCTGTTAACTTTGGCCCACTCCTGCTGTTATGTTGCTCCTGAAGTCCTGAAAACAGCCAGTGAATCCTTTCTGCTGATAAAATGGAAAATAGATCGAAGTTGACCGTATAACTGTTTGTGAGCCACAGGACATAATTGTTTGTGACATGTCAGCCTATAAAGTAAATCCGGCTGCATAAACGTTGCATTAAAGATGTGATTAAGAACACATTCTGATCATGAGCAAGCCACAAACGCACGTCAGTGTGTCACTATCTTGAGATACTGGCAAAGGAGTTGCTGACGGGATCCAAACCAAAACTGGGACTCAACTGTTAAATTTTGTGCCATCGCCATATCTTTTTTTATCCCTCCTATCACACTTTTCAGCTCCCCTTCCCTTTCCCCTCCTCACACCCTCACCTCCAGCCTGCTGTTATCCACTGGTCTTCCAAAGAAAAGTGACTTTTGTGTAGTGGAGCAGTTGTTTTTGTTTGTGCCCTTCTTACCATGGCTGCCTGCTCACCGCCTGGCAGCCCCGTGTGTCAAAGGTGGCTGCAGCAGAACAGACTGTGGGAACAGCCGGTTAGCCTCCTCTGGTCCCCTGCTCCCCAACCAGAGGGGCAACCATCAATCCAGCACTCCCCTTGTCCTGCACACACACTGAAGCACAAACACACAAATGCCCAACCAAACACACACTCACACAAAAAAGTCTACAATGCTCACACCGTCTCCCAATAATCCTCGGAAGCAATTTCATCTCGACTCGGGTGGCGGCCCATTGTCGCCAGCCCCTTCAATCTTTCCTTATTAACTCTCGCTTTGTCCCGCATCCGAGCTTCTGGACTCATCTCTCCTACATTCCGATCGGTGCTGCTCCCAGCACTCCCAGGCAACCTCCTTTCGCTAATCCCACTGCCTCCCCCACCAGCAGCCCCACCCTAAGAAACTCTTACTGCTTTTTTTTTTTTCCAACCTGCCGATCACCTACTTACAGAGTAAGGTAGGGGCATTAACTCCATGGGTTCTCTGAAGGCAGAGTGTGAAGGCGGGGTGGGTGAAGGAGGAGGCGGCCACAAAGTGACTCCAGCCCAGACAATTAGAACAATGAGCTGGGCCTGTAGGGGGCTAACTCGCTGCGTCACGCCTGGACGGTGGGGTATTTTGTCAGTTTAATGAATTGTCCGTCAGGCCAGGGCCACATCGCAGGCTGCGCAGGGAGAAGCCAGCAGGGACCCAGACACTAAGTCGGTATTTATTACACTGCCTTTGTCACTAATTGAGCTAATTATCACTGACTCCTCAGCACTCCCACAGGCAGCACCCCCAGCACTCACTCTCTACCAACTCTCCCACTTCACTCTCACGCCTGGGATTTGAACCCTGTCTTCCCTCCTCATTTTGAAATAGTCTGCCGCTTTCTCTTTCTTTTGTTTCTTTCCATGTATCCATGATTGCCCATTATATTAATGTCAAGTAAGTTATGGTGTGTTTTCACCGTCCCTGTAGCAGACGTTTTTTCTTAACTTGTGTTGACCTGTCTTTGATAAGAGGCACAATCTTAGTTTTGTAGATATTAGTTGTATTATTCTATGACCAGTATACATTTTCTAGCTCTCATCTTTCTGTTTTCCTTGGCCGTCCACCATTTCGCCCTCCGTAATTTTGCAGTATTTTGTTTCAAATTGCTTTTACTTGTTCTCTGAATTCTCTTAAACGCGTCATCTTAAAGCTGCAGTGCGTAACTTCTGGTTGATTCTTCTTGTTGTTGTTAATGTTATTATTCTGCTTTTGGGAAAAGAAATTATGTAAGATCTGGATATCTGGCTGTGTCAATACTATCAGACCTGACTGAGACCTGACCTTTTTTTATGCAGTCGAACTTTTTCGTGCGAGGTTCTTTGTGTTTTCAGTCGTACTCGAACCTGTTTGCAGCAGCCTCGCTTTGGAAGCACAACACTGTTGTACAACATGAGATCGAAACAACGTAATACTGAAACGGTCCGTGTGGAGCTGAATCAGCATTGTGTGAGCTAATTTGATAGGGGTTTTAATGTAAGTGACATTTTTATGAAGTTCTGATTTCAATTCATTACTTAACCTCTTGCTCTAATCGTATGCCTCAAGTCCCTTAGCGTGCAGCACATTCACAGAAGATTCTCGTTCCTGTCTTTGGTTCATTGTTTGTATCCCTGTCTGTGACTTACAGCTACAACTTTGTGGCACGGTTATTGGGAACTTTGTGTTTTTGGGTGTGTGTTGGTGGCCTTGCTGTGTCTCCACAGTGTTCTGTCTGGATGACCCTGGCTGCTCCTGTGCTGTGGTGGGCTCAAGAGAAAGTGCAGAGCTTTCCAAACTCCTGTGGTTAGTCAGGTTGCCAGGGGTTGGGGGGGGGAGCAGTCTTTTTCCCATTATTTCTTTATTTCTTTCCGACATTATACAAATGAAGCAGAACATTCAATGCAGTAAAGTCTTGTATAAAATAAGGTATGTGGCTGGATAAGCTGGGGCCATCACTGTGGTTGGGAGCACAGATGCAGGGATGTTTTGTGAGCTGAGGAAAGAGGCTCCTTTGGTGGTGGTAATAGGATTAGGCAAAGGACACCCAGGGATAGGCTTATATGTTCACTTTGTTGGTTGTCAAAACTATCTCAAACACAAACTACAACAGGCATAATAGCATCTTTTGACACATTCAGCGGGGCAACTTAATTGAAAATATAGACTTTATTGTTCTATCATACAATACAAAACCAACTGGAACCTAAATCTTTTAATTAAAATCTAAAAATGTCTCTTTCTCTATGACTGTATAAAAAACAAAATTCCCAGAAATAAATATTTCGTATTTACAGTAATAAAAAACGTAATTATTCAGTGCATGACCAAACGCAAGTTGTTGTTTTTTTTTCGTTTCGTTTTTTTTTTACAAGAAACAAGCAAAGAAGTGAGGAAAATCTGTTTCTAGTATGAGCTGCTTTTGTGTCGGCTACATTATACCAAAAATAGAAAAAGGCATGAGATCTCCTGACTTGACACTAATGATAGCATATTCTCCAATCACTGACGTGGACATATCACACAGCAAACTCACAAAATGTAATCATAAATATAATATATTTTAATATTTACAGTATTTTGGTTCTCTTAGCTGATATACAGTTTGATTTCTACTGCAGAGGCTCAAAATAAAGCGTTTCATCTGAAACTTAGCTGCGTCTTACAACCTAACCTGATGTAAAAGACATTTGCCTACTTTAAACATGGACCACTTCATTAGAGAACAGTTAAGTGTACTTTTTTTTTTTTCTTGCGTCAATGCACAACGTCAGTTGCTGTTTTATTATTGACCCCCTCTGGTTTGGAGAATGCAATAATATTCAGTGTATTGATAATACATTCAAATTAATTTACCTCTTTAAGATTTGCTCAGTCACTGTCTACTGTATTTGGCGAGTACCAGAACCAATCGTGGAACCAGGACCATCCTGTGGCGAGTCAGACTGGTTCATCAAAGAAAGCTTAATAAAGGCAGATGTGATTTGTTTGTGTTGCATCCAGGACTTAAGTTAGGAACATACAGCACTTCCACAAAGATAAACTTCACAAGAATTCAAATAGATTATTTTTAAATTAACTTCCCTCTTGGTTGAGGTCTTCACCAGTTTATAAGACAACATAGTTGTGGCTCTTTACACAAAAACATTGCATCTGGGTTCTGCTCCTACCTGGTTGCGAGTACCTCGTTATCATTTTTTCCTGTACTGCTGTTTCTATTTGTGCACAGTGTGAACACTAAGCGATCTGGATGATTTCCATTCTCGTGAGGGTTGTATTATTTAAATGCCATCTTTATACCTGTAATCATTGAAAGTAAGGCTAATACTTCCTCATATGTTGTGTCCATGTGTTTGTGCTTTTGTCCATCTCTCAAAAATACTGATTGTGATTTTGTGCCTAAGTTTTCCCTGTATCAAATGTATCCACCTGGAAGCTCCTTTAGCTTCTCCGACCTAACATCTCAAACCACCTGCATGCTTTTTTTCAGACAAATTTCTTCTTTGACTTTCATACATGCCTAAATATTGACTTGGTTTGTCCCTGTGATCATAGACACTGGTGGAATGTTCGTGTACTGGTGCAGTTCAAGCAGCTGACATGGCAGCACCAGTGGAAGGTGCAATTGCAACGTTCAGTCACAGTCTCAGTCCGGGTCTTATACCCACGTCCACAGCATAGCAGCTCACATCCATCTAGGCCTGGTGATGAGCTGTTGCATGTTCTCCCTGAAGTTCCCAAAGTGCCGGTTTTGCCATTGTAGGAGCAGAAATTTGGTGATTTCTCATAATAGACCAGGTCCATGGCAGAGGGGGATTTGTGAGCTGGGTTATCGGGTTCCAGGTGGCGGGGCTCAGCTCGGTGAGAGGCCCGGTTGCTTCCCTTGTTGGCATAAACCACTCTGGATGCACCATCGAAGCGATCCTTCAGGAAGTCTCCCACTGTGCGGAAGCTGGGCAGGCGCATCCAACAGGTACGCACTGTGCAAGAGCCTGACATGCCATGGCATTTACACTCCTGACGCATCTCTGACGACACAGTCTGCAAAGAGGAAGCCCAATAGTTACTGAGCGGTTTGTACACAAACTTGACATCACATACATATAGATTGTGTTTGGGGAATTGTGACAAACAGAGACCGTTATGGCAGGTTTGAATATGGAATCCTTACCATTCTGCCAGCTTCGTTATTGTGTAGGTTGATGAGGTAGCGCAGGTCTCTTCCCCTCTCGCTGGAGTCCACAAACTCCTGACTGAACATTCGGCCAAAGTCCACATTGTCACTGCAGCCCCCCCAATGCCAGTCTGGCCCTCCAGGGCCTCGGCGGCGGTAATCGCATGTGCACGACTCAATGGCCCCTTCTGAGCATGAGCGAGCCACAGCATGGGTCACTCCTGCGCTGGTAATTGCAAATACAAATGCTGTCTCTCGGCAACCTGAAGAAACAACACCAAAACTTCCCATTAAAAAACTGATCCAACCGAAACACGTATCCTTTTTTTGGCGCGAAACTGGACGGGACAAATCCCCTTAAATGTGTACAAGAGATTCCATTATACTCCATTATACTCTGCCCAAAATTGTCCAGATATTGCCTGGTGGGAAAGACAAGAGAGCCTCACCCCGATTGACAATTTTGCCAAACACTGCTGGGCTGTGGGTGGTCGGGCAGTTCCAGCGGCGGTTGCGGAACTGCCACTTGCACTCCTTTATGGCAGTGTGCAGCCCAGCAGCGATTGCATGCAAAATGCCAGGATTCTGGCGAATCAGCCGGCGCTGGCGACGACTCAGTAGGGCCAGGCTGGGGTCCAGGACTAACTGCACGTTCTTGGAATTGGTGAGGAGGTTGGATGAGGAGGCCACATTGACAATCCCCCTGGCACAACACAGGGACAAGAGAAATCAGAATGAAGGAGCTGGCAGTTCTTGCATGTAGCTCTGTCTGTGACCCTCTAAACTCTCAAAGGGATGTATCTTGGCATCTCGCGTACTTTTCAAATTACTGTTTTCATTATGTTCTACAATAACAAACAGTGACACATGCTGTTTCAAAACCATGGGGAGATGGTGAGCCTCTGGGTTATAATGCAGGTTTGTTGTTGGCAAATAATGAAACTATAACACTTCACCTCTGTGTCCAATAATGAAAGAAATCTCTTGACAATAGATGCTCGAATTTGAAACAAAATATTAATGTTAATCGTTAAATATTTAGTGTCAACTGTGCGCTCATCAGATAAGGACAAGATCAGCTATAGTGGACTTGCTTAGTGTTTGACTGTTGTCCTATTAATTATCTTATAGTGTGATAATCCATAAAATAACGATAATCGGAAGACCGAGTACAGTTTTGTTCTTATAGTCAAAATGTCCAAAGTCACTCATGCTGTACCTCTATAATGACCATATTATTGCTGTTCTACATGTAATAAGTATACAAATACTGACAGTTTATGGGTTCCCTGTCCCATTGGGTTTAATGGACTTCATATTTGTGTTCAAATATGGCACCACCTGCTGTGCTCCTTCAATTATTTGCACATTTTCTATTACTGAAAGTGAATTAAGTGAGTTTCAGTCATCAGCTTCCATGTTTCAGTTCACAGGCTGTATAGTTTTAACATATTATCTTCTGGCATTCATCTCTGTTAGATGTCTGTGTCAACATTTAATGGCTGTCTCCTTGTAAGCATAATTATCCGGAAAAGCAGGCGAGTCTTGGCCTGTGAGCACTGACCCTGCAGGCAGTTGTGTGGTGAACTCTTGGAAGATTAATACTGATCTCGTATTTTGGATGCATTACTCATTCCAAAAACGTCCTTTCTTTCCTTGGTTATTTTCTTGGATTTCAACTGACGTTTTAAATATTTGAAGGCGCACTGACGCTGTCCATCTGCATGGCACCACAAAATCGACAAAAACGTTGTTGAAATCATTTCCTCAACAAACCCAACCCACAGTTTATAGGTTTTTAAACAAGCAAGTCAATAATCCCACTGAAGCAAAACTGTACAGATCCGATTTTAAAACAAAAATATTGTGCAACTGGCTGCTGTAAGTCTCAGGTCTCTGTGCAGACACATGATTGAAGACCGTGGGTGAAAACATCGTATTATTTTGAGCTATAGGCTATGAAATGAATCCACATTTAATGTATTCCACATTGGAGTGAAAATGCTGAAATGTGTTCAAACCACAGTGTCCTACTGACACGCAAACAGAGACGGGCGTAAGGTAGAAATGTTATTAAAGATGCAATCTGATTATTTTTAAACACGATTTCCATAAAGGATTTTTTTTAACTTTATAGTTTGAGTTCGTCAGTAATGTGGAAATGAAATACCACAAGCTTTAATATCATGTGGCGACTCTTTTTTTTTTTTTCTCCAAAGGCTGTACAGAAGTTGCGAACCGTGCCAAAACTAACCCATTACGCACATGCAGCCCTGACTGTGGCAGCCCAATAAAACACTGCTCGTGCTCTTCCCCGTTCAGGATGCTGATAAATGAATGAACGCATTATCATCACACCGGCCCCATGCACAACAACCACTGAACTCACCACCACCGGCCGCTGTTGTTCACGGCGCCTGTGCCAGAGAGCGAAGACACCAGCAGGATGCAGGCGGCTTTCACCCCCAACAGCAGCGCCAGACTCCTCATCGTGCCTGCATGACATATGTGAGGAGGAAAAATGTCACATTTAAACTTTTTTATTTGTCAAAATTCCATTATAGGCTATTTATAAACAGATTTTCAATAATATTAGTGATATAATATTAATAATAAAACACCACAAATGTGCAAAAAATAATGCGATAAAAGATAAATAAATCACAAGTATATACTTAAAACAGTAAAAAGAGAAATAAAGATAAACAGCCTTTCAGTGAGAAACATGTTTCACTTTGATTTACATAATAATTTAGCTAATTTTATTAGTGAAATGTTAAAGATGATTAAATTGATCTCGCTGTAAGGTGGATCTACTCACCACGCACCACGGTCCAGTGAGAGAGGGTTTGAAAGGTGAGAAGAGCAGGCAGCTCTAATTGACTTAAATGGATCTTGAGTGGAGACAGGTTGCTAAATGATGTGAAGTGTCCAGGCAGGATGCTGATGCTGCTGCTGTCGTCGCTGTCCTCTTCACTCTGTCTCTCTCAGAGATGCTCTGCACGGCGCATTGAACGCGTGGGACAGTCCCGAAGACTTGATCCCCTCGGTGACTGATAGGCAACACATTCTTCTCTTATTGAGCGCTACGAGGGGAATAAAAAAGGGATTTGCTGCTCTCATCTCCCTCTGTTTTTTTCGGATCCCTTTCAATAGGATTGGAGGGAGGGATAGTTAATGCTCTTCATAGGGCGCACAATGAATAAGGAAACACAACTGGGCAGAAAGGAGAAAGGAAGATAAAAAAAAAAAATCCACTGTGTTGCGCATATTAGGCTACTTGTGGAATCTCACGGTCGTCACAGAATCGATTCCACGTCAGTGTGTGTGTGCGCGGCAGCTGAGAGTATTTTCCCATTGGCTGATGCGCTCTTCACATCCAGTCCCTGCGGAAAGCAGAAGTGCCCGTGGAGCAGTGATGTGTTGGTACAGATGCTGCTGTGGGTGCGCCCGGTTTGGTGCTCCGCCACTGCTCAGAGCTGGTGTCACGGTGCAATACAGTTACAGCTGGAATATGAGCCATCTGAAATCTGCCCTTTTTACCCGGTGGTTGGAATAGCCCACTCCCTAACCGCATCTCCTCCTCCTTTCTGCAAACGTGCTCCCAAAATGTACATTTCCTTTCTTTTCTTCTTCTTTTTTTTACAATAATACTACAAGTGGAGTTTTGCATTATGACTCAAGCTATGACATCTCTATATAACAATTATTTGTTATGATTCGCCCTTAATGACTGTCTATGTAAAATATTTAGATGCACATTTACATTAGGCCCAATAAACAAACCTATTATCAACAGGATTTATAGGCCAAGACGCACGCGCGCTCATCACCACTTGAACGCAGTAAGGAGCTATATTAAGCGCAGTTATCCTATAACTCACACTGCCCGCTGGGCAACTTAAATGTTTTTAAAGGCAAGAGAGATTAAATATGGTCTCCAATCAGAAGTTTGATGAATGATGAACCAGGAAAAGAGGAGGACGAGTATATGAATAAAAACCAGTCCCACCATCTGGCCTGCAGACCTCCCTCGACGCACATGTTGCTCCAGTGTAATCACAGCTTGAGCCACTTTGCGGCATCTCCATCTAACCCCAGACTAGAAGCAAAAGTATATGTCCCCAAACTCCTCCATGATGGTTTCTTGGCTGAATGTTTCATTATGTGACATTTATCTGCTAATTTGCATGTCCCACATTAGTGACTTCAGTGGTTGCGTGTTGAATAATCTCCTTCCCTTCCTCTCCATCTCTCTATCTCTGCTTCTCTTTCTCGCTCTCTCTTTCCGTCAGATGACAGTAAAAGGAAGTGGGCTTTTGTAAAAAAAAAAAAAAAAAAAGGCTTTAATGACAGTCGTCCTACGTTTATACACAGCCTTATATGAAGGTGCTCAAACGGGTTTCCTGGAGCAGTCATGCGACACCGAGCAGATTAGAGCTTCAATCCGGATAAAGGGGGCCTTTTATATACAAATCAACTTCAAATCACTTTTTAAGCCACTTAGATATACATGCCAAGCTAGAATGCTAATGCACTTTTCATTGCTTCAGCTTAGGGAATGGAAGGAGATTAGATGAATTGGTGTCACTATACGCGCACTGTGTTTGAGGGGGTTTTAACTTAATTTTATGACGGTAACCCACATTCTATTTATCGGCTCCGACAGCAGCGTCTGCTATTGATTGATATTCGGTAAGAAAAGTTTTGTGTTTTTTTTATTACAAGAGATAATTTGCAGTCTCACCAACGACCTGTTCATTCAGATTTCGCACCAAGATCATCGATAATGCTGTGATGTGATGACATGGCAAACCACAGAAGGCCTGGCATCTGGTTTCATAGGCCTTTATACTGAGTAAAAGCATACAAGTCATTTAAGCGCAATTTTCTATTACGCACATTTGTGTCTTGTAAATATTTGTGGGAGCACGAGATGCCATAATGTGATAAATAATCACCACAAAAAAACAATGTCACTGCTCTCATCTATTTGCATATAATTTTATACCCCCCAAATAAAGACTTTGGCGTGACAAAGTGAAGTTGTTTCAAACGCAACAATGAAGAACAGCCGCGCTGGTGGAGGTGGGAGGAAGGGGACCGCATGACTAAAAAACAGTATTGTTGCAGGGTCTGTTAGCGGAGCCGCTTGCCTGCTGCTGCCTCCCTGTCGTACAGTGGAACCACCAGCTCTACCCTCCCCCCATCCATCATTTAACTCACCCCTGAACAAAAATCTCCCTTTGACTTTACATATTTCATTTTGCTGAGCATCTCTTTGTTCTGTAGTATCCTGAAATACAACGCCTGTGACACACAATTTTTCTCACCAGAAACAACCACCAGAAATCCACTCTCATTTACATAATACTGATAAATATGTTTAGAAGATTGATTTATTTGGATGAGCCACAGAGCAAGAGGCCGGTGTGCGCGCAGGTTGGAGAGTTGTGTCCGTGCGTAAAAGTTTGGAGACGTGTTTTTACGCTTGGGTGAATGATGACGTTCCCTTTAAAATAAAATGATCAACTGTTGATCTGACTTTGATATTGGTGAATATTTTGCAAACAGTCGCCTGTAGAGGCATCTACTCATCCCCTCCCCTCTTTCTCTCTCCCCCCCCCCCCCTCCCGTTAACTCTCGCCCCCGAGCTCTTCTGTTCTCCGTCTTCACTCTTCGGTCGTTTGGCGGTGCATCGATAATACTCCACTCGTCTTCTTTTTTTCATGTTCTTATTCAGCTCGGGACTTTATCACGAGGGTTTTAATGTCACGTCGCGACAGAAGCTTATCAAAATGGAGCTATCAAACAAACTCCGTTGGGACCAGTTCCTGATTTTGGCAGCGGCACTAATGTCACCTGCGTTAACGTAAGTGCACTTCAGAGAGCGCCGGGAGAGCTGATGATACATGCGGGGGTCTGGCTACAATGAATCCGGCATGTTTTTTAGGGAAGTTATTGCAATGTTTGATTAAAACAAACATTTAACATTCACAGCTCCAGAGTGAAACATATGCCTCTGGTTTCGCGGACTGATTTAGTGTAATACTGAAACACCAGGATCAATGTTTACTGACTTTTGTTGCCTTTGAAACAAGTCTGAGCTGTGCCACGCAGAATTCAGTGGAAGTCCCACTGTTGTTGTTTCTCCTGCAGATGTATTTGGCAGTTTACTTTGTGCTTTTGGGACATGCTCAGATGAATGATCTGTTTAGAATTATTATTTTTTTTCATCCTGCTTGGAGCAATATCAGTAAAACACGAGTAAATACTTGTGCAATTGATTAACACGCCTTATTGCTATGTGTATTCTGCAAATCCCTTGGAGATGAGATTGATAAAGTGAGATTTGTTGCATCAACTTCTTAAGCCATTATTGGTTTTGTATTTTTTTTTTTTCAGATTTTCTTAAAATTCCAAAGCACATACTGCACTGGGTTTGACTAATGAACTCCTGACAACCTCTGATGACACCCCACTCTCTCCCCCCCTGTCTCTCTGTCTCTCTCTGCAGGGTGCTGTGTAATGACATTCTCAGCCTGAAGGTGGCAGGAGATCCAGTGCTAACCCCTAACTCGGTGTGTCTGAGGCTGGCAGGCCTCAGTAAGCGTCAGATGCGGATGTGTGTACGGAGCCCAGATGTGACGGCCTCTGCTCTACAGGGCATCCAGGTAGCCATCCATGAGTGCCAGCACCAGTTGAGGGACCAACGCTGGAACTGCTCCTCGTTGGAGGGTCTGGGCAAACTGCCTCAACACAACACCATCCTGAACAGGGGTGAGAGTCAGAGGCAAGCTGATGACATTTGAAATGTGTGAACCTGAGGTTTATGGAGAAAGACGGAGGTTTAAGAGTAGACGTTGTTCTGTACATGCAGGACATTCTTTTTTTTTTACAATAACACTGTTCAACTCTCTGTATCTCCTGCTCCCAGGTTACCGCGAGAGCGCCTTCTCCCTGGCCTTATTGGCAGCGGGTGTGGCTCACTCTGTGGCCACGGCCTGCAGCATGGGCAAGCTGCGGGGGTGTGGCTGTGAGGCCAAGCGTCGCCAGGACGATGACAAGATCCGCCTGAAACTCACACAGCTGCAGCTGCAGACCCTGCAGAAGGGCGGGGTAGGCATGGGCATGACACGGTCATTACCCTCGGAGTTAAACGGTCACCATGGTGACCTTCCCGCTAACCTGCGCTCCACCCACCCCTCTGACCTGCTTAAGCCTCTACCAGATGAACTGAGCTCCATGCAGGAGACCTGGGAGTGGGGGGGCTGCAGTCATGATGTGCGTTTTGGGGAACGCTTCTCCAGAGACTGGCTGGACTCCAGCGGGTCTCCGAGAGACATCCACGCTCGCATGAGGATACATAACAACCGCGTGGGACGACAGGTGAATACTGTGCTTATCTACTGTTTTCTAACTGTTCACTCTCATGAATCATCATCAGAGTCATCACTGCATTACATTTTTTGCTCACACAATGTACCTCTCCCCACGCAGACAGTGACTGACAACATGAAGAGGAAGTGCAAATGTCACGGCACGTCGGGGAGCTGTCAGTTTAAGACCTGCTGGCATGTGTCTCCAGAGTTCCGCCTTGTGGGTTCCCTACTCAAGGAAAAGTTCCTGTCAGCCATTTTTGTCAACTCCCAAAACAAGAACAATGGGGTTTTCAACCCTCGAACTGGAAACGGCGCCGGCAGGAGCACGGGGGGTCTCAGCGGAGGTCGTCGCCGCAGCATGTCCAGAGAGCTGGTGTACTTTGAGAAGTCTCCCGATTTCTGTGAGCGCAATGCCGCTGTGGACTCTCCGGGCACACACGGACGCATCTGCAACAAAACCAGCTACAGCACAGACAGCTGCGGCTCGCTGTGCTGCGGCCGGGGACACAACATCCTGAAACAGACACGCAGTGAGCGCTGCAATTGCAGGTTTCACTGGTGTTGCTACGTGCTGTGCGAGGAGTGCCGTCTCACAGAGTGGGTCAATGTGTGCAAGTAGATTCGAGATCTGCTGCTCCACGGCAGGCACTTTACCCACCCAGGACTCAAGATGGCGAGCCTGTCCCTTGGCTCACTCCAGTCGTTTGAGTGTTTGCTTTGCTCTTTGTGTAACTCTCCCAGAGAATCTGTGATCACACCACCCCACCCCCCCCACCCCTTCTTTTTTTGGTCCATCATCTGGGATCTATTTTCTCTTTGTAGCCGCTGTTATTCTCAAAATGCCAAGTCAGAGATTGAAGAGGTGATTCATGTCATTTGTCTTGCCGTGGTCTGTTTAGACGCTGCCCTCTCAGCCGTGAAAAGCGGCCTCTACGTCACACAAAAGAAGACGAGCACCAGCAAAACAGCATTTCTATTTCAGTGTCTGCATCTTTGCTCGTCTGGTTGTACAATAGCGATTGTAATTGAATTTGAATGTGTACATGTATATTTGTAAATGTGTTGTTATTATTAATATTATTATTGTGTTGGCACTTGTGACAGACTGATGCTGTCTGAGTGGCTCGGGATGGTGAACCAGTGCTGTACAAACGGGTTCATCGCAGCATGTTTCACATATACAGTGTTTTGCACTTGTTACTCAGACAGAGCAATAGTTAATCTCACAGTCGTTCTAGATAAATTGAAGAAATTCAAGATTTTGTGGTATTTGAAGCACTGATACATTTCATAGGAAGCTTTCTCACAGGAGCAACGAGGCAGAACCCACATGCATGACTTTTATAAGCTTATCAAAGCTTGTGTACTTGTAAAACTCCAGATGAGAAAGTTGATACCACATCAGCTCTGGAAACAGATTCCGTCTTCTAATCCCTTATGCTGAATAACTAATCATTTAAATCTATTTATACCACTGTAATAATAGTAATCCCTTCATGACAGTGATCGCCTTTGGTCATGTGTTTTTTTATGAAGTAATTTCAGTATTATGACAAAAAGATGCTTCCTCTTTGTATAACTGTGATGTGATGTGTGTCACTTTGCTATGAAATCACCACAGATGATGGGATCGTGCTTTTGTCCATTTCATCTCCTTAGATTCTTCCCACATGTACCATACATGCCAAAGTGAGAGATGGACTTGCTTTAGCTTTGAACCAGTGCTGAAGGGTGTGTGTATGTTCGAGTGTGTCTCTGTTGCTGTGTAAACGGGGGGTAACCTCCACGCACTACAGATTTGGGAGGTGAGAGCCTTTTTTATGGCCGTTTCATGCTGAGAGAAGGACTTTTTATGGCTGCAGGATATTGTTTCCTTAAAGTATGACTTTTATTACTGGAGAGAAGCATCACGAGAGCAGAGAGTGGGGGTGATTATACCAGTCGTTGCTGCGTGAGCATCAGAGGGGATCATCTGTCCAGAGTTCATAACCAAGCAAGAGACTCGCTGAACCACGTGTTGCTGGGACGCCGTGTCCTTGTCACCCAGGAGACAGACGACACAGACATAAACACACGCACGATTTTATTTACAAAGATACATGTTGAAATGCTGGCATTAATACGCTGGTGTGCGCACATGTACTGTCAGAACTCCTGGTGACCCAAGAGATTTACGCTCTCATTCTTGTCACACAGCAGTTTTAGCAAAGCGCTAATGTCAGCACCTGGTTGGATTTATGATCGCAAGCATTCCTAGATATCTTAGATGATCCAAACTGTCTGCATGCGTGGTCTACTGGGAAACGTCTTCTGCTATATAGGATTTAATACCAATTAAGTTTTGTTTGCATGGACTTTGGTAAATATCCCTTGACTCCTGAGGAATGGCAGTGCCAGTGGCTGAATCAACTGTTCTGTCTGTTTGGCATTTAGTAAGGGGGAATAAAAAAGGAGACAGTGACTCGTGGGGAATGATAAAGGACTAGATTTCTGGTTTGCATTTCTTTATTCCTTTATCATTTCGCCCTGGGGCTGCTGCGAAAGAGAATTTCCTGTCACTGTGTGACATATGTGAGACAGAGGCTGGTGGACAGGCTGGGATAGCTTTCTCTGCACTCTTGTACTTTTTTTTTTTTCCTCATTCTCCCCCTCATCGCAGTGCAGACATAGACGCATGCATAGCAACACATTGACTGCCCTTCGAGTAATGGCAACCAGACTGGGCTGAAAATTAAAGAGAGGCAGGCAGAGAGAGGAAGTGAGGAGAGATAAAAGTTACCCACTGTGATTGACAGCATGATTATATGTATAAAGTAAGGCGATTTAGTGTGTTTAGTCGGATATAAAGATAGATAGATCTCTCGCTGGTACATACAGCGGGGATGCAGACGCAATGGACAACTGGTGTATGGAGGAGGGGAGGTGAATAAAGTGTACTCTGTATAAATACATGCCTCAAAAACATCTGCTTCTCAACTCCCCTTTCATTTTTGATGTGGGACAGGCAGAGAAGGAGAGCGGGAGAGAAAACACAAGGAGCCAGCTACCCAGAACATCAAAGCCCCTGCCCTCAACGCGCAGGCCCTCATTAGTTCAGCTAGCAGAACCAACGAGACTTGTGATTGTGTTTGCTGGGGTGCACGTTGGCAGACACTTCAGAGAAAAGGCTCCTTAAAGTCATAACTCCCCACCCCAGCTCTCCTGCCACCACCCGAGCCTGCTGTAACCCTCTCAAAACTCCCCGTGCACACAAGCTCGACAGGCTCCCCCACCATCCACTCCACCCCGTAATCTGGTCTGCAGCTGCAAACATCTGCTCCCTTCCTTATCCCTCTGCCTTCGCCCCTGAATTGACAAAAAAAAAATCATATATTACCAGACCACAAACTGACATGTCATGGACGAGGGAGACAAATGTTGGATTCACCTGTGTCACTTACATTTGTTCCCAGATTTTTTTCGATTTGAGATGGGTAAAAGTTCAATTGCTTCCTAATTGATTTTTTTTAAATGGCAACCTGTAAAATCAAATGAATTAAAATGTCACTTCTTGAAAAATCAGTTTAATAACATGAAACCTGCTTGAATATTGATGCAGCCTGTGTTTTTGTTGCCTCCTGTCACCTCGTTGTGACACACTGAAGGTCTGGTGCCGTGCAGGAAGTATCACTTGGCGTCTTATTACAACTAGCCTCTTACTTATTCATTTAGATAATTCCTGTATTAATTATTCAAGCAGGTTTGCCTGAAGGCTCCCGCTTACATCTCGTACTGGTTTAGCTGCTGGGCCTCTGTGTGCTGCGGTTGGCTGCATAACTGTATAACAACATCACACAAAATGCAGCTGATGTTAAATATAATATTTATTATTATTAAAGAAATTTAAATTGACAGAAACCTATCACAAATCAGATGTTTTTTGATATTCCATTACCATGGACTCACTTTCCTTTAATATTATTACAGAGGATGCATCAGGATCATCAGTATAAAGACCTCAATGTCTATAAAGGTATAGCATTACATTACGGTAATAGTATAGTAAAAGTTTGCCATAGAAAGGAAGTATCATGGTAAATTTTATTTCCAGAGTAATGTACAGGTGTAATAGCTATATAGGCTATAGTCAGTGTAAAATCATCACCCATGAAAACGTTTGTGAATTTAAATGGATAATAACCATATTGTTGAATTATCCCACTCACAATTTCCATTGTTGTTACCAATATATTATCTAGATTACTAGAAAATAAAAAATAAGATAAGATAAGATAGTCCTTTATTCGTCCCGCAGTGGGGAAAGATGTACATTACAGTAATAGTATAGTAAATGTTTATCATAGGAAGGTAATATTATGGTAAAACCAGTAATATAATAAACATAGTATAATATGATAATAATAATAATATTATTTTCCAAATTAATATAGTACAGGGAATAGTCAGTGTAAAATCTTTAATCAAGGAAAATCGCCATGCTATTATCATGTTATTATAATGAAATGTTATAAAGAATGGAAATCTTCTTTGTTTGCATGTTTAATTTAATTTGTTCCACATAATTTCCATGTTTTATGTATAATTTAAGAGACCTTCCTCCTCCTCCTGGGCAGCAGCAGCAGCAGCAGCAGCAGCAGCAGCAGCAGCAGCAGCCTGGGAACGTGTGTATGTGTGTGTGTGTGTGTGAGAGAGAGCGCTGCTCTTGTCAATCCAAATACCGCGAGAGTACGCGGACAACAGCGCAGACGCGCTCTTCATCGCGAGACCACCATCCTGTCCTTTGCCTGCTGACTCCAGCTGCTAACACCTCCCGCCGCCGACGGGTAAGTGTGAATGAGATGCAAACGGCGAAAAAATAAATGCTCGAAAGCGACGTAACCGAGGTTTAAACGGTGAATGAAGCGTCGCTGCTGTTTTTTGAAAACCTCGTGACGCTTCTCGTTAAGTTAAATGAAATTAAATGAAATTGACCGCGACTCGACGACGTCAGGCCGCTTGTCGTGACTCTTCGGCAGGATTACAGCACACAAATTGACCCCGAGATTTTTTTTTATTTCCAACGCCGAAGACATCAGTTAATGTACTCGCTGCCTAATTATGCACTCACAACCGCCTCGTTAAGCGGTAAATACGCAATTTCGCTGTTAAACTCGTCGCCTGTTTGTACTGCAGCATCAGCATCAGCAGCATCAGCAGCAGCGTTATGACAGATGTACATGGATGTTCATCCACTGCAGCTTTAACAGGCGATGTTAGCCGCTGTAGCGTCATGATCTATGAAGTGGTCGCTTATTAGCGAGACATTAGCTTCCCACAATAAAAAAAAAAAAAAAAAAAACCTTGACAATAAAATGAAATGCTCCCCAGGTGTGAAGTTGACTGCTGCTGCAGCTGTGGCCTGTTAAACCACGAACGACCACAGATAGAGCTTCAGTGGTAAAAGGCTTGTGTGCACAAGTCATCCGCAAAATGCCGGGTTGTTATGTGTCAATAAGGCTGCAACCGGTAATTAACCACAAAGATAAAGAGAAGATGTGCATCACACAGCCGCTCAAATTAGGAGAATTAGAGTGAGTTATTTTTGTACACACAACAATTAGTGATAGTGAATTTGACCTCTACATTTAACCCCTCCTTTTTCTTTTTTTTACACATCAGTAGTGATCCCAATGAGGGAGTTGGTGCCTTGCTCAGGGGCACCACTGCCCTGGGCCCTCCCCAGGATTTGAACCACCACCTTTCCAGTTACAAGCGCAGTTCCTTTCCACTTGGCCATGGACTGACATGAGAGAAACATAAGATTAATATTATTAAGCAGGATTAAGATGATAGATAATACAGTTGTGTGAGTAGAGTTTTTGTAAATAAAAACAAGGGTTAGATCCGCAAATGTGAATATGTTCTTTTAAATAAAAAAAAACTAATCGAGGAAATACGCTCTCAATTTGCCATTTATTGCATCTTTAATATCATAAGTATTTATTGTTCAGTTGTTGTTTCCTCAAACAGCGTTCGAGTTGGTTACTCTGCACCACTTGAAAGCTGATCCACATAGCAGAGATCCAGCTTGGCGTTTAGTTTCCTAGTTACCTTCGCTGGCTGCTCCTTTTGAGGTGGTTTAAAGCCACAATCAGGTGGTAATGGTGAGGACTGCAGCAGCGTCTCACTGTGTGCTTGCTGCTTTGTGTTGCTGTGTATGGGAAGTAAACCTTTTACCTTGCTTTTACCTTGACAGATCTGTTGTAGTCTGGCTGAGAGCCACCACTCATCATGGGGAATATCTTTGGGAATCTAATGAAGAGCCTGATAGGCAAGAAAGAGATGAGGATCCTCATGGTAGGACTGGACGCAGCTGGTAAAACCACCATCCTCTACAAGCTGAAGTTGGGGGAGATCGTCACCACCATCCCCACAATCGGTGCGTGAGGAGTTCACTGCTGATAGCCCGGGATCAAACGTCGGCCTCTGATTTTATCCACTTAACCAATTCTGAGATGATCTCTATTCATTCAGGTTTCAACGTAGAGACAGTGGAGTACAAGAACATCAGCTTCACCGTGTGGGACGTGGGTGGTCAGGACAAGATCCGTCCCCTGTGGAGGCACTACTTTCAGAACACCCAGGGTGAGATCCCCAGTAGCCATGAATGTGACGATGCACTGCTCGGCCATGTTAACGTGCCTCTCCAGTCCTGTGGCAGACTCTGCTGCACACGCTCGCCCCCCCAGCACCTGAGAGCACATCTGACTCATGCCTGAGATGAGGTCATATGCATACAGCCTCCAACTGAACAGTTAAAACGCTTACATGACATCAAAATATTGCGTTAGTCCGACTAAAACCATGTTAACATCCCAGGTAATGCGGTTGGGAGTCAAAATGCTTTTGCATGTACATGTACAATCGGACCCAAACTGTTGCCATTCTCTTCTCAAAGCCGTGTTTCCGTCATGGTGTAGTTCGGCCGGGCTTGTGTTTAGAGTGAGAATAATACCTTTACTTGGTAGGTGGCTGTTGGGCTGTGCCCGTCGGCTGCATCAGCGAGATACGTAGCATGGCGTTGACGATGAAACGACATAGAACGCGACACAACAATAAGGACAACAGTGGAGAACATCAAGCAGTTTTTTTCCTGTTCGGTTTTGCATGAGAATAGAGGTATAAGAAACACGGGGAGTGACAATTTTGTGTCACCCAGTCAGCTGACCTGTCGTCGGTCTAGCTCCACACGTACAGTACCGTACCACTACTCTGGTACCCTAAGAGAAGGGTACAGAAAAATAGAACGGTTGGGGCTGGTTCTTTTGGTACTTATAATAATAACAATACATACCACACTGAACCGTTCCACTCGGTGGAAAAGAAATACACAATGCTATGAGCTTTATGGAGGAAATAGTTTTCAAGTTCATGGATTCAAGGAAAGTCTCAGAGTGACACTTGTTTTGGTCTGTAAACAATAGGTCAACCAGAAAATGCCGAACAATAACAAACAAGTGCACTTCGCCACCTAGTGTTGTGGAGGTTAAAGGTGTCATGAAATTGGTTCTGACATAGTCATGTTTTAAAAAAGATTCTCTTCTTTCCCCAAAGGGTTGATCTTTGTGGTTGACAGCAACGACCGTGAGCGAGTGAATGAAGCTCGGGAGGAGCTGATGCGAATGCTGGCTGAGGACGAGCTGCGTGACGCTGTTCTCCTCGTCTTTGCTAACAAACAGGTATAGGCTTTGCATAACTGTCTCTCAGCTTATCACCGGTGTTCCTCTCTCCAATTGAAATCCAAGTGTGACTGACAGGTGTTTGTGTGTTCAGGACCTCCCCAATGCCATGAACGCGGCTGAGATCACAGACAAGCTGGGCCTGCACTCCCTGCGCCACCGTTACTGGTACATTCAGGCCACCTGTGCCACCAGCGGTGACG
This sequence comes from Microchirus variegatus, assembly GCF_963457635.1. Lineage (NCBI taxonomy): Eukaryota > Metazoa > Chordata > Actinopteri > Pleuronectiformes > Soleidae > Microchirus > Microchirus variegatus. The sequence goes on from NC_139810.1 coordinate 22,229,400, forward strand.
GCCTGTACGAGGGCCTGGACTGGCTGGCCAATCAGCTGAAGAACAAAAAGTGAGGGGGTTGCGGTCAGTAGAGCGGGGAAGAGCCTGGGTATCAACTCCAGGTAGTGGTTATAGTGGATCCATTGTGTTTACATGGAGAGACAGTGCTGAAAAGCTCACAGGGGGTGAGTCTCAATGGCTTTGTCCCCCCGACAAATATTCCTCTTTCCTGTCATTATATAATTTGTTATATAATTATTTAGAAACCAATGTTGTTGATGTAAACAACTTAAATTATATAAGCTAATGTTGGGACGTAAAAACAAACTCTCTGTGAAGGCATCATGTATTTCCCCCAAACATTTTTTTTGCCTTTGACCTCATTTGAATTTGAATTCGCTTGGAAGAATGTGATGAATCTTGACTTACAGCAGCACAGCGGCCATCCCTCTGATATTTAGGATTGTCATAATAGTATTGTTATTATTTATTATTATCAGAACACTGTCTTAAAACATCAATCTCATACAAGAGAAATACAGTATTGAATGATCATTTCCCGTCCATTCAGATGTTTTAACGACATCAAATCATGCACTTCAGAGCTTTTTAATTTATTTTATTTTTCTGCTGACACTGCAGTTTTTTTGTATTATTTGTTAACATCTATTTATTTATTTATTTATTTATTTATTCACACTTTTGCGGTGTAATTTTTCCTCTCCCTTTATTGCAACGTGCGTATACTGCTAAGGCAGCTGGTGAAAACTAAAGCCTCCTTAATTAATGTATCATACCGCTTCCCAATTTGCATGGAGAAATACCCGTCAACCCCCCACACCCCCCCCCACTACTGGCTCGTGGGCTTGCAGGCAGCTGCTGTAAATAAACATTTGTTCTAAGTAGACTCGCTGGGCTCGGTGAAGAGTTAAAAAGAGTGAGTCTGCCATCAGCTGCGTGTGATATCTGGACTGATACAATTGACAGAAGAGGCTCACTGTGCCAGCTCTGTGGCTTAGGGGAGAAAAATGCTGCTATTGGCCTGCGGGTGATTGGCAGACTGACGGAGCAGAGCATGTGATCAACAATATTTCAGCGCTTACTTGGTTTTTGAATATTAAATTTATTTTTTGCAAGCAGCTACACAATAACCGTGGAAAGAACTTCCATTCATCCCTGACATTATCTGTGTTTCTCGATGCATTATTGCTGTACAAAAATGTAATGTCTTGATTCTTTTTTTGCTCCCTGTGTTTATGGAAGGGGTGTTTATTTATTTATTTTGAAACAAAAGCCGGGTGTTTTTTTTATCTTTTTCTCAATTTGCTAAGTAGATCGGGCAGTTGTCTCTTTGAGTGTTCATAAATCACACAATTTAAAGACTATAGGCGAGAGGATGATAGTTATACTGCATCATAAGGCATGTTAATACCTGTTAATACAAGATCTGTAATAAAAGTGAATAATAATGGCCTGTTTCCTCAGACTATATTTGTTAGTCGAAAAATGAACTGCTGCTGGTTGGAACAGTGCTGTACTGATAAATGTGATGGGGTTTTCGTGTAAAGTTTACTGAACAACCTTCTAATATATGCAAAAGCATGCTTTTTCTATGTCGGCGCAAATGTATATATGTTTATGTAACAACAAAAAAGAAGTATATCATGGTATTTGCGGTCAAAAATGAAAGTACTGTTGATACACCTGTAGATATTGGGTTCAGTGTGTTGGCAGATGTGTGTAACTGACAGCAGCTTGTGTGTATGTGTGTGTGTGTGAGTTTGTGTGTGTGTGTGTGACGTGCCCTCTATTACTAGTTTGGTGTGGAACTTGTTTTTGTGGCCTTATATTGCTGGTGGTTCATTTCTCTTTGATAACAGGTTTTGTTTGTAGGAATGTCCAACATTCAAAGTATCTATTGACTATTGGCTGATTTTAACTCGGGGGGGGGTGAAGAAAAACAAGACTGCACATCATTCCAGCTGAAAATGTATTTAATATTTAATATCAAAACAACTCAAACTGGTGCAAAAGGTCTTGAATTATTTGAAGATTTTTGGCACTTCAGCGAAAAATCAATAAAAAAAACAAACAAAAAAAACCACTTGCTTTGCTTTATTGTTTTTGTTTCCCCAATATCATTGACTACTAACACACATTAGTTTATTTATGACTCACTGGAGATGGTACATCTAAAGATTGTTGCCATTTATCTGTGTTTTTATTTTATTTTCCCTCATCCCTTTGTCATAGTTCCTAAATCATGCATAAATATATATATATGCGTGATCACTTACACAGATATCATGACGTTATATGATTGTCTTGCAATATATCGATTATCACCGAATCGCAATACTATTGGTATCGTAGACCGTGTATTGTATATAATCAGAGGTGGAAAGAATGCTGAAATATTCTACACTTTTGATAAGATAATATTTTACTTAAGTTAAAGTAAAAGTACTTGTCTAAAAATGTACTCAAGTTAAAGTAAAAAAAAAGAAGCTTGTGTAAAAGTTGCTTAGTTACTATTTTAACAAGGTTTTTTTATTGTGTCGTGCATAAAAAACAAGGGGACACAAATCTCGCAGTAATTGTTTTTAATTAAAGGCAAACCTTTACAAGTGCTGTCAAAATAAAATGATGTAAACAAAACGGGTCAAAGGTCACAAATGCTTCAACTTTCTCACTCACAACTTAATTAGCACCAGTTCACCTGTCCTCATCATTCACTGCCAAAGTTTCCGGTTAATTATTTTCTATTAATTTAGGCCAACATGTTTTTTACTCGTAGAGAAGTACAGTACTTCCAAAACAAACATACTTAAGTAAAAGTAAAAATAACTAATTTTAGTAAATGTAATTCATTACTTTCCACCTCTGCGTATCATGAGGTACCCTGTGATTCCCACCCCTATTTTCCAAGACATTCACCCTCAAAAAAGGGACATGCTTTAATTTTAAGGGACTTCCTTGGTAAAATAAAGGTCTAATAAAAAATGTTTATTCTTCCTTGTGCCATAAATACTCCTCCATTCAAATACGTTGTTAAGGTTTTAAGTTATGCAGCTCTCAGACACATTTGTTGGTAGATGTAATACAATCCCGACAATCTTTTTTCAGTGGTGGCTGGTGTAAATTATTAATTTTAACTCACCAACATAGTTATACAGTATGTCTTGGTGGACATGGGCAGGGAAAAATTCAAATACAGTAGAAGGAAACAATCTAAATGGATGTCGCTTTTCTCTTTTGGCCTTTAGCTGCTGTCATCGAGAGAAGTTTGGCACAATCAGGTAGTTTCCCTCTCGAATAGCTGCACTTCACAGAGAGTCATTTTATCTGAGCCAATCACAGGTCCATAATGGGCAGAGTGCTGCTGTGTCTCCAGGGGTGTGACAGCAGTATGTGGGTCAGAGCTGCTCCCGGGGCCACCAGCCCCCAGGGCCCCCTGCAGGCCGGCCACAATAGCAGCCCCAGGAAGGATGCCATAGTTAGGATTCCCACCCGTAACCGGGACGCCTTCGCCCAGGGCACAGACACACTGGCAGCAGCCCCACAGCAACTTCATCAATCTCGGAGCGGAGTGGCAACTGCAAAAGGCCACATCAGTCACCCCCACTGCTCGTCTCAGAGGGGACAGGGCCACCAGTGCTGACAATGAGGCCAGCACCATGGTGGCGCTATCAAAGTGTCAAATGCTTTAGAGAACCACAAAACCATCAAGCCTCTGTAAAAGTCACGTTGTTGTTGTGTTTTTGACCTGGTGACAGGTCAGCAAACATTTGTTTGATATCGGGTGTAGTTTCATTTGCATGATATTTTAATTAGACATTTTTTAGTTGATTGAATTCTCCAAAGTTGTCGCTACTTGGCACCCGATTGTCTTATTTACAGACTACACACTGCACCTGAACGCACAATCACCATTCAAACGATAATAAAAAATGTTTTTATTTTTTTTATTAAAATGAACTGAAAGAAGACGTGACAGTGCAGACTGTGGCTTGGGGTCCACTTTTTTTTCTTTCTTTTTTGTACAGGCCCTGCAGCGTCTCTGTCAGCAAATCACCATCACTCAGACTCTGTCTCCTCCTGCTGGACAGAGGACTGCTGATGGAGGACAGTGGACAGTTATCAGAAGCAATAATGAACCATTCATTTGTAGGTGAATCACATTATGATTAAAATGTAAAATGTAATGTATTTTTTTTTTTGTATTTTCCACATCTATAATGTTGTTGTTAATGTTGTTAATGACTACATCAGATACATATAATAATATGTTACTTTGATTTGTGCATAAGACAAACTGTCCATGTGTCTCACTCTCATCCAAACATCATATTTACAGTAACACATGTCCATCCACCCACGAGTGAGTCGTCTGCTCTTTTGCTCACATGCAGCTTCGTGTCCAGGATGCTGCTCCACTGCTCAGAGCCCATTTTTCCCTCAAATTAAGCATTTTCTTGTGTCGGGGTTCAGAAGTCACTTGACCGCCTGACAATGCGGCCCTTGTGGCAGGCTGCTACATGCGCATCAAAGAGGTGATTAACCAGTTGACAGGGCAGCGTGGACAATACTGCTCTTTACAGGGGGAAACAGTGCGGCCACTCACATCAGTGCGAGCTGCAGTGCTGCTTCCACACACACACACACACACACTGCAGCTGACAGCATTAAACCCAAATAACTGCACATAAAAACACACACAACACACACATGCATGTTGTTCACACTGCTGCACGTGCAACAGGTTTGGAACACAAATATAACACAGGCTTCATTCATGAAAATGTTTCATCGAGTTTGTCTGTTGGTACAAATTAAAAAAACCACACCATCATTATAATTATTATTATCATTATTATTATGAATATGTCACATTATAGTTGAAGAGCATTGTCTTGTAAGGCTGAAACCCGTAAAAAGACGGACCTGCCTCTGATTGGTGAATAATTTGGGCCCCTGTCCAATCACATGCTCCTCTCTGGGAGGAGAAACCCAACATCAAAATAAACTGCCACTTGTTCGCCCTTTTCACTTTTACACTTGGGGCTTTCTCCTTCACTTTGACGTCACGTCATTTGATCATTTTTCCCTCTCTCTCTCTCTGTCTCTCATCTTTCAGAGACAGGACATTGAATCTTTTTTAGTTTTGTCTATATATATACATATATATGTCTCCTTTTTGTTTATTTTGATGCACTTCAGCTGTTCAGAGGAGGACCACTCAGTGCTGGATGATATGAGAACATCTCCGTAAACAAACAGACAGGTCGTCAACATGAAGCAGTGGAGAGTGGTTTTGCTGTGTCTGACGATGTGGTGGAGGCTGCAGACAGCATTGACCCAAACCCATGAAGGTAAGATGATTTCACAGTCTGTGCGGCACGTCATCTTCTCTCTGGTATGAATGTATACTGTAGAATAGAATAGAATAGAACAGAATAGAATAGAACAGAACCTGTTCACCCTCAGCTCTTGTTTCCTGAGTTACAGATCACACCTGTTTCTCTTTTTCTTTTAAATATAGGGCTGAAACTATTACTGAAGTCGTCGTATAACTATTTTGATGTATAAGGTATAACTATATTTATCGATGAATCGGTTTGAGATGTTTTTTTAAAAAGAATTAAATCAAGATCTCTGACTTTTCGGCTTCTTAAATGTGAATATGCTCTGGTTTCTTTGCTCTATATGACAAAGAAATGATTAAATGACGATGATGATAAACACCGATTCTGGAAAAAAGAATTGATTAAACTAAGGTCTTATATACAGCAATATATTGCATAACTACTTTATAGACTAATCAGAATGAGAATGTTTTTAAATTATTTTTATTACATAGAAGCAGCTGTATCTTATGAGTAGCTGAAATATAAGGTGTCTTGCCAGAGCTAATAAGAAGTCCCTGATTAACCTTTCAAAAAGAGAATGAAAACACATTACTGCAAATGATCGAGCATTCTAAGCATAAGAGTCTAACAATAACACAGATATTGATTACAAGGATCATCACAGTAAACATGTATTTATGAATACAAATGACAGTTATAACAGGTACAATACGCTGCTTATTAGTGTTAAAAGATGTACCTGTGCAAATGCTTTGTGCAACCATGTGTGTTTTAAATCTTTTACAGCTATTTATACATCAATAATGATGTGGTTTATGCTACTGATAAGTCTAATAAGAGCTAATCGACCCCCCCGCTGAAACATTCTGGGTTTACATGCGTCCACATATTCGGGACTGAAGACGCGTTTGTGTTTACAGCTGCAGGTTTTGTTGCACATAAAGGGACAGCACTGCTAGTATCTGTTGGTCAGTGTGAGAGTATACGCGTTCACGTCTCCTCTCCGTCCACGATGTTTCCCGTCCCTCTGCTCCAGAGTCCATCTCACACATGTCCCATTGTCTGTTGGTATGATCTCAGCAGCACAGAGCCATCAGACACACACACACACACGCACACAGAATCACTGTCTGTCACTGCAGCGCTCTTCACTCCCTGGGAGAGGACACACTGACCACATTTATAACTTAATCACAATGAGCCACTTTGTCTGTGAGAAGCCCTGTTCCCTTGACCTCTGTCCGGTTCTCCGTCAGCCCCAGGCCTTGTGCTGCTACATGTAGCCGTGTTTCGGCCTGATTATTTTACTCTGCTTCACATCAAACTTCTGCAGCCAACACAGCAGCATCAGCACACACACACACACACACACACAGCAGGAAGACTCACCAAAGACGTTAATACCAGAGAGACAATGCAACCTTATCTCACTGACATTCTTCATTTGTTCAGCACTGGGATAGTAGCAGAGTACACCAGCCATCGTTTAATGTCATCATTAAAATATACATAATACAGTTTGAATGTGTATGTGTGTGTGTGTCAGCGCTGTTAGTTCAAATTCAAGTCTGTCATTTGGACTAAAACCAAGTGGTAACTGCTCATGACGTCACCTAAAACCTAAAACTCCAGCCTCCAGATTGACCATGTTGAGGCTTTGCAAATGCATATTTGCATATTTTTTATTTTAGTTCTGTGTTTAAAGTCAATGTGTTAGACACGTAGAAAACACTTCATTCCAAAACCACCCAAAGTCATTAGCTGTAGGCAGCTTCCATATAAGAGCTTGACTTGTAGGTTACTGTTTCAAATCCTCAATCACCAATGAAAGGAAGAGTCATGTGAAGGGTTTGCACATTTACTTCCATTTACCGCACATCCAGGTTACCTTTCCATCCACATGTATCCAAGCTTCTCTCGGATCAACAACACATATGAAATATTCCCTTGATGTTCCAGGTTGTGAACGACGATCTATAGATTTAACAGTAACAAAACGGTCAAAAAACCTTTTTACACCAAACCTAGCACAGCTTCTAACGGACACGTCCACCAACGCAAAAATGAGTACATATCTACCTGTCCCTCTAGATAGCTGTCAAAGGTATCAAAGGGTCCATGGTACCCTTTATCTACTTCAACTAACTGCTAAACTAAATTGACTCAATACTGGCTCCTATAATCATAGAGAAGGTAGACGTGTTCTGACCCATCCTGATTTATCCTCCACATGAGGGTCGCTGGTGCCAATCCCAGCTGGCATAGGACTAAAGGTGGTGGACAGGTCACCAGTCCATCACAGGACCACATAGAGACAAACAACCATTTTTACACTCACACTCACACCTACGGTCAATTTAGAGCTGGGGTCTCAAACTCAAATGACCCGGGGGCCACTGAGCAATGAGTGTGGTCAGTTTCCCAAATGTACAATGTCAAACATTTTGCAATAACAATATTTTTGATTTCACATGGAACAATATATAACTGAAAATGTATTTATGATGTAAAATGAATTTTTGCCTTACAAAAACATGCAGAAATAGATACAAATGATAACATGGTATGAGGTAATCAACTGGAGGGCCACATGTGGCCCACGTGCCGCAAGTTTGAGACCCTTGATTTAAAGTGTTTAATTCAGTGTTTCCCAACCCTGGTCCTTAGGGAACACTGCCCTGCATGTTTCACATGTCGCCCCTGCTCCAACACACCTGATTCAGATGAACAGCTTGTTATCAGGCTTCTGCAGAGCTTGATGACGAGATTACCGTTTGAATCAGGTGAGTTGGAGCAGGGCGACATCTAAGGACCCTGAGGACCAGGGTTGGGAAAATCTGTATGTTTTTGGACTGTGGGAGGAAGCCGGAGAACCCAGAACATGCAAACTCCATGCAGAAAGAACCTTGTTCCAGCCGAATCGTGAACCTGGGTCTTCCTAGTGCAAAGGCAAGAGGGCTAACTTCTTAACAATCCAAATAAGGGAGGGTCTCGTTGTTAATTCAAACATTCATCATAGTTTTTCTTTCCACAGTCACAATATCAGTGAGCACATGAACGAGTTTGTTGCTGTTGTTCTAACTAACTTCATAACTTCAGGTTAAGCAAAGAAGAAAAAGTCAGCAAAGTTGCCCTGAAGCCATCATGAAGCATGAGTGGTCCAGCTGTGTTGCCATCCCTCTGATAAAAATGACATTGTGCGGTCATTTGAATGCTGTTTTTATCACAGACTTGTGTTAATATAACAGGTGTCTGTCCTCTCTGTGTGTGTGTTAGTGGTTTGTCCTGGTACACAGAACGGAATGAGCTCCACTGGCTCTCAGGAGAATCAGTATAACCTGATTAAGGAGCGCTACGACGGCTGTGAGATTATCATGGGAAACCTGGAGATCACTCAGATTGAGAGTAACTGGGATTTCTCCTTCCTCAAAGTAAACACCCTTCTTCCTTTGACTGTACAAGGTATTGAAGCTCGCTTTGGTTTGCTTTTATTTCATGATAACGATCTTCTTCCAATCCAGACTATCCGCGAGGTGACCGGCTACGTCCTCATTGTCATGAACCACTTTCAGGAGATTCCTTTGGGGCAGCTGCGGATCATCAGAGGAAACAGTCTCTATGAAAGACGCTTTGCCCTCTCTGTCTTCTTCAACTACCCCAAAGACGGCTCCAACGGCCTGAGGCAGCTCGGGCTCGGGAATCTGACAGGTGAAGATTTTAAAAAAGCGGAAACAGGATAATATTATACCACTGTAATACACATGCAAGCTCCAGAACATGAAAACTACAATGTTCAACAGGGTCTGTGGGATTAAACGTATCCCAGTGAGCTGCAGCTTCTTAGAAAAGTAAAAAAAAAAAAAGATAAATGAAATGTTATTACTGATTAGATTACAGTGTAATTGTACAGTATTATTATAATAATAATAATAATAATAGTATTAATAAAACATATTCCGGCCATTATAACTTTTATACTTTTAAATGATTGACCTAGTTTGAAATTACAGGTTACAATAAATTGTTCTCGGGCAACAAAGATGGGAAAATCTGTAGAAGGAATAAGTTTTGGACGACACATTGTACAAAAAGTTATTAAACAGAGTTATTATCTGTGGTCCCTGGGGAACAAAACATACGGTGGCCCTGCTTTTGTGATTGCGTTGTGAGTTAATGTTTTCGTGTTTTCTGCTTTTGTGTTTGCGTTGTGAGTTAATGTTTTCTTGTTTTCTGCTTTTGTGTTTGTGTTGTGTGATTTGTGTTTCCGTTTGGAGTTAATGTTTTTGTGTTTTTGATTTGCGTTTGTGTTTTTTGATTTGCGTTTGTGTTTTTGATTTGCGTTTGTGTTTTTGATTTGCGTTTGTGTTTTTGATTTGTGATGTGTTTTGCACCTCAGGGCCACCGTAAAAACATGAGGCGAAAGCCAGAGAACAAAGGTGTCGACGCTGTAACATAGACATGTTTACACGTGATATGCTGTTGGAGAATAGTGCAGTTTTGGCATCAAATGTAAAATATTCACAATTTGAAAAAGGTGATAGTGTATATAAAGGGAAACGGAATATATTATCCATGCATGTTTGTGTAAATGTATAAGTGCTTTAAAATAGAAATTATTTCCGTGGCCTTAGAATTAGCCTTTCACGTGTGCTGTATGGAAGGCCCTTGCTTCATGGAAGCAGACATGCTTGCATTTTAGGTTTTGAAGCGAAAGTTAGTGGAAAGTTACGGCACGGTTATTTTGCTTTTCCATTAGCAATAGTACCTGGTACTTTATTTTAGTATCGGCTCGGGTGAGCCAAATTGTAGATGAGTTAAAAAAGACTTGAAAAAACGTGGGTTAATCTCCAACATTTAGCAAGGAAATGTCTAAAATCTCATCACTTAACAAAGGAGTCTGGTTTATTTTAGCAATCGTGAGCAGTGACTCAGTGAGCGGCATCAGAAACACCGCCGCTGTATTTCAGTTCAGCGATTGTGTCAGACGGAGTGTCTGTGTTTTATAATTAACTGATTCTAATGATTCAGTACAACAACTGCTTTACAAGTCACTAGTTTGCTTGTGTAGAATGTGTAAAATGAAGTCACGGCAGTCTCATGCAGCCGTGCAGTGATGACTCCGCCCACGTTGAGGAGGAACTACTGTATAATCTAATGGAAAACCAACCAAACTGTGTAGAGTTGAGCCAAGGTGAGGCGAGACGGTACTATGTAGTGGAAAAACGCCAAAATAATCAATATATATATATATATATCTATGAATAACTCATTTACTTATATCTACTTATTGCAACTTTTCATACACCTGCATATCTTGCAGGCTTGTAGAAGCGTTAATGTGATGTGTGCTTTGCCTTATTTCTTCACAGAGATTCTGGAGGGAGGAGTTCAGATTATCAACAACAAGTACCTGAGCTACGGCCCCTGGATCTTCTGGCAGGACATCATCAGGGACAGCAGCGCTCACATCGACATCCGGTTCAACGGCGAGAGAGGTCCTCGTCGTACTAAAGTTATATTATTTATAACAAGTCACCTTCAAAATTGTCTCTTGTAGTTACTCTTTTTCCTTTCTGTCTATTCCTCTTTTTCTCTCTCTTAGGCCCCTGCCACAAATCCTGCGGAGATTACTGCTGGGGGCCGAATGGGGACCAGTGTCAGATCCGTGAGTGCTCGATTGTTCTGTATCATTCTACTTGGTTCGCTCAGTTCTTCACTGAGTCTTGTAATGTAACGAAGTACAAATACTTTGTTACTGTGCTTAAATAGTAATTTTATCTATCTTTTAATTTCTAGGAACTTTTACTTACATTTTACTTTACTCTTACACATTTCCTCTAACTGTCTTTGTTACTCGTTTCTACCAAATAAAATCAGAAGAAGAGTTGGTACACTCTTGGAAATAAAAGTGCTAAGTAGAACCATATAAGGTTCTTCGGCTTGTCCTCATAGGAGAACCCTTAAAAAGGTTCTGCTTGGAACCCTTTTGGAGGGTTCCACCAAGAACCCTTTTAAAACGCTTTATTCAGGAAAGGGGTTTTAAAGGGTTCTCCGGATCAAAATGGTTCTTACTGGATCCATTAGTGTTACCAAGAACCCTTGAAAAACCCTTTCTTCGGGAAATGGTTCCAGGTAGAACCTCAGCCCTTGTAGAAGGACCCTTATTTCCAAGAGTGTAATGGTAGAGCTTTTCTACTCTTGAGGAGCTGCTTTACACTACAGTTTTGCCAGTCATCCATTCACACACTTCAACATGGGGTTAAGTGTCTTGCTCAAGGATACATATAGACTAGCAGAGCCAGGAATTGAACCCACAACCTTCCAGTTGAAAGACAACTCACCTTACCACTGATCTACCATGGCTTTAATACATTTACTTTTAAAACTTAAGCACATTTTATATCAGAACATTACTTTTGATACTTAAGTACAGTACAGTACTACTACTATGATACTTGTACTTTTACTCGAGTATCCCTTTAAGGTTGTTTAAAGACTGTTGTTGACCTCTTTGATTCCTTCCCTTCGTTTGTCGTTTGTGTGTCTCAGTGACTAAGACGGTGTGCGCTCCACAGTGTAACGGCCGCTGTTTTGGGACCAGCCCCAGAGACTGCTGTCACATAGAGTGTGCAGCAGGATGTAAAGGACCTCGAGACGTGGACTGCTTTGTGAGTGCTCTTGTCTTCACCTCTTGCCTTTGCAGCCAAGTCTAATTTCAAGAAGGGTTTCATTCCAAACGGCTTTGTCACTTGCTTTTTTAATTCCAATTCTGTTTCCAATCACGTTTGACTCCTTTGTAAGGCACATATTTTTAAACTGGTGGATGGATTTTCACCCATATTTTATCAATTACAAACCACAAACTGGATTTTTTTTTTTCCCTCGTCTTCCAGGCAGCTGTTTGTATTCGTTACACTAATATTGCACATTAGTGTCATGTGGAAATCCCCTTGCAGACACTTGATGCTTGCTCACTACGATACTCAAAGTCTCACCAGCAGCATCGAAATCGAAACTATTCTCTCTGAGACATGGGGTTATTTTCGTCTTCTGGTGTTTGTTGTTTGCCAAAGCTTGTGAACGGTTGAGGGCTTCATAATCATGGGTAGCTCTAAATTGAAACCGTAAAATATCAGCCGATCACCCAAATCTCTGAGATGCATCCTCTGGAAGCCATAAGTAGTCATCCTAGCCGCCGATCATTGATAGTAGCGGTCTGGCAGACTTTAGGCACTACCCCAGTAGTTTAACAGCCTGCATCTGTGTGTGTTTGCACAGGCATGCCGTCATTTCAACGACTCTGGAGCCTGTGTGCCTCAGTGTCCCCAGACTCTCATCTACAACAAACAGACGTTTCAAATGGAGACGAATCCTAACGCAAAATATCAGTACGGCTCCATCTGCGTCTCTCAGTGTCCCAGTGAGTATAGACACCATGTGTTTGCTCGAAAAAAAAATACTTCACAAAAAGTGCAAAAGTGGAGGCTGACATGTTTCCTCTCTCCGTCTGAAGTTCATCTCCAGTGTTTGTTTTCTTTTACCCTCGCAGCCCATTTTTTGGTGGACGGTAGCTCCTGCGTGAGCGTTTGCCCTCCAGACAGGATGGAGGTGGAGAGAGAAGGCCAGAAGCAGTGCGAGCTCTGCAGTGGACTCTGCCCCAAAGGTCAAACACGTACTGAATACACAACACTCACAACTTCCTCTGAGATCATTTGTCGTCCATCAGAGACAATCGAGTTGTCGTGTCACCCCTGCAGTGTGTGAGGGAACAGGTGCTGAGAACAGAGAGACGGTGGACGCCAGCAACATTGACAGCTTCGTCAACTGCACCAAGATCCAGGGCAGTCTGCACTTCCTGGTCACAGGGATTCTTGGGTAATTGTTTGGGCTTTTATAGAATAAGTCACTTTTTTTTGTGTGTATGTTTTATCTGATTCCATCAACCTGAAACCAAGTTAAAAGGAATATTTCCATCTTTCTTCATAGAGATGACTTTAAAAACATCCCTCCTTTGGATGTCAAAAAGCTGGAAGTGTTCCGCACAGTCAGAGAAATAACAGGTTTGTTGATGTTGATTAACAATAAATCATGTTCTATGCATCACTGTAGGGTTAAGATGCAATTTATTTATATTTTAGTTCATTTCACTGTAATGTCAGACCTTAAAAGATGCAGTTACATTATTTACGCACAGATTATAAATAAGAAAAACAAGTCCTGCATGCATTAATCCATTCAGTGATCCACTGTAGACTTTGAAAAGTTTGTTTGTTACTGTGTATGCTATGTTTTCATCGTGTTACTCTTTCGTTTTCAGATATTTTAAACATCCAGTCGTGGCCCAACGAGCTGACTGACCTGTCCGTTTTTTCGAGTCTCACTACAATTAAAGGGAGGTCGCTCTACAAGTAAGTACTGCTGACACTGCACGTTTGTAAATGATTGAATATGATATTTTTGCATTTATATGGGTGTATGTATAGTAAGTTCCCACTTCAGATACTAAAATACAATCTGTTCAGGCTGTCGTAGAAATGTGGTGGCATATAAAGGCAATAAAGATGGCAGCCTCTATAAAGCAAGCCCATAATAATAATAATTACATATAAAAGGCTTATTTTAAAGCTTTGCGAAGACACGCACGTATACACACATACTGTATATATATATGTATATACACATAAGTAGTACAGCACGCGTCATAAAGCCCTGGTGAATGTCGCGTACTGCATCTTTAAAATTCATAAATTCAATGAAATACAGGAAATTTACCAGATAAAACAAACAAACAAAAATGAAATGACTGTATTACACGGCCTCCTGTCTCTTGGCACAGTTTTTCACGCTCCATGTTCACACCTCATGATGGAGCCTCGAGTCTATTTGTGTCTCGCTGTGAAGATGTAGGGATTGTGTGTGTGTGTGTGTGTTTGTATTTGTCACCTCTTCAGGTATTTTTCTGCCATAATCACTGACCTTGTCAGGACCAAATCATAGTCCTAATGATGCAGAACATCATTTCTGAGGAACTGTTTAAGATTTGAATTATGGTTTATTTAAGATTAGGTTTAGGGATTAACTGATTATTACTGCCTATGGGTCCTCAAATGGGTCGCTGTGCGAACCTGTGTGTGTTTGTGCAGCACTCCACTTGACTTTAAAATAAATACATAATCCACAGAAACAGATGAGAGTTATTATTATTTTGACATTTGTTTCACATCTTTTTTGTTCTGGCGTGAACGTTCTTTCTTTTTCTCTTTTTTTTCTGCCCTGTTTTTTTTTTTGCTGTTTTCGTCTGTGTCCTCCTTCCCTTGAACCACAGACGTTTTTCTCTGATGGTGATGCATATCCCCACTCTGACCTCACTGGGTCTGCGCTCCCTCCGGGAGATCAGTGATGGCAGCGTGTACATCAGTCAGAACGCCAACCTCTGTTACCACCACACTGTAAACTGGACACAGCTGTTCGGAGGACGCAGAGTTCGAGTCAACAACCTTAACAACAACAGGCCGCTGGCACAATGTGGTGAGGCGAACTCAGAGTCTGGCAGGAATAAAAAACTCTTCTATTTCCAAGTGAAATGTTGAATTTGTTATGATTTGGAAACCTTGAAACTGATCAAACTTTTTTTTTTTTTTGTTATCCATGTACGTCATGAAAATCAAAACTTTCTCTATATCATATAATGTTGTGGTAAAATTAACTTCCTCGTTGTCTTCTTGTGTCTCGCACTTGAATTAGTGAGTGAAATGTGAGAGCTATTGTTTGACCGCTGCTGCAGGCGGCACATTCTGTCTGTGTTCTCACACTGTGGTGTGTTGCAGTCGCAGAAGGCTATGTGTGCGACCCACTGTGCTCAGACTCAGGCTGCTGGGGCCCGGGGCCCGACCAGTGTCTCTCCTGTAGGAACTACAGCCGAAATGACACGTGTGTGGACAGCTGTCATTTTCACACCAGGTCTGTAGATGGGAGCTGACATTCTTTTGATTCTTCATATTTCTGCGCTGAATGTGTTCCTCTTGTCTAACTGTATATTGTTGAATATTGTGCCCGTATAGAGCTCCAAGGGAATTTGCAGGGCCCGATGGGGAATGTGTTGCCTGTCATCCAGAGTGTAAACCTCAGCATGGGAAAGTGAGCTGCACAGGACCGGTAATAACCTTCTTTTGTAATAAATACAGTGTTATCTAAGGCCTTCATATGAACTCTGTGGATAATTACTCACGTCATACAGTAGAGTGTGTATGTTTGATCATATAGACACTGCACAGACATGAGTTGTTTGCCCAAAATGAGTGAAAAAAATAGAGTTAGATTCTTAAAGAAAGTTCATTTGATAATCAGATCAAGTGGGCCACACGGTGGAGAACGTGGCTCGCACTGTTGCCTCACAGCAAGAAAATTGTCAGTTTTCTTCGATTTTGGCCTTTCTGTGTGGAGTTTGCATGTTCTCCCTGTGTGTTAAGTGCTAAGTAGAACCATATAAGGTTCTTCAGCTTGTCGTCATAGGAGAACCCTTTTTGGTTCCACCTGGAACCTTTCTGGAGGTTCCTACCAAGATCCCTTTTAAAACCCTTTATTCAGGAAAGGGGTTTTAAAGGGTTCTGTGGATCAAAATGGTTCTTACTGGAACCATTGGTGTTACTAAGAACCCTTGAAAAACCCTTTCTTCAGGAAAGGGTTTTGCAGAAGCAAATGGTTCCAGGTTAGAACCTCAGCCCTTGTAAAAAGACCCTTTTGGAACCCTTATTTCTGAGTGTACAGAGGAAAGTTTACAACATGACTCATATCCATTTCTCTTAGTTTCACAAATGTATTGTTTGGCCATTGAATTGTTGGAGTTTTGTTAGAATGTTTGTCCATTCTCGCGGTTTACATGACTTGAGCAGCTCAGTACTCTATGATTATCGCATTCTCCTTTATATTTTTGAGGTATCATATACACCTAATAATATATATTTTTTTTTTACTGAAATATGTTCCCCAAATTCCATTATAAGCCACAGCATCAATGTGACCTTCACATATAAGCAGATCACCAACTCCATCCCACACCATCACAGTAGAATCCAATGTCCATTTTTCCCAATAACAAGCTGAAACATGGACTCGTCTGATGATGTATGTAACTGATGTTGGCTTCCTCTTTGCATGAGAAATGTTCTTTTTAAATTCTCCCATTGGCACCAAATGTTGAACCAAGGTGCATGCACATGTATTTGTAAAGACTGAGCCTTTAGTGGTTGCTCCCGTTATACACAACCTGTTTGTAAGTAACATTTTAACTGTGTGTACAATGAGTGAACAGCACAAAGATGTTTTTTTCTTCCTCTCTTGATTTCTTAGGGTGCAGATGAGTGCGTGCAATGCGCCAACCTTCGAGATGGTCCTTACTGCATGTCCTCCTGTCCCACTGGTGTGAATGATGGACAGAAGGGACTAATCTTCAAATATCCCACCAGGGACGGTCACTGTGAATCATGTCACCACAACTGCACACAGGGGTGAGGAGGACAGATATGTGTGTGTGTGTGTGTGTGTGTGTGTGTGTGTGTGTGTGTCTGCGTGTGTGTGTGTTTCATCCATGTCATGCAGTTATGGCTCGATGGATGTTGACAACAATGAACTGTTCATCTGTTTCAGATGTTCAGGCCCAGGATTGAATGACTGTTTACGGACAAGCAGACTGTCGGTTAGCAGGTGAGTGTTGCCCCCTGCTGGTAAAAAAAATTAAAATAAAGCACTACACTACTATCCTGTTCATGTTTCTCATTTAAGTGCAACCAGTTAGTGTGCCTTTCAGGTTTTTTTGCCCCACAAAGTGTACTCCAAGACACTTTACATGGCACAGACAAAACAAACAAAAAAACAGCAAGATATAAGCATATATATAAGTGAGGGAGAGTTTCAGAGCTGTTGCTGGGTGAGTGTCTTTGTGGGAGCGGACAGTGATGTGAGGGTGAGAGGTGTTTTCTTAAAATATTATTTTAGAGTTAATTTAACAGGGAAAGATTATAATTACATTGGGAACAACACAGTAACTATGACATGTAATGTGTCACAGGATTAGCTATAGCAATAGCTATTGTTGATTCCCAGTGGCCGTCCTGAGTTGGGCCTTTTAAAATAACAAATGTAAAACATAATCACAAAACAGAAAACACAATCACCTGTAGGTTTGAACCTGTAGGTCAGCTGAATGCGCAACCCCGACAGTATAGATATCAGTTCTGTTTTGAGTCCAGTTGTTTCTGACCTTCTCCCTGCTCCTGTCTGCAGCGGTCAGATCACAGGTATAGCTCTGGGTGTTCCGGCCGGCTTGATTTTCTGCCTGGCGTTGTTCTTCCTGGGAGTGCTGTACCACCGAGGCCTGGCAATCCGCCGCAAGAGAGCCATGCGGAGATACCTGGAGAGTGGAGAGGTGAGATTCTTGACACCATGCTGCGTTTGACTTGACAGGTACACGGAGAGAAGGAATAGAGTCATGTGGAAATAACTGTTGGGATTGGGTTTTTTTTGGCAGAGCTTTGAGCCGCTGGGTCCTGGAGAGAAAGGCACCAAGGTTCACGCTCGCATTTTGAGGCCCTCAGAGCTGAAGAAACTCAAAGCTCTAGGCTCGGGAGTTTTTGGAACAGTGCACAAGGTATTATTTCAACTCTTTTTGTCATTTTTCAAACACTTATGCACAAGTTTGTGTGGTAAATGAAGAGAAGCGGTATGACCGCAGCTGCACATTTAATGTATGTTTAAGGGATTCTGGACTCCAGAGGGAGAGACTGTGAAGATCCCTGTGGCCATCAAGACCATCCAGGATAGCTCAGGTCGACAGACCTTCACTGAAATCACTGATGTGAGCATCATAAACTCTTAACTTTACACACGGTGTCAGACTATGATGAGAAACTTGTTTTTGCATATAAAAAAAATATACAATTCAAGTATCACAATCAGTCCATTGATGTTTTGCCATCTTCTCTGTGCAGCACATGCTGTCCATGGGCAGCCTGGACCATCCTTACATCGTGAGGCTGCTGGGCATCTGTCCAGGTCCCAGTCTGCAACTGGTGACACAGATCATTTTGCAGGGTTCCTTACTGGAGCACATCAGGCATCACAAGAACAGCCTGGGCCCCCAGCGCCTGCTCAACTGGTGTGTGCAGATCGCTAAAGTGAGTGTAGTTATGGACTAAAAAAAAACATCTATTATGAATAAGATGTCAGATTATATTTAAAGTACATAATGTTTCTGTCTTAGGGTATGTACTACCTGGAGGAGCACTGCGTCGTCCACAGGAACCTGGCGGCCCGTAACATCCTGCTGAAGAATGATTACCAGGTCCAGATCTCTGACTACGGCGTGGCTGACCTCCTTTATCCTGACGACAAGAAATATGTCTACACTGACACCAAGGTTGGTTAGACTCACTCATTTTGAGACGCACCTGGGAAATGTTCAGTCACAGTTAGTGGTTTTCAATGTCTCTCCCAGTAATAAAGTCAGACAGTGACGTGTGTCTGTGATTTGTCTTCTTCATACAGACTCCTATAAAATGGATGGCACTCGAAAGTATCTTGTTTCGCAGATACACTCATCAAAGTGATGTTTGGAGTTATGGTAAGTGGCTGCAGGGCCTTGTGGAGCACTATAAACTATCCACTGATGAATAAACGCTCCTCTAAATGGATGCCGTCTGTGAATTTTGGCAGGGTGGATTTAAAAATGTGTCATCTGTCTTCCCGGACAGGGGTGACGGTGTGGGAGATGATGTCGTTTGGAGCAGAGCCGTATGCGTCCGTGCATCCTCAGGAAGTGCCAAGTCTGCTGGAGAAGGGCGAGCGCCTTTCACAGCCACACATCTGCACCATAGATGTCTACATGGTCATGGTTAAATGTGAGATTGATAAAGCACCGCACAATAACGCGCACACGGAAGCGTAAATGTGATCTGGATAATTTTTTTTCTCTCTTTAGGTTGGATGATTGATGAAAACATAAGACCAACTTTCAAAGAGCTGGTCAGTGATTTTACTCGCATGGCAAGAGATCCACCAAGATACCTCGTTATCAAGGTGACGTATACCCGACGTTATTATTACGATACGAAACTTTATTGTCATGGTTTTTTACTGAAATTCATTTTCCAGTTCACGGGAGGCTTCGTTACAAAAAAAACAACAACAAACACACAATTTGAATCGTCTCAGTTAAATTTCAGGAACGATCATTTTTTGCATTTCAACACCAGTGGTAAAAGGATGTTTGTCAGCTGTCATGTGTCCAACCATTGTACAGAAATGTGCAGCTCCTTTTATTTGGATATTGCACTTGGCCATATTTTGATTTGATCATATTATATTCATATTGGAATCAAATTGTTCAGTGCCAAAATGTGAGATTATAACCAGGGAAATAAGAGCTGTCTGTGCTTCCACACTTGCACTTGCCATTATGACCAGCAGAGGCCGCCAGATGCTTGTTGCGTGGATGGGGTGAAGCCTGCCATCTCTGATTGCCTTGTTTTCTCAATTAATCAGTAAATAAATAGACAAATAGTTTAAATGTGTGTGTCTCTTTGACCAAAAGTCAAACTTTAATCAAAATACTCCTAATAATTATTATTTCTTTTTTTTTAAATTGTACTAAAGTGCATTAAATGAATAAATGTAGGGTGACGAGTTGTCTTTAAACTTCTGAGACGTTAAGTCTACCATTTTGTTCTGCAGCTGGAAGGAGAAGCAGCCTCAGAAGAAACCAATCGAAGAGGATCCGAGCGAGGACTTCTGGATGCAGATTTAGAAGACCCAGATGAAGCCGGATTGGAGGACGGTTTGACGACTCCTCCCCTTCAACACTCTCCGTCTTGGAGTCTGTCCCGTTCTCGTATTAATTCTTACCGGGTAATAAATTATTCTTTGTATGTCGTTGACTGTTTGAGGGCCATCGTCAATGAAAAAATTAGCTCATTAATCTTTTTTTTCTCCTCTGATTTGAAGAGCGGCACCTCTCAGTCTGGACCTATTGGATACCTGCCAATGACCCCAAGTCCTCTTGACAGCATCCGCCAGGTGTGGCACGTTCACATATTCATCCACATTCACACCTGCACTAATGTTTCCTGGTGCTTGTATTGCACAATTCAGCTAATGCTGATGTTCCACAGCCTAACTTTAATCACAACAGTCACGACACTTTGCCAATAAGAATATGAAAATAAGTATTAACACACAATGTTGCCAGTATTATCTCAGGAAGCGAGAGCCAATAAAATGAGTTATTCACGTCCAGCTGGTTTTTGTTATTTTGCTAATAAGAATGATTGATTTCTCTGAGCTGCTGCATCAGTCTAAGTATTTGCTTGCATGTCTCAGCTGTGGTTCCAGAGATCTCGGCTGAGCTCGGTGCGGACGCTGCCTGACAGGTCAGAGGTCAGGGGGAGTGGCAGAGAGGCGGAATGGCATGAGGAGGTTCTGCAGAGTGCGAGTCTTTACAGGGGCAGATTTGGCTCGGAGAGAGGTAACCCTCGTACGGCCATCGGCCGACACAGGAAACTTTCGACAGCGTCGACCCCGTCCTCATACAAGGCGTGGAAAGCAGAGGAAGAGGATGAGGTGGACCGTGACGGCTATGTCCTGCCCGTGTCTCCTGTCTCTCCAGAGAGAGGTAAATGATCAGTGCTACAGTGAGGTCTTTCAAGCACGTCTTGTTGTACTGCATTTTGAACAAACTGTATATTATTATTATTATTGCAACAATATGTAATCAAAGATTCTCTTCTATTAATTTTTTTCACTATTCACAGTATCTCGAGTCTCTCATTCTGGCCGAAGAAACCCAAGACTGAAGCCTAATCTGGCTCTGGTGGTGAAAAATCCTTCCCAGGAATATGAAATCATGAGCAAAGAGTCTCCTCCTGGCTCAGGCAGCAGTTTCTTATCTCACACAGTTGCCACTTCTGTGGCCCTTTTCAGTAGGACCTCACCTTTACCCTCTCCAACCTTCACCGTTTCCTTACCCGTCCAAACCACAGCAGACGTGGAGACAACATCAACCTTAACCGCCAAGAGCAAACGAGAGGATGAAGATTGTGAGGAGCAAAAAGACTCCAGGGAGAAAAATCAGCAACCTGAGCACGCTGAGGAAGACCAAGAAGAGGCGGTACACGGGATGGGCAGGTATGAATACATGGACATCAGGCGCACTGACTCCTCAGAAGGAGAGGATTCGGCGTGGGAGAGACAAATATCTGCAAAAATTGCAGCAGAGACACAGGAAACAGAGCAAACCGTGGATATGCTGGAAAAAGAGCACCAGGATGAAGAGGAGAGGTGCCACCGAAACACTAATAAGCAACCCACACATCCAGAGAATCTGAGTGGCCTGGTCATGCCCACGCCAGCTGTGCTCACATCTGGGGAAGAGATGGTGGAGGAGTATGAGGAGATGACCAGAATTGGAATGGTGCCCAGTGAGTGGAATCAGGCAGACTACCAGAATGTTCCAGTGAAGGGAAGAGCTGTTTCTGTTTCTGATGAGGTGGGCGGGGGCAAGTGTGTGGGGATCAGGGGATACATCAAGGTGTGTGCAGGCATGGGGGAACCTGGCAGCAACACATCATTTGACAACCCGGACTACTGGCACAGCAGACTGTTCCTCAAGCCAGATGCTGTACGCACCTAATAATGTGGAGTGGGACAGACATAACTTTGGCTCCGGTCATAAATCTGCATAGATTTGTAATATTTAAATGTCCTACAGGCTTTTAAAGATTAAAAAAAAAAAAATTCTAATGTGTATTAAAAACAATACACAATTGAATGTGATTTTACTGCTTTATGATGCAGTAAATAAATGTTTATGAACCGTGAATTTGCCTGTCATATCAAAGTACCGTTACAGCAGTAATTTGTAGTAGGGATGGGACAATACCACTTTTTTGTGTCCGATACCGATATCACAAACCCAAGTATTTACCGATACCAATATTTTTGCAGATTTTTATCTACATGTTTATAGTCTGTCCATAGGGAAGCATGCACAGACATCCTATATGATTATAGGATTTTTGGATTGTATCTGAATTTATATTATATTTTTATCTGTCTGATATCCGATCCAGTGATTTTGCCCAGTATCAGACCGATACTAATACTGACCGATACTGATTTCCATCCCTATATGAGATGTTTAAGTCCCATTTCTATATCACAGTCTTACAATATGCTGAATACAATTATTTTACAATTCTCCAGTTATTTGTGTTAGTGATTTGTATGGCTGTCTTTTATTTGACACTATTTTATGCAGTGTGTTTCAAAGAAATCAAACAATACATTTTGAATTGTCTTAAATGTTCTTATTGGTCTATAGCATATTTTAAGTGTTGAGTGGGCCCTCGATGTGTCTCGTATTTGCATCTGTTTTTAGATGCCAAACAATGTTTGTATACATATACTTTTGGTTTGTTATGGGTGTAATTCTGCAATGTGGCTCGAGACTTGACTAGTTCTGAATTATTGACATGCTGGTGTATTTACACCTGTGCTAGAGCATATACAATATGTATGTATATATATATATATATGTGTGTGTGTATGAATGTAAAAGAAAAAATAAAATACAATTCTTCTCTGCACCCAAAAGAGTTGTTTCTTTTATTTTTCTTTCCCCACAAATTTCTTAGATATCAGTATTATCAAGACTGGTAAGCCCTCACCATTGCAAAGAAAATCAATTCACCAATATTGCAAAGGTACTGTTTTGGAGTGATGTGTATCAGATACCATGGAAGATATTGAAAACATGCAATATTGTATAATATATTCATATAAATAAAAATACATCCTGTCTTCTGTGTTTATGGTAGTATTGTAGTGTTGTTTGGTCACATGACAAAAAAGGACTATATAGTAGTATATATATATATATATATATATATATATATATATATATATATGTATATATATATATATATATCCATATATATATAGTAATAGAAGTACAAAAATCCAAAACAAAAACATGTTTCTCATCTCTCTGTTTATTGTAGTAATGATATTTGGCATTGGTTTAGAGACATGGCATGGAACTATAAAAAAATAAATACAGATATTTGTTTAATATCTACACTCATGTAAAGAAGAATATCAAATATTCATTTCAAAAAATAAACAAATAAAAGGAACTAAAATGAAATTGAAGTGGGACTGTTTGTTTTGAATATTTTTGAATATATGTATATAACTAAAATATAATATGTACTAAAATATGAATAATATATGTTTTATAAATATAATAAGCATTAAAGTCCATTACAAAACACAATCATTTTCATTTCGGATAGTAATACATTTTGGGTTTGTTGGGTCACATGACAAAATTGGTATATTTGAATAGTTTTAATATCAATTTTAAAAAAGACAATATAAAGGCAACAAAGTAAAATATTAAATAATAGAAGTACTAAAATCCAGTATAAGGAGGTGTATCTTGTACAATCTGGCATTTGTTTTATTTCCTTACTGGTTGTTATTTATGCAAATTCCAACAAATCTCTCTCGGCTGGTGTACGACCACCACGACGAACGCGAACGAAAGCAGTAAGACTAGGCCGTGAACTATCTTGACTTGTCATCGGGTCTTTGACAGCAGGCGGGATTTGGTGATAGCAGGCTGCCGGTAGGAGTCGGGCGGGCCGGTGTGCGGAGAGCAGCGTGGTCCATCCTGTGACTGACTTGACACCCGCCGGGGAAAAAGTTTCGCGGACTCACTGCCAACATGTCTGGAGACGACGACACTCAGGAGCTGACCATCGCCGATGACTTGGTGGTCACCAAGTACAAGATGGGGGCTGAGATCGCGAATCGTAAGTGGAAAGTAGCCGTTAATCGTCCACGAAATACGAAGATCCTTCTGCGTTAGCTACTGTAGCAGCGTCAGCTAATCACACTAGGCAGCAGCAACTGTGCCATGTGCCGCAGCTGCGTTAGCGGCCACGGGTCACAGCCGAGAGCGGGTCTTTGTTCAATTCAATTCACACCGGGGTGTTTTAAATATTGTTAGGAATTGCTTTAACTTCGAGTGAGTTGTGTTGGTTTATCGTTTTGCAGCTGTCACATTAGCCTAGTGAGCTAGCCTAGTGGCTTAGCTACTGCACACTAGCAAGCGCTAGCTAGCACTAACGGCTAATGGGTAGAGATAACAATGACAAGTACAAAATGGATAGTTAACATGTGGCGGCGCAGATTCAGTTATACACCCATATCTAATTCACATGGCAGCTGTTGTAACAGACGTGAATGAAGCCGTTTGTAATTTGGGGTATTTATCAGAACGAGCACAACTCACACAGTGCAATGCTATGTTAGACTGCCGTCGAAAAAAATAACTGAATTATGCCATTTTAAATGTTTAAATAAACCCACACATGCCTTAACGTCAACAACATAACATATGCTGTTATTACTTGGAATTTAATCCAATATATCTTATAGTATATCATTTACAAGGCCACATGCCTTCAGTGTCTTTGATATATTTAATATATTGTACATTTATTTCAGTGTTGGAGCATATTTAGTCCGTACTTAATATTACAACAAAACTTAAGCAACTCCAGTTGGCTATGTCTACCCACTTGTGGGTACAATGACCTTGTTGACTCTGAACCTCTACAGACATTTCAGACCTCTAATTTATGACCAGGATTAGGCTATTTAAAGCTGATGGACAGCTGCCAGTCTGACCAATGTTTGTTTTTTAGCTAAAGTGATATCAGTTGAATTAAAATCAAATGAGTCATTTGCTGTCGGCTGTAAATAAGGATGGAGCTAGGTCTATAAACTCACGCATATGTCTATATATATATATATATATTACCTTCTGTAATACTCCATCTCCAAAGACATGGCCCCAGTCTATACTGTAGTCAAAATGTAGGAATAACAAGTAACCACATGTACTGCTGTCTAGATATGAGTTGACCTATATCAGGGTGCGAGCCATATCTACCGCACCTTTTGTAAAATTCATCATGGCTCCTTTTTTTTTTTTTTTTTAATCTCCATCCTACAGTGGCTCTGAAGACGGTGGTAACGGCAGCTATGGCTGGAGTCTCTGTGCTCAGCCTGTGTGAAAAGGGTGATGCTTATATCATGACGGAGACTGGGAAAATCTTCAGGAAGGAAAAGGACATGAAGAAAGGTAAGCCTTTTGTTGCATTGATTGGTCAAACATCTCTGACCCAGGACTCGCTCATTCACTCTCTTTCTTTTCCACAGGTATTGCTTTTCCTACATGTGTGTCAGTTAACAGCTGTGTTTGCCATTGCTCTCCTCTGAAGAGCGATCCTGATATCATATTGAAGGACGGGGACCTTGTCAAGATGTAAGTGGCTGATATCGGTCGTCCTGTAGTCCTGGGCAAATTGTACTGTAGTGTGTATTTTATTTGCATTACACACTCATGTTTTTCTGTTGTGTTGGCGTGCAGTGATCTGGGGGTACATGTCGATGGCTTCATCTCAAATGTGGCTCACAGCTTTGTTGTTGGAGTGACCAAGGTATGTCGTCACTCGCTCTTGGATTAAATCCCACACAATTTTCAGTTAAGGCAAGAATTGTGATTTAATTGGCACTCACCATTAGCCAATCATAATAATTGACCTGCTGCCTGTGTTACATCAGGACAACCCACTAACAGGGAGGAAGGCTGACGTTGTCAAAGCAGCTCACCTCTGTGCTGAGGCTGCCCTGCGTCTTGTCAAGCCAGGAAACCAGGTAAACCTCCACCGTGATCACCAATGTGATTGACAACACTGTTCTTATGTCTTTAAACAATTACGTATGTCTCTTGTTATGTTCTATTAGAACTCACAGGTCACAGACGCCTGGAACAAGATTGCAAAGTCATTCAAGTGCTCTCCTATTGAGGGTGGGTATTGTTTATGCTGTGATTATAATTACATACATTTGCTCAGTGTGTCATATTGACAAAGTTTATTTCTTCATTATTTGTAGGCATGTTGTCCCATCAGCTCAAACAGCATGTCATTGATGGGGAGAAAACGATCATCCAAAACCCAACGGACCAGCAGAAGTCAGTCACCCAGAAGTTACATATAGCAAGTCTTTATCATTACTGACCCGATGAGTGTTTACTCTAACCTGTGGGTAAACTTGTTTTTGTAGAAAGGACCATGAGAAGGCTGAGTTTGAGGTGCATGAGGTCTATGCAGTGGATGTGCTTGTCAGCACTGGAGAGGGAAAGGTAAGAGATGAATTTCATTTTTTTCCCCTACTCAACATAGAAAATTATGTGATGTCTGGGATTCAAATTTCTATGTCCTGTTTTTCAATTAAGGCCAAGGATGGAGGTCAGAGGACCACCGTTTACAAACGAGACCCCAACAAGGTTTACGGCTTGAAGATGAAGACATCTCGGATGTTCTTCAGTGATGTGGATAAACGATTTGATACAATGCCTTTCACTCTGAGGTAGTATCTTTCATCTTCGCCTTGAATATTTGTAGTGACGTACATCTTTCACCTGCATTTCTTATCCCTGTACGTGAACTAAGTAACTTTGGCTTGGTTGGTAAAGTATGTTAGGGATTGACTGTCACCTTAAATGGCAAGTATCAAGTTAAAGAACAATGCCAAACTGTAGGTCAGTTTAAAGATTAACAAGTGTTTTGAAAACACAATTTTTCTCAGATATTCAACAAGGAATCTTTTAAAATTAAAACATAATGTGATCTAATAAACAGCAAAGAGTGAAATGTTGGTGCTTTTATTTACACGTTTGTAAATACACTTTTCATAATGTCCTCTCCAGAGTTCCACACTCATTTCTCTTTTCTCATTTGTCTCCTCAGAGCATTTGAAGACGAAAGCAAGGCTAGGTTGGGCGTGGTGGAGTGTGCCAAACATGAGCTGCTGCAGCCATTCAACGTGCTGCATGAGAAAGAGGGTGAGTGGTTTCAAGCCCTTGGAGACTTTAAAATTCTTTGCGTTTTTTCTCATGAACAAAATTAAGTGAAACCTCAAAACTTGCTCACAGTTGCTGCAGAATATCATTCAAAAATGATACAGCACAGGTGTCAGTGTAAAATTCATTTTTTTCATATACTTATTACATGATATTTAATGTCCCTTGTGCACATTAATAAGAATACAATATATAAAAATATACTCCTTATAGCCACCTTGATGGAAACAATTTTTAACTTAGCAAATCAAACCAGCTAACTGACAGACAACACAAATAATATAACAAAAACAACTTGGTTAGTAAGTGTTACATTACATTATCATATTTGATGGAAATGGTAACACTGTGATATCAAATACATGCAAGGCTGCATTATTGACCGTAGACTAAACCGTAAGCCCCAAATTCTAGCACCTGACTGCTTTCTGCACTCACGCACAGTGTCTAAAGAGACACACTTTGACTGTCACTGATGTGTGTTCCTGCATTTGTTCGTTTATTGTCTCGCTCTCACCATGTGTTTTAATTATTTACTGAATGGCACCATTTGACATATAAATTGTGCACCCAAGTTGACCTGCACCTTTTCAATCTTATCTGTGTTCAGGTGAATTTGTTGCCCAGTTCAAGTTCACTGTGCTGCTTATGGCCAATGGACCACTGCGAATCACCAACAGCCTCTTTGAGCCAGAACTGTACAAGTCTGAGCACGAGGTTGAGGACCCAGAACTGAAGGTAAAGTGTTGTGATAAATGTAGCCTCTAAAGAGAACCTGAAGAGTAAAAGATTGGACTGATGAAGGACCTCATTCCGTTTTGTCTTTTTTTTTTTTTAAAGGCTCTAATTCAGAGTTCAACCAGCCGCAAGGCCCAAAAGAAGAAGAAAAAGAAGGTGCGTTGTGATGCGGTGCACTGAATTAAATGCATAAGAATTTGGGCTCCAAATGTTTCCACTAACATTACTTTTCTTTTCTTTTTTTAAAGGCCACAAAGACCGTTGAGAGTGCAACAGGACAGGCAATGGAGACTGAAGCTGCAGAATAGATTCTCTCTGCAAGAAATTCTGACAGACCTCTGATGACCCAAAGAACAGACATCATGAATCCTTCTGTCCCAGCTGTCTGAGGCACGTGCTGGTGTAGCCGGTGTGAATACCTCTGAACCTAACCGATGTCAGTCTGGGATGATGCTGCTCCTAAATTCTGTCACTCCACCTAAAACACACACACTCACATGTCCCCAGTAAATGTCATTGTCCTTGAGGTAGCCGTTCCTCTTAACAGTCGGCACAGTTCAGCTGCAAGAGTGGAAATTTGGTGCAAGGGCATTTCCTCATTGGATCATTAAACCCTTTGATCAAGAGCTGGGTTTTTTTCCATCGTAATTGTTGATAAAGTTAGAGAGCATCAAATGAGTTTGACAGAGCAACCATGGATGATGAATTCACCAGACTGTATCGGTGTAATTATGAGGCATTAAAATAACTTTCTTGAGGTCACAAGCCTGAAGCCTTTTGAAATGAGTGTTAACATGGGCAGAAAAGTAATGGCCGTCTTGAACCTTGACATTCTATGTCCTACACAGCATTTGTAATCATTATTCAACATTACCGTTAACCTCAGCAAAACTACTGCATTTGTACTGCTCTTGCTTAAGCCTACTAACCATTTTAGTCATCTGTTGTACTTCGCCCGGTTTATAATTTCTAAAAACTGACGTTTTCAAATCCTGATTTATAAAAAGATTTAGATAAAATAAGAATCTTCCATCCTCGGTTGTGGACGGTCTAACTTCTGCCAAGGGTTCAGCATTCAGTCTTCTGGTGCCACCACTGAGTCTGTTTACATAAGAATTCCATACCTGTTAGATATATGGATACTTTTGTAAAACCAATCCTGCTTTCAGAGACTATTTTTGGAAACATTAAAAAACCACCTGACATCATTTGTGTGCTTCTGTTTTGCTTCTGAACGGTTTGTATTTGTGTTATGAACCAATTGGGTTATGGACTTTTGAGGATACCAGGCACTGACCTGTGTGGAGAGCCAGCTTTACTGTGATGCAAATTTAGGTCAGTAGACTGGATTTTAGAAGTCCTGAGGTCATGTCATCGACCCTATGGTTAGTGGCCACGGCTGATTGAATAATTACTTAAAGGATGAAGTGCAGCTATAACGTATGTTTTCTTGATGAAATGGAATTGGAACTATGAAGAAGGCCAAACACCTGCTGACTACTTTATGTTCAACTGCTTGACATGAGCAGTTGTACTAATCAGCCAATCTCATGGCCCCAACTTAACCACAACGGAAATGGTCGACGTGGCCATTGGAGCATGGTGGGCTGATCCGAGTGTTTTAGATTAGAAACTGTTGATCTAAAAAAAATGACCAAGTGTGCAGCAGTTCTCTGGGCAAAGGCCGTGGTGAGGTCAGAGGATTACGATTAAACTGATTAAAAATTGCAAAAAGGCAACATTAACTCAAATGTTACCGTGGTACACAGGAAACCATGTCTGAACACATTAAACATGTCCTGTCCAGCACTTCCGTTGGCAGTCTCGTTGACTGGATGCGGGGATCGGCAAGTAAATGTGGTCGAGGGACAATTTTATTGTAAGCAATTGTATATTGGGCCAAAGCAGCATATCTTCATCAGGCAAAGTGCCTTCAAACGTCTTCAGTCACAAACAAAACCCCACGTTTGCTGCCTTAAGCTAACAAGAATGTGGATGTTGTCTTTAATCAGCAGCTTGTTATGAAGACAAATGTGTGTGAGATATGTGCTTATACTGTTTATATTTATTGTGCATCATTTCAATTGAGAATGACTTCTTTGACCCCAAATGCAAGTGTAGTAATTTTACCAAGTTTGAACTCTCCAAACTTGGCTGTCTCCATGACAGCAGCTGTGTTTTTAATTCTGTTTTTCAAACCAATCATTTAGTTTAAGTTAATTGTCAATTCTAGTTCATATTTTTTTTTCAGAATAAAAGCTCTGAACTCGATAGTATTATTTTTTTGTGAAAATAAGCAAGTTTGCTATATACAGGCGGAAGTCAAAACAACACTTTCCAAGATTAGTGACAAAAACAAACAAACAAACAAACAAACACAAAATACCCGCCGAGAGGGCAGAAAAACAAACGTAATATATTGAAGCAGGTGAACTATAGTAATAGTAGTAGTAGTAGTTTAAAATGTACATTTTGTAACTTTTATATTTTACGTTAACTTAAAAGTCAATTATGGCACAAATAACGTATTTTCAGTCAGCCGTTTATTTTCTGTAAAAATCGTGACGTAACACTGCCTATAAAAACGGCGTCGCCGAGCTATGACGTTCTTCGGGTACACGGTTCTCTAGCGGGTCGTTAAGTACTAGCTCGTTGTCCGCATCAGAATCCAAGTCAATCTTCCTGTTTTAAAACCCATCGGTCTAATATACGACATTGTCTCCTCTGTTCACAGCCTTCCCTGTCCGACATGAGAGCCAAGGTTTGTGTTTCATGTCCGTGTCATCCGCAAAGTTAATTTCGAGTAGTGCTAACGTTTGTTAGCTCGTTAGCAAGTCGACGGGCCGAAACGGCACGCCGGTTATTTCCTGTTAGACTGTGTTTTTCCCAGATGTGTAATATCATAACAAACCCTGTGTATGTTTGAATGCCATATATTCGCGTTTATAATGAAGCAATTTAACGTTGTTTTTTTGTCTTCCGCAGTGGAGGAAGAAGCGCATGCGCAGGTAAGATCGAGCATGGCCTTCAGTCAGTAACTCTAAATTTCAATAATGCACTGAACGGATTCTATAACATGCATCAGCTTTATACTAATTTATAAATGTGTAATTTAAGTCAGTTGTGATATACACGTTTCAAATTAATCTACATGGCAATAAAACAATGATTTCTATATTTTCAATATCAGTTTGTCATGTGTTCATACTTTGAGATTTGAGAGTGCATGTAGTTGCTGTTTAACCTCGGATGTGCTAAATTTAAACATGTTAATTGATTTCTTGAGCGTTAAAATCGTGTTCTGCTCATAAATCTGATTTTGATAATGCATCATGTCGCTTAGTGAAATCCTTCTGATATTATTTTATTGGTTATTTCTTTTGCATACCGCTTTGATACGTTTATAAACTTGGCGTAACGTCATTTTATTCAATCATTTCATTTCTGTAATTTAAAGTCTCACTGCCTTTTTTTTTGTTTGTCATTTTTAGGCTGAAGCGCAAAAGGCGAAAGATGAGGCAGAGGTCCAAGTAAACTGCGTCTCTGTCTCTGCTGTGACGTCATACATTGCCATCAACCTGGCTGATGAGTGAGCACAGCTGGAGAACCAGGACCCTCCCAGCGTGGAGTCTGAGGCCAGTGGCGTCCAAATCGACCTGATGCAGCTGTTTGACATCAACGAGCTGATCCAAGAACCGCAGGGTGTCAGACTTTTTCTCTGGGACATTCTGGACTCTTTGTTCCTCAACTTTTATCATTTGTCTTTTTGTTTATACTCTGATTAAAGGTTTTGGTTTAAAAAAAAAAAAAAGAACTTCGGTCTAGTTGCTTTGATTTCAGGGTCTCCGAGTGTTGGGACACTCTCCTTGTTGCTGATCTGATAGTTTCAAACCGTACAGTCAAACAGAACCTGCATGGGTTGCAGTCTAGTCCTTAGCAATCATACTTATGACAACTAACGTGTTCATACAGTATTCCCTTTATATAATCTACATTTCTTGTCAATTGCACCCCGAGGGTGAGGGGGGGGAAATGTGACTAGGTATTTAATGTTAATACCTCGGAACAGGAACAAGGAAACAAAATATATCATCATGGTTACTGTTATTTCTGTGTCCATACACAGAAGTGTCACGTGTGTGTGTGGGACAAAACTGACAAAAGGCTGGAGGTATGAGCTTGAATTTCACACAAACTAAGCAGCACTTGCATTAATTCATTTTCCGTAATGGAAGACGATGTCATTTGTGTAAACACTCCCAGTAGGTGGTGCCGTTCTCACAGTTATGAAAATATCCAAAAATGGCTGTTAAACACTTAAAATGACCTTGTTGAATCTGCAAAGGGTCTTCCTTTTCAAATCTTGTATTTGTAGAATAGTTATTCAAAAAATATATTCCTTAAGAAATTATATATAAAATATTATTTTCTTGTTGACTTAATATTTTCTTTATTGATCCTAAATCCAAGTAAATAAACATTAGTTGCAAAGTCAAACTGACATCTGACTGACATGAGGTGAAGTTTACACTTCCAGTGTTCCTGCTTCATCACTTTTCCCATGTCACAGATGAGAGTAATTTTGTGATCACTTCTGCTCTTCTCGACTAAACTTCTGTTTTCCCAAGTTAAGTTATTTTTATTTTTAATAGACCTCACAGTCTATTAAACACAGTGTGTATCTGAGGCACAGCTGCCAGCGATAGAATATGTTTTTTATAACGGTAATAATAAGACATTTGGTCATAATTATCCCATTATTAAATGTATCATATACAACATTCAACACAGTATAAATATGCTTCATAGGGCCTGTCATAGGACAGAATGGCTGTGACCGAAACGGCTCCTGGTACAAATTTTAATTACAGTTGTCCACACAATTATTTATGTAATTTAAAATAAATGTCAAACAATCATTCATTTTGCATCATAAATAGTATTATTAAGTATACGTGTGCTATCATGCAATATTGTGAATACTTTTTGTTCCCTAGGCCGGCCCCCTCTTGACCACAGTAGATGCGCATTGGCCCCCAGGTCATTTGAGTTTGAGACCCCTGGTCTATAACATGTGGGGTCTAATATAACATAGACCTCACATGTTAAAATGTAGTAGTAGAGAAAATGGTGAAAGCATGGATGAAACAACGGATGTTTCAAGTGTGGGCCAATATATGAATTTACTGCATTTGGTTTATTTGCATGTTAGTCTTCACCATAGTAGGATCTGGTTGTTGTTGCTTGACTGTGTGCATATTTTTCATCTCTCTGTTTACATAAAGGATGATTAAACTGTGTGAGCAAACAGGCCCACGGCTAACTGTCTGTAGCCTGGTAACCGTGGAACAGTTTTTACTGTCAGTGAAAAACCGCCCGAGTGACAAACTCTCCTTTGTGAGGTTGAAAGTGTTTTAGTACTTGAAGTGGAACACAAACCGTGTGGTTGTTGCAACATAATGTAGTGGTGTCACGACTCAGGTGCTCTCTGGTGAAAAGTAAACACCAGCTGGCACTCGTGCATATGGAAGCTGCTTTACCCTGGTGTGAATAAAAACATTCACTCTTAAGTCGTATGTATGACATCAAAGGTCATAACTATGAGAGGCAAAGCTGAAATGATGAAATAAATTCATAGTTGTGAGAAAAAGGTCATGTTTTATAAGACGTGCAGTGTAAAAAAGAAAACTCAAAATTTCAAGGGAACTTGCTGCAATCAATTTTTGAGTTTACAGCCAGAGTTGTGCCAACTCAAAAGTCAAAATTTTATTTTTTTTAAATATTTTTTTTACATTTTCTGAACAAGATTAATTTGTAAAGACTGTCTGAAAAGAGAATTGAATTTTGAGTTGGCACAGCTCTAACTTACAAGTTTGTCTAACAAAATAATTTTAGTTGATGGAACTTTTTAAAAACTCACAATCTTTTGTTGGACTGTAAACTTAAAAATTGGGTGCATCAAGTTGCCTTGACATTTTGAGTTTTCTCTACTTTTTTTTTTTTACAGTGTACATCCAAATTATACATTCTCACAATTACAGCATTTTACTTTTTTTCTCCGAGTTATGGCTTTGATATCATTTGTATGTATGGTCATGAACTGTCCAGGGTGTACCCCGCCTATCGCCCAATGTCTGCTGAGATTGGCACAGCACCCCCCGTGACCCTCTGGTGGAGGAAAAGCGGTAGATAATGGATGGATGGATGGATGTATGGTCATGCTTTTTGTCCCATAATTATGACTTTTTTTTTTAATGTCACAGTTACTAACGTAACTAAACCTCAGTTACGACTTTTTAAATTTCACAGTTATGGGTTTTTATCTCATAATCACAACATTTATCTCAATCTTTATTGTTCTTTATATGTCACAAATGTATGTGACTTGTTTATGCCACACTTGTGTCATAAATTAGGACTTTTATACTCACAATTATGGATTAATTTCTCATAATGGCAGCATGTTATCTTATGTATGTCTTTAGATCTCACAATCAATGACTTTTTGAAATTATTATTTTTTTTTTTTAACTTTTTTTCCTCACAGTTATGGCTTTGATATCATAATTATGACTTTGTATCTCATGGTCTTGTCTTTTTAAATCTCCCAATTATGACTTTATCTCATGTGTCATGTGACTTTTATGACACAGTTGTGCCATAATTCTGACTTTATTCTAACAATTAGGGACTTATTTCTCATAATTATGTCATCTTAGCTCATAATCATATAAATATGTACCTTTTTATCTTACAGTTATCAAAATGTATGTATGTATCTCATGGTTATGTCTCTTTATCCCATAATTATATATATATATGTATATATATATACACATATGTACATATGTACATACATATATATATATATATATATATATATGTATATATTAATGTCACAATTTTGACTATTTTGGTGTGTTTTTTAACGATCCTTTTTTTTTATCTTCTGTTATTGACATGGCCTTCCACACGTGACACCTGCCTGGTGGCGCTTTCACAGTCTCCGCAGTGGTCATTGGCGCTTGCGCACACAGAACGATTAAAGATAACGGCTTGAGCAGAGTCCGTGCCTTATTTTATTCACGGTTATTTTGGCGCATTAGAGGTTGCACAATTTTCCGTGATGGTGACATATTAGAACGTGGCCTCTGGACATACATACATTGGGCTCGGTGGAACACGCTCAGCCCGAGTCTGTGCAAGACGCCACAAGTTAGTGATGTTTCTGTTTCTGCAGGATTTCATGTGAAGGAGGGTTTTCCAGCAGAGCCCCGCCCCCCCCCCGCCCCCCCTTGCTCTCCGTCTCTGCGTGTCTCCTGCGAGAGAAGAAGCTTCTCATGAAGAACGGATTAGTCCCTTGTGGGTTGAGGAGGACGGCGAAGACAGCCCGCGAGATCATGATTTAATCGATCGAAAGTTTATCGGCGATGGTGTCCTCCGTGAATCGGTGGTGAGTCGTGAGAGGCGCTCACTCCGCCACAGAAGCAGAGAGAGGGGGAAACAGAAGAAGGAGGCCAGGTCGAACTCGGTGATATCAAGCGGATATTTGCGATGTCAACCGCGGCTGCACAGCGAGGCATGAGCGCGGGCACAGCGGTGGCACCCCCGGCCTCAGGGGACCACCAGCTCCCCGGTGAACGCGCTGTCAACGTGCTGTGGTCGTTTGGAAAATGCCTGGGCGCGCTCCTGCCCGTCTACCTGGCCGGGTACTATGGCTTCAGCATCAGCGTGGTCCTGTTGGCCCTGATGATCTACATGGGCTGGACACACAGTCGACTGGAGAAAATGGCCAGGCTCAAATCTGCCATGTATCTCCTGGAGAACGAGAAGGAGTTCACCACGGAGAAGGTTTTCAGGGCGAAGAGGGATCTGCCTCCCTGGGTAAGGACCTGCAGCATGACCACACTGACACTGAGCACTCTGCAGTATGTGGACAGTCACCATGTCACACCTGTCACATCTGTCACAGCTGTCAGGTTTTCTCTTTAAAGCTGCATCTCAAACTGCTTTTTCATGACGGCGGCGTGTTATTTACTGTTAGGGCTGTTTGCTCACATAGCGTGAATACACTGGCACACAAAGAAAAGAATACATGAAATGGATGTGTGCATGATGCATGCAGGTCTCTGTCTCTCAGTCTCAGTGACTGTGTATTCACGTGAAGGGTGAGCTCTTCACGGTGTGTGGATGAGACTGTTATACTGTACGCAGAAAAATAAATGCTGAAATGACAGTTTATCTAAGAACAGGAGCGATTCTCTGTGTTGGTTTCCCTTCTCCTTTTTCATTACACTGCCGGTTTTGGTCCTAGAACCCGATGACTCATGAACATCCTTCAGAGCAGAGGCAATGCCACCATATCTGGAGAGAGAGAGCTAAAGAGAATGTAGAAAGAATGTGTGCTTTTAGAAGATTGACCTCGTACCAAGTCTTAAGGTCTTGTGCTTGTTGGTGCCCTGAAGTTACCAAATCAATCTGACTAGAAAAGTACGTGTAGTATATTCTCCTGTTTGAAACCAAAGTATACGTCCACACTGCTGTGTATTCCACACGCCCATGAAAACACACTAAAGTATTTTACTTACTCTTGTCATGGTTGGACGCGATTTTACATGACCGTGTGTCATATTTGTGTTCATGCCTTTACCCGTGTGACTCGTCCGCAGGTCAACTTTCCTGACGTGGAAAAGGTCGAGTGGGTGAATAAGGTACGTGTGTGCACTGTCTGCAGCTGTATGTTTGTAACTTAGATTTCTGTTTGACGCGGCTTACAGTTAAAGGTCCAGTGTGCAGCTGGATCTATCTATCTATCTATCTATCTATCTATCTATCTATCTATCTATCTATCTATCTATCTATCTATCTATCTATCTATGAATGCGCCAACAGAATCTTACACGCTGGATCTTTAAAGAGTCAAGAGTGCTCTACTTTATATGGCTGAACCTTGTAAAAACAACAAAACAAGCAGTAAGATGTACAGATGATTTGAAATTAAGATGTTGGAGTTGCTCCCAACAGTCGTGTAGTGGCTCACATTTAAATACGAAGATGAAATACACTTGTGTGTGAGCTTGAAGTGACCCCACCTATACCTCTGCAGCCTCTCCATCACATCAGATAATCTACCAGTGTAATTACGACGAGAGAAAGAGAGAGAGAGAGAGAGAGAGCGGCTCATATCATACTATCATCTCTTTGGCGGAACAATAACCTCACATTCACATGAGAGACGCGTGGATGTGAATACTAATGATGCAAAATGCCCTTCTGGACAAAAAAACTGTTATGAACTCGATGACAGACGCCCATATTGTGGGATTGCAATTTGCTGGGCTTATTCCTCTGCTGTAGGTTTTTCCTGACATGTGACTCAGCTGCTCAGCCTCTTTTACTTTCAGCCTTATTATCAGTCTTAAAAAAATGTCTTCAACCACAGAAGTGAGAAGCTGCAGAGAAATAAAGCTGATAACAGCAGGAATTAATGGATGTTAGAACCTGCACTTAACTTGTGCATGTCCATAACTGTGTCATAAATAATGTGCAGGAGCCCAAATAGATGTAGATGGAGTTAATGAGCTCGCTCAGTCTCATGACTGCTGGAGGTGGAGGTGGAGGTGGAGGTGGAGGTCAGGGGACTGTCTGGATTGTTTACGAATCCAGACATTGGTAAACAATGTCTGGATTGCTTGCCTCAACTCTTAAACCTCACACTGAGATGCTGAAGCTAACACAGGTGTGACGCTGCGTGGAGAAAAATAACACTTACATACAGACTCAGTTCACCTGAACCATTGTAAAATAATGAGGCTCAGTATCACTTCTTTGTGTCTGATATCTGTACGGATATCACAGCTTTGAGTATGACAAAATATTTACTAAATTACACTTGTTTTGCTTTTCCCCCCTGATTATTTGTGCTTTGTGCTTAATTACATAGCTGTTTTTTTAAATATCTTATACAGAATGTTGTTATCTTGTACCTAAAAGGGAAAGTTGAGTAAAAGTATCCAGAAAATGACTTTAGTCGTAGTAGCAGTGGTAACTTTTTAATATTTAATATTACTTAAGTAAAGACATTTACTGTACTTAAGTATCAAGACTAATTTTCTGACATAAAATGTACTTAAGTTTTAGAAGTAAAAGTATATATATATTAAAAAAAAGGAGTTAGGATTGAGCCATGGTTGTCTTTCAGCTGGAAGGTTGTGGGTTCAATTCCCGACTCTGCTAGTCTATGTGTCCTTGAGTAAGTATGTGAATGGGCATCAAATATTGAAAGGTGTGTGAATCACTCTTCTTCTTCTGATTTTACTTGGTAGTAACGAGTAACAAAGTCAGAGGAAATGTAGTGGATTAAAAGTAAAAGTTTATATAAATAAAGTACAGATATGTTATGTTTGTACTTTGTTACATCACAACACTGCTTTTACTCACATTTGACACAGTGACTTTTTGCCATAGATGCTGAATATCATATTGGAAAGACAGTAAAAGATTTATTCACTTGATTGAGCTGTTGTTGTTCTTTCTCTTTCTTTCTTTTTTGGTTGTATACAAATACATACTCAAACAAATTCAAATCTTCTATCAGATGTTTTTCTCAAACCGTCCAGGAAACACGTGTCAGCCACAAGGCTCTCTGTGGTGAGGCTTTGATAAAGCTCATGCAATTTCCCTCTCTGTCAATTCTTATTTTGTTGTCTTGTGTTCAGTGTTCTGCTTTTTCATCTTTTTTTTTTTTTTTTTGAAGAAAAAACATTTGCGAACAGCTTCTGTACAAATGATAGTGAAGTGTTTTCTACCATTTCATGTCTATTGTTTCATGTAGCCTCAGTGTAAGGTAAACAGTGGTGATGTATCCTGTCATGTAGATCCTGCAGCAGGCTTGGCCCTTCATCGGTCAGTATCTGGAGAAGCTGCTGGTGGGAACGATAGCTCCTGCCATCCGTGCGTCCAGTATCCATTTGCAGACACTCAGCTTCACCAAGGTCAACATAGGAGACAAGGTATGATGATGGTCTGCCCTAAAAGCGGCAATCTATTCTGTAAATGTCCCACGATCGAGGCCGTGTTTGCTTTGTTTTAAAAAAGCAGCTGCTGTGTTCACAGGCTTTGAAGGTGGTTGGTGTAAAGGCTCACACTGAACACGACAACAGACAAGTGATGTTGGATTTATACCTGAGGTAAAGCATCGTGACTAAGTTATGACACAGAAATCACAAGTTTCACTGGGTTAAACGACACGTCTATCTCCTGACTTTGTCGCTGCTCTTCTCTTGCAGCTATGCCGGCGATGTCGAGATCAATGTTGAAATCAAGAAGTACTTCTGCAAAGCGGGAGTGAAAGGAATCCAAGTATAAGAAATGTGTTGTTGTTGTTGTTGTTGTTGCTGGTCTGAAATCAGAATCTTAATGTTGAACTTTGTCTTCGTAGCTCCACGGGAAGCTGCGCGTGATCCTCGAGCCTCTGATCGGAGATGTGCCTCTTGTCGGAGCCATCACTATGTTCTTCATTCGCAGGCCTGTGAGTTTTTCTCTATTATTTTTTATTCTTTAAGCTGCATTTATGTCTAAAGGAAATTATTCATTATTGTATGTTCCACACGTGTAGAAACTGGACATCAACTGGACTGGGCTGACCAACCTGCTGGATATTCCTGGGCTGAAGTGAGTTGATGTGATAGAGCACAATCACAGGTTTATCCTCCATTTCTGCTTTTTTTAATTTACCAGCCTGGAGTAGTTGATTCCTGACCACCATAGTCAAAGCCATTAAACACAGCAGAGAGTCTCACTTCTGCTGATGCACCTTCATTACCACCAACATTTAAAGTTAATCCTGCATGAACTGTCCTCATGCACTAAATACTTAACCCTTACAACACAGAGCATTTTTTCCCATTACCATGTTAAAACGTATATACAGAGGCTATACAAATGTGCAATATGGAGTGACTTATATCCTTTATTTCAGCACAACCTAGGCAATCTGATGACATTATTATATATGTTTTTCCAATTTCACCAACTATATAAACACATCTGAGCAAAAAGTACTTAAAATGTAAACTTGGAAAATTAAAAATACGTCACAGTTCAAAGATCACTTGGTTGGTTTTTTTTATTCAACAATAGAAAGGAGAAATGAATCATTACTTTGACTCAATCACACATAAGAAGACAAAAATGCAACAACATACCAAGAGAACACCTGCGGTCCAAATCCATGCCGCGTGAGCGCTAAGGGTTAATAGAAGTCCAGCATTTCTGGCTCTTTTAGAAAAGACATTTTGAAAAAAGCCTGGGGCTTTTTAATGTCCTTTCAAAAATATCACACAGAGGTGAAGTTGACACCTCACTTATCTCTGGTAACACTTTGAGCGACACTTTATTTCTCAGAGAAATGTCTTATCTTTATCCCCTATAGGTGCTTCCTGTTGTTTCTGTTCCTATGACCCTAAATATACTATTTGCACATTAGTATGTAGCAGTAGTCTTTTTTTTTTTCTGCAAACATCAATCTCACATTCATTTGCAGTGCCATGTCGGACACTATGATAATGGACGCCATAGCCTCTCACCTGGTGCTCCCCAATCGCCTCACTATTCCCCTGGTGACTGACCTACACGTGGCGCAGCTCCGCTCTCCTCTCCCAAGGGTAACAAACAGTCAAACAGCAAAATTCACACTGTGTTAAAAAAAAACAAAAAAAACAAAACACGATTTGACATTTTCAGTTTGTCTGTGTGTTTTTCTGTGCACATGCTAGGGAGTCGTGCGTATCCATCTGCTGGAGGCTGAGGACCTGACTGCTAAGGACACAGTCATCAAAGGCTTAATTGACGGGAAATCGGATCCGTACGCCGTTTTGCGCGTAGGAACCCAGATCTTCACGTCTCATCACGTAGACAGCAACCTGAACCCCCAGTGGAGGGAGATGTACGAGGTGAGAGGGGACCTGGGGTTGAGACGAGCGTGGAGCTGAAGCCGAGGTTAAAAACAGACAAACAGAGTTATCGTATTGGAGCTTTTTACTGAATTTAAAGAGCTGCACTTCCCCCACCAGTGTGTGTGCACAAAGTTATAGCTTTGGTATTGGTGTCTTTGCTTCCACGGGAAGTGCGCTGTGTCATTAGAAGTAAATATTTCACTTGGCAATTTGAGATAAACAGTTTTTGTGGGCGCAGATTTTATCTGCGTGTCTGCTGACAGGAAGCTACTGTCTCTGAGATAAGCAGTTCTTGCGAAAACTGTTTTCTCAAGGTCACATTTGTCTTCTTAGTGAATGTACTTTATAGAAAAGTTTTTTAAATTGTCTGAGCACACAAGTAAAAAGTTCTTGTCCTTGTGGTTCTGTATGCATGCCATTGTGTTCTTGTGTTGTGTGTCTGTGTGTGTGTGTATCTATATTTGTACATTTGTTGTATGTATTGTGTATTTGTGTGTGTCAGGTGATTGTCCATGAAGTACCTGGTCAGGAGTTGGAAGTGGAAGTATTTGACAAAGACCCAGACCAGGATGACTTCCTGGGGAGGTAGCTTATTCATTCTCATTTACCTGGTCTCTGTGTGCTTTTCATGTCACTTTCATTTCTGCTCTTGACGCACTGGGAGCCATGATTATTTTTTTTCTTTATTTTGATTCTCTGGTCTCTTTGATTTATGGCTCTCTCTGCCTCTCTTTCAGGGTAAAGGTGGATTTCGACATTGTGAAAAAGGCCCGGGTTGTAGATGATGTAAGTGGCACTAGTTATGCTCAATAAAAATCGTGTTAAGTGTTATTATTGTCCAGGATAATGTAAAATATTAAAGTCAGACTGCAGTTTCCCTGGTAGCATGTGACTCCACAGATCCCTAGTGCCTCCTCGTGATCCCACGTCTGTAATCCTGGCATCCTGTCCGGGCTCAGAGAAAATAAAAAAAAATGTGTGTTTGACACGCCTCCCGTTTTTCTACACAGTGGTTCACTCTGAAGGACGTCCCATCTGGCAGCGTGCACCTCCGACTGGAATGGCTCTCTCTGCTGTCCTCTGCTGACAGACTGAGTGAGGTTAGTCTGCTGCTAATACGTAGTAACTCAGGAGATCTGTGGTGCGGTGGCAGTTTTGACGAGATGACGCAACAATTTCGTCTTTGTGTAGACTTTAATTAAAGCATCTGCAGATGATTTTACAAGCACAGTCGGGCAGCAGAGAAGCGTCAGTGGGCAAATAGGCAAAGAAGAAAGAGAGAGATCTGTGATATTTTATGTGGTGCTCGGGATGGATTGATGTGGGCACTTGTGGTAAGTTATGATCTGTTGTTCTGGAAGAGGGGAGTTTGTGTTTGTCCTGAGGAGTACAAGGTGAAGAGACACAAAGAGTGGGAGAGTCCATCCCGGAGGAGACATCGTAAACTTAGGTGTGAAGAAGCAAGGAAGGGAGTAGTGATTAACTGGAGGAGGAGGGATCATAGAAGGTTACTTTGATTGTAACAGAATTACATCAGCTCTTGTTTTATCAGGGAATTAATTTATTTGTACACTGTAACGCCATGTTATCTTTTCAATAATTATTACTTATGTGGTATTTTTGTCTTTGTCATATTAAAACACCAGACAGACAGGAAACAGCAATATACGCCTTTATTTTCTGTAGGCACCATAAGCCTATTTCATATATTTGCAATGATATTGACTTCATGATTTGTTGACTGGGAAGAATTTTGATGTTTTGAGTAATTATTTGCATTATTATTAGTAGTAGTAATTTCATAATTTGTGTTAGTTACACTTCCTGATTCATGTTTACTGATAGGTGTGTGATATTCTGCAGTGACATTGCATTGTATCATTAGTATTTGCCTGCGCTTTTAAAACTCATTCACTGCCAGCCATTTTGACCAGTGGTCGAATTGACTGCAAATCAAGTCACTGGCAGCCAATGAGTTTTTAAGGCACACAGTAGTCGACGTGAGACACTAGAGGTGAGGAGACTCACGGTTTTCGGATTGTCAGGTGGAAGACAGTAATATTAGATGGAAAATACATTAGTGTCATTTCTATTTCAACGTTTCAGTTGGATTTATTTGTGTTTTGTTTCACTGTAAAAAAGAAAAAGTTGAGAAAATTTCAAGGTTTTCAGCCCAATAAAAGATCTCAAGTTTTTTAAAAGTTCCATCAAACAGTTTGGTGAACTAATCTTTTTCAGATAATTTAAAAATTAAATAAAAATAAATCTAATTTTGAATTTTGAGTTCGCACAACTCAAACTTACACGT
Organism: Microchirus variegatus; assembly: GCF_963457635.1. Taxonomy (NCBI): domain Eukaryota; kingdom Metazoa; phylum Chordata; class Actinopteri; order Pleuronectiformes; family Soleidae; genus Microchirus; species Microchirus variegatus. The sequence goes on from NC_139810.1 coordinate 22,272,738, forward strand.
TTGTCTAACAAAATAATATTAGTTGATGAAACTTTTTAAGAACTCGAGATCTTTTGTCCTGTGCTTTTAACTCAAAAATTGATTGCAGTAAGTTACCTTGAAATGTTGAGATTTCTCAACTTTTTCTTTTTTACAGTGTTGTTAATTTTTAAAATAAATCTTAAATTTCATTTAAATTTCACAACAGTCAAATTTTTTTTTTTTTTTTTCCGTTATTTATTGTTGTTTTATTCAATCAGAAAAACCTTACGATTGAAAATCACAAAAGTGATAATCACCAGAGAGGCACAGACTGACAACATAAAATAACACAAACGCATCATAAAATATAACACAAAATCTGTCACACAGATGGAATGAAACACATTTTGACCCAATAAACGATTACAAGTAATTGAAATAGTTAGGTTGTCAGTGGGTACTGTTTTGAGTTTTTGCCTCCATCTGTTTCAGGTGATTCAGAAGAACCAGAACCTGACCAGTAAGACAGCGGATCCTCCATCTGCTGCCATCTTAGTCATCTATCTCGACCAAGCACACAGTCTTCCTGTAAGAGAACAGCTGTTTGACCTGCTGTGATGTGGTGTAATCTTACTTTTTTTGGATTTGTTAACCACATTGATGCGTTTCATGTGCTGTAGATGAGAAAAGGTAACAAGGACCCCAGTCCAATAGTGCAAATTTCCATTCAGGATACGACTAAAGAGAGCAAGGTAAGAATTCAACCAAATTCTTTATTATTTGTGTTTCAAATCAAAGCAAACATGATCAACATGTTTCCCTTTCGTCTGCAGACTTGTTATGGGACCAACAGTCCTGTGTGGGAGGAAGCGTTTACCTTCTTCATTCAAGATCCTCGCAAACAAGACATTGAAGTTCAAGTAAGTAATGAGACAAACAAGGATATTTGTTGTATATTAAACTGTGGTGTTCCCCCAAGGTTCGATTTTAGGTCCCAGTCTTTTTAACATCTACATGTTACCTCTCGGTAAAGTCATCGGGAGGCATGGCGTACGTCTCCTGGGGACCAATTGATGTCCTTTTTTAACTGCATTTTAGACATAAAACTATAGATGGGGGAACTAGTTGTAAAGTTAAGTCACTAGCACTAAATCTAGCCAAACAAGTCATTTAAGATTCAGATTTTGAAGCACACTATATATACATATATATATATATATTATTTATAGAAACATTTTTTAACCACAGCTGCTTTTTATCATCTGAAAAACATTGCCAAAGTGAGACAGTTTCTCTCTCTCTCTCTGGCCAACACAGAGGCACTAATCCATGCTTTTAGACTGGATTACTGTAATGCTCTTAGAAGAACAAAGCTCAGCTACAGCTACTTCAAACCTCAGCTGCATGTTCGCTGACCAGGACCAGAAAGAGAATGTTACATTTTAAAGACATTAAAACTGTTTTCCTGTTTCTTTTAGAATAGATTTCAAGATTATTTTTATTTGTTTTTAAAGCTCTTCAGGTAGCCAGTCTTTTAATTACACCCAAAGTAAGAACAAAAACGTTCTGTTATCATGGTCCTTGTCTTTGGAACGGCCTCCCTGAAGACCTGAGGGCAGCGGAGAATGTAATATTTAAATAAATAAATAAATAGATAAATTAAGACCCACCTTTTTAACTATCCATCCATCCATTATCTACTGCTTTATCCTCCACCAGAGGGTCGCGGGGGTGATGTGCCTATTTCAGCTGACATAGGGCGATAGGTGGGGTCACACCCTGGACAGTTCACCTTTTTAACCTTATATTTAATTTTATGCTGCTCTGCTTATCTCATTTATTTTTAGCTACTGATTCACTTATCCAAATCGTTACATTTAATCTGTCACTACTAAAATACTACTACTTTTTAATTTCTCTTTTACCTTCTTTTATCTCCTGTGTATATCATCCATTAGTATTTAGTCTCCCATGTTTGATTTCACGGTAAAGCTTTAAAATACATTTTTTTTTCTTCTTAATGAAATAAGTCCCTGTTATTTCTCTGTAAATCACAGTTTTGTTTTGTACGTTCCTCTTTTTTTCTTTGTTTTTTTTTTAACTCAATTTGTCGTCCTTTCCATTCATGAGTTTTACCTTTTTTTCGCTGGTTTTCATTGTAACTCAATTTGAATTTTCAATCAGGTCAAAGACGATGATCGTACTCTGTCCCTGGGAAATCTGACCATCCCTCTGACCCGCATTCTGGCTACTCCCGATCTCACAATGGACCAGTGGTTCCAGCTGGAGAATGCTGGATTAGGCAGCCGCATCTACATCAAAGTTGTGCTGAGGGTCGGTATTTAACAGGTCGACCTCCGTGTCGGCCGTGTAGACAGTAATTAAGCCCAGCTGAAGTCTGTGTGTGTGTGTCATCGACGAGTCTTTCTGGTTCTTTTCAGAACATTTGGTAACACTTTAGATTAGGGAACACAGGTGCTTACTAACATATTTAAGTAGCATGCTAGCCCTTTATTAGTATCAATATTAATATGTGCTTAATCAATAAGCACATATTAACACCTTATTCTACCTCTATTATGACATTAATTAAGATTTTTCCTACATGACGTGTTTAAAGGTGCATTATGTAATAAATCTAAAGCAACTGGCCATAACATCCTCCTAATATGTCACAGAGTCTCAGGAATAATATTCATATAACAAACTGAACTCACCAACAACAACAGTACAGACAAAATATTTGCATTAAAAAAAATATTTTGCAGACTGCAAATCATGTTTATGTTTTGAAATCATGTTTTGGCATGTGGCGCCACCTACCGCCGTCTACCAGTCATTGCAGTCAGTAGAGTCTCAGCTGTGAGCAACCACGGGTTGCCAGTTACATCAGAAAACGATACCTAAAAGACATCGGTATTTTGAATTTGAATGTAGTAACCGTTTTTGGCCACATTCTTACATATGGCACCTTTAATATTTACTAATAAAGGGCTAGCATGCTACTTATATGCACGTTAGTAAGCACCTAGTTTACTACCCTAATCTTAAGTGTTACCCAAAATTCTAACAGAGAAACCTGAACTTTCTCTTCTCTGTTTATCCTGAAATAAAAATGATTCTTAGTACCAGAAACAAACTGAATGTTATCCGCTCTCTCCATGAAACTGGTCGAAATCTTAGCTCTTTTTTTTGCCTCCCACTAGGTTTTGTGGCTAAGTGACGATGCCACGCCCACAACTCCGTCTCCTCGGCCCTCTTCCTCTGGATCTGGATTGGGTCAGGGTGGAATTACATCAGAACTGAACCCCATGGGACCCGGTGGGTTAGGCAAACCTCAACCAGCACGACCACAGCACACTACGCCTGACCCAGAGTTTGCAACTGAGGTAACGAATACTTACCGTGGCGGTCAGCACTCAGCCTCTAAAAACATGCACCCGTGTAACGTTCCTCATCCTCTCAGGGAGTGCTGCGCATTCATTTGGTCGAGGCCCAAAACCTGATCGCCAAGGACAACTTCATGGGCGGCATGGTGAAGGGAAAGAGTGACCCCTATGTCAAGATCCGTGTGGCAGGGATCACGTTCCGCAGCCACACCATCAAAGAGAACCTCAATCCCATCTGGAACGAGCTCTACGAGGTAATAAGTTGTTTGTTTTTGCTGTTATCTGATGTAAATGATCAGGTCTTGGATTTGATGTAATCTGTCATTTTTCCTTTGTTATGATTTAGGTGATTTTGACACAGCTTCCTGGTCAGGAGATCCAGTTTGAGTTGTTTGACAAGGACATTGATCAAGATGACTTCCTCGGACGGTTTGTGACAGCATTAAAAACACAATTTTCACAGCTGCCATCTACATGTTTTTTTTATATATATATATTGCAAACTAAATAAGAATATGAGTTATTAGTTCATGAGTTATGTCTTTACAGGTTTAAGCTGAGCCTGCGAGATATCATCAGTGCACAATTCATCGATACGGTGTGTGTGACACATCATTGAAATAATCTCAGCATATAATTAAATGATTAAGTCTAATCATACTTAAACACATTAACATTGCTGTGTTTCAGTGGTACACATTAAATGATGTGAAGTCGGGCCGAGTTCACCTGCTGCTGGAGTGGCTGCCCAGAGTCTCTGACCTACCCAGACTGGAGCAGGTTGGATATTTTATCAGACATTTCCAGAAAATACAGATAATCTGTGATTTCTACCAGGCGCGCATTTTTGCTAAAGTCCTTCCTGAAGGGATTTTTAAAATGGCATAAACCAGAATATGAGATGGTTGGTAGGATTGAATGTGACGTGTCTTTTTAAGGGGAGAAGAATGAAGAAGTTCTCGTACTCTTGAGAGATGTGTTTTTATTGTAAGTGTAGTTATTTGGAGGTTTTGGTGGACTGAGTTCACCAAAATAACTACTTGTGCTCGGATGGACTTTCCTCCGTGAGCGTATACTTTCCCTATGGAGGTTTGTGGCGGGGACACATCAGTAGTAATAAGACACCCGCTCGGTTTGTCTAACCTCATATTAACGTCAGCAGAACTTCAGCATTTTTGCACAGAAGGAGTATTGTATATGTTATGTGATGATGGGCTGCCGCGAGGCCAGCAGAGAGGAGAGGAGAGTAGGAATGATTACAGCAGGATTAAAACCTTACAAACAGTGCTCACCCTTGTTTACTTGCAATGTTGAAAAGGAAAGAGCCACCACTTATGCAGCGAGGGTTGTGAAAGTGATTCACGCTCATAAAGCAACACGTGCAGATGCTTTTTGTCGATGTTTTCCGTCTGTGTTGCATCATTTCCTGTTTCCTACAGATCTTGCAGTACCAGTCACAGCAGTCGTACCAGAACAAGGTTGTGCCGTCAGCAGCTGTGCTGTTCGTGTATGTGGAGCGTGCCCACGGTCTGCCGGTGAGCTCACATCTATGAGTCCCTGGGCTTTTATTTCTTGTTCGCAGTGATTGTTTTTGTAGGACGTTGTCGATTTCATTGTTTTTTCATTGTGTGCTATAACAGTTGAAGAAAAGTGGGAAGGAGCCAAAAGCTGGGGCTGAGATTATCCTCAAAGGTGTTTCACATAAAACCAAGGTAGGATCATTCACAGCGTTCACACTGAGCTCGTGAATGCAGCAAAAACACGGGAACATTGTTTGTGTCGGCTCTTTTTTTTTTGTAAGGTTTGCGAGCGATCCACTTCTCCTCGATGGGATGAAGCCTTCCATTTTTTGGTTCGTGATCCCAGAGATGAAACACTGGTTGTTAAGGTGAGAGTGGGCTTTCCCGTGCCCCAAAATGTAAAATGTACATCTGAAAGTGGTTTGGGGGAATGTGCGTCGAAAATTGGAAGTGGAAGGGGCTAAAAGGTGACCCCAAAAACTTCAAAATCAGGTCATCTGGTGCCAAGTTTAACGTACATGAACGAAACTTGTGTGTGTGTGTGTGTGTAAACTTGTGTAATAGGGAAGTGATATTATGGTAATGCCATACTACTTCTGTGTGGGACATAAGGTAGGATTCATTTTAACTAATAACATGGTAATGCTCTAACATTTTGAGTAACATGGTGTTATTCTAATATCATCTCCTTATTACCACACTGTTACCACTGTGATAGACCTAAGATTTAATATATATATATATATGTATATGTATCTATATATATGTATCTATACATATATATGTATTAACAGAAAAAAAAACCATAACATTCATAAAAATGTTATCTGAAAGAAAGATAAAGTATCAAAACATACACCATAAAAGCAAGTGGATGTGTGGAAGTGAGGCAGGTAAAAAAAGATGTGAAAAATGTTTACTCGCTTATTTACTCGCTTATCATTTTAAGACAGGAGTCTTATACAGTATGTGTGTGTGTGTGTGTGTGTGTGTGTGTGTGTGTGTGTGTGTGTCTAGCTCTCCCACAGCTGGGGCCAGAGCCTCGGCTCCCTGACTCTTCCTCTCAGAGCGGTTCTGGCTGAGCCGGGCTTGGTGCTGGACCGCTGGCTCAGTTTAGATGGAGTTCTCCCCGAGAGTCAGATCCTGCTGAAGGTCACATTCAAGGTGCTGACGATGAGTTGATTTTCAAGCATGATAAAATAAACTGTCTAGATTATATTTAATGTTTAGCTGGAGTTGGAGTAAACACACCAGATTATAGCCAACGGCTTGGGCAATGATTTCCAGGTCCTGGACACTCAGCTGGCGGTGTGTCGCAGGGATCCAGGTGATGCGGGTGTTGATGGTGGCGGAGAGGAAATCATCCCCAGATGGGTTCCTTCCCATCTTGACCTCAGACACAGAAGCGGCTTCGCCATGTGAGTCACACACGCGCACACACACACGCGCACACACACACACACACACACACACACATTCTTGTACTTGCTGCATACTGAGGACCGGGTAAAAGAGCTGACAAAGTGAGGACCAGCATTTTCACTTTATAAATCAACACAATTACAAATATCTACTTATAATATAAGTAGACCCAAAATGTTTGGTCCAAAATTTGAAAAAAAATTTGACCCAAAATTTGACAAAAACGTCATACTATACTGTCATCCAAAATTTGAAAAAAAAAATTGACCCAAAATTTTTGGTCCAAAATTTGAAAAAAAAAATTATGCAAAATTTTTGGTCCAAAATTTGAAAAAAAAAAATTGGACCCAAAATGTTTGGTCGAAAATTTGAAAAAAAAATGGACCCAAAATGTTTGGTCCAAAATTTGAAAAAAAAATGTATGCAAAATTTTTGGTCCAAAATTTGAAAAAAAAAATTGTGGACCCAAAATGTTTGGTCGAAAATTTGAAAAAAAAATTGATGCAAAAATTTTGGTCCAAAATTTGAAGAAAAAAAATTGGACCCAAAATGTTTGGTCCAAAATTTGAAAAAAATATGACGCAAAATGTTTGGTCCAAAATTTGACAAAAAAAGTTATACTATATACTATGTCGTCCAAAATTAGAATTTTTTTTTTTTTTGGACAGAGTATAGCATGTTATAGCAACCTAAGGAAGTGATTTCAATGAAAACAAAGTGAGGACCGACCAAAATGTCCTCACTCCGTAAAAATGTCCTCACTTTGTTGGTTAAAAACCCTCACTGGTCCTCAGTATGGCGCAAGTACAAGAACACACACACACACACACACACAGGACCGATGACCCGTTGTGTAGTCGCTGCCTCTTCTGTAAAGAAATGATGGTTTCTTTCCTTTTTCTTTAGTATATTTCCTTCTTCAAAACAGATTTTGTAATGTTTTTTTTCCTTGGCCTGTTGTTGTTGTTGTGTTGCTTATGTATGCAAATCAAAAATAATATGCTCTTTTGTGTGTTTAGGGCCAGTGAAAATGTCAACTCTGCAGGCCAGGTGAAGCTCACCTTGGGCTACTCCACAGAGGAGAGCAGGCTTTTCATCACTGTTTACTCCTGCAGGTCTCCTCATGATATTACTGTAGTTTTAGCATCACATTTTATTTTTATTTATGTTTTTTACCTTGAGCAGCCTTCATGTGTTAATATGATTATGTGCTCACAGATCCCTGACTTCCTGCTCCAAGGATGGTGCAGACCCTTATGTTTCCTTCGTCCTGCTTCCTGACAAAAAAGGCACAACCAAGAGGAGAACTGCCACTAAGAAGAGAGACCTCAACCCAGAGTTCAACGAAAGGCAAGACAAACACACAAGACACTTGTGGTGATGGAGAGACAATGGAAGGATACTGATTAACCTTTCCCCATTTTGTTTTTATCTCCCTGTTTTCCGTAGGTTTGACTTTGATATGTCTCTTGAGGAGTCCACACAGAAAAGACTGGACCTCTCTGTGAAGAACAGTGTCTCGTTCATGAGCAGAGAGAGGGAGCTTATTGGCAAGGTTCATATCATCATCATTCACCCTTTAAAATACACAATTGCACACATTAAAGTCTTGCTTTTTAATCAGTTACTGTCTTTGTCTTCTTGTTATTCTCAGTTTCAGCTGGACTTGGACCAAATAGACCTTAAGACGGGTGTCACACAATGGTAATAGTTCAACCTGGCAACATTATATGTTCAAATACTGTTCTACACGATCATATTTATTTAATAACAACTAACTGTGTCATTTCTGTTGTTTAGGTACGACTTGGTAGCAGAGACCAACTAGAAGAATCAACGCCTGATAAGATATATATATATATAGCAATTAGTGTTGCTTCTGTGATTAGTGACTTGTGTGTTTGTATATTCAGCTTAAGTGAAAACTTCCATCATCACTGAAGAAGAAGAAGAAGAAGAAGAAGAAAAAAAGATGACTTATGTGCTTCACAGAAACACAGTCCACCACTATTTACATTTCGCGTATCACCCATGAAGTGTTAACTGTGCTACATGTATGCACTGTCTCTGACAGATTCTTCACTAGAGTATTTTGGCTGAATAGATATTTGATAATGAAGCAACTGTGTTGCACAACCTACCAAGTTTATATATGTTGACAAGCATGAACAAGTCACCTTTGAATTTTATTTATAAAAGGGCTCATGCTGTGGTTGAACACCCTGAGCTATGACAAGGTTTTAAAGATTCGCAGCGTCCGACACAACTGAAAGAAATTCTTTTAAATTTTATTTTGTAAACTCTTCAAAAGAAAAAAAAAAATGTCCCAAGATTACTTTAATAATATATGTTTTTATCATTGCCTTAAGTATTACAGAACTGTGCTGTTTGTCAGTGTTTATGAATTATGTTCGAAATGAAGTTTTGTATGTTTCAACCAGAGCTTTATGAAAGTTACTTTTATAAATCAAAGTATTATTGACAAACCTTAGACCCTCACATAACCACTGGAAACAGAGGTCTGTAAGCCGAGTCTTTATCACTGTGCTTTTATGAAGAGAAACACCTTTGTAGATTCTAAAAAACACATCGCTGGTGCTTCTTTGTGTTTGTACGTGTTTGTGGGCAGTTGTAGTTTCTATGTGCAACAGGCTGATGTTAGTATTTTACTTTTTGAGCTAAATTCTTGTGAGAAGAGAGAAAAATACTGCAGCAGCAGCAGTGAAACGGCACCCGTGTACCACCACTGTTGTGTTGCCACAAAGGTTCAGACGCTGATTTGTGGCAAACGACACGGAAAATATTGTTTTAAGATATCAGAGGGGCAGAAAACGACTGCTGTGCTTTGACATAATTTCGACGGATCTTCTTGTAGCTTCTGGAAATATAGATTAAAGTTTGCACTCTCATGGATCCAACGGATGTGTGGCTTCATTTTGTGTAAAATAACAAAAAAACAGGACCATAGTAACACATTACATATCTGTCTGGTACTGTATACAATCTTAGAAATAAGGGTTCCAAACGTGTTCTTCTCCAAGGGCTGAAGTTCTACCTGGAACCATTAACTTCTGAAATCCCTTTCCCTGAAAAAAGTGTTTTTCAAGGGTTCTTGGTAACACTAATGGTTCCAGTAAGAACCATTTTGACCCAGAGAACCCTTTAAAGCCCCTTTCCTAAATAGAGGCTTTTAAAGGGGTTCTTGGTAACCTTGGTAATAATGGTTCCAGGTGAAACCTTTTTTAAAGGTTCTACCTGCAACCATAAAGGATTCTCCTATGAGGACAAGCCGAAGAACCTTATATGGTTCTACTTAGCCCTTTTATTTCTAAGAGTGTCATGGCCAATAGGAAGACACTGCTGAATATAATAATGATGATAATAAATATTATTATTTATTAGACAGACTCTTTACATTCTATACTGTATATTAGAATACTTCATTTACTCTATAGTGGAACGAACAGTGTTGTAATGTAACAAAGTACAAATACTTTACTACTGTCGGCGACCTTGAGTGTCTTGAAAGGCGCCTTCAAATATAATGCATTATTATTATTATTATTATTATTATTATTACTGTACTTAAGTACAACATTCACATATTTGTACTTTGTTAAGTATGTTTCTAGGAACGTACTTTTAAACTATCTTTGTTACTACCAAATAGAGTCAGTAGAAGAAGAGTTGGTAATGGTCAACACTGAGCTACCATTGCTATATCCTTACTCCTCACTTTAAAAAAAAAAAAATTGTACTGTAAATACTTTTGATACTTAAGTACAGTAAATGATGACTTTCACTAAAGTATTATTATTTTTGAAAAGTGACTTCAACTTCTACCAAAGTCATTTTCTGGTAAGATGCTTGTACTTTTACGTCAGTATCCAGTATTTTAGGTACTTTCTATAAGACTGGGAAGTATCTTTTAAACTTCTTCTCATTATTATCATTATTATAAATATTTCCACCAGGTGGCGATAGAGCGCTGACAGAGCCTTACTTTCCCGTCCAGCTGGCCGGGGGTTCACTGCCTACAGATGTGAAGGGCGGGGGACGGGAGTCCTTGATTGACAGGTATCTGAGCCAACAGCGTTGACGCGTCTGGGCAGTGGGCGTGGCCAGGAGGGGGGGGGGGAGGTTCCCTCTGAGAGGAGCAACAGCGCAAAGAGCTTTAATCAGGATCACACAACAATAATGAATGGAAACACGTCGTGGCCAAGAAAGTGGAGCAGCAGCTGAGAGTCAGTGGGACTGGAAGTTATCTGAGGCAGGGACATGGACATGGATCGGCATGAAACATCTGAAAATACTCGTCGGAGGAGAAAGCAGCTGAACTTCCATCACTTTTAAAATCAAGGTTTTTGAAGGCAGGACGGGTGGAATTACACTGTAAATGGCACTTTTGGGGGGCAGTAATAGGAGACGACTGCGCTGTCAGCTTTTTATCTCTGCGAGGAGACGTGGATTACGACTCGCGTTCATCCGTTGATGACATTGTTGGAATACTTTGTTGTTGTTGTTTTTTTTTAATTTTGTTTTTATGTTGTTGCTCGTCGGGCTTATCCTTGTTATCGTTGAAGTGAGTTTGAAGTTAGAGGGAGAGTCCGTAGAGCTGGGGAGAAAATGGGGAATATGGAGAGTGTGGATGGACAGTCGGAGATGAAGCATCACATCATGCCTCTGAAGGTGCCCATGCCTGAGCCCACCGAGCTGGAGGAGAAGTTTGCCATTGTTTTGGTGAGTCTCTACTTATGTTTGTATCATCCACACTTTGTTTATTTATTTATTCAGAATTGTGCTGACACTCAAACATCCACCTTGTGTGTGTGTGCGCGCGTGTTTTCAGCTAAAAGTGCGTGTGTTGACACTTTAATGTCCATAATGAGCTGCTGCTTTAAATGAAGCTGTGCCGCCTATGTCTCTCTCTCTCTCTCTCTCTCTCTCTCTCTCTCTCTCTCTCTCTGTCTCTCTCCTGCGGTTCTTTTGTCTCCTCTTAAGTCAGAGAAGAAGTCAACACTAAGCACGACATGCTGTGTGTAGACTGTACCTGTGCGTGTGTGATGTTGTGAGGACACATTTTGGCCTCAAAAAATACAAAAAACAACCCTTCTTGTGAGGACATCATTTTAATATTTGAATGCCCCCCCCCCCCCACATACTTGGGATACTTGAGTAAAAGTACCAGAAAATGACTTTGGTAGAAGTTGAAGTCACTTTTTGTTTGTTATAATATTACTTAAGTAAAAATCTTATTCTTAATCTCAATCTTCGTATATGCCAATTTACTGCACTTAAGTATCAAAAGTCATTTTCTGATATAAAATGTACTTAAAGGTGCATCATGTAATAAATCTAAAGCAACTGGCCATAAAAATCCTCCTAATATGTCACAGAGACTCAGGAATAATGTTCATATCACAAACTGAACTCACCAACAACAACAGTACAGACAAAATATTTGCATTAAAAAAATATTTTTCTGCAAATCATGTTGATGTTTTGAAATCATGTTTTGGCATGTGGCGCCACCTACCACCGTCTACCAATCATTGCAGTCAGTAGAGTCTCAGCTGCCGAGCAACCGGGTTATCAGTTACGTCAGAAAACGAAACCTAAAAGACCTCGGTATTTTGAATTTGAATGTAGTAGCACATTCTTACATATGGCACCTTTAAGTTTTAGAAGTTAAGCAAAGTGTTGTCTTTCGGTTGCAAGGCTGTGGGTTCACTTCCTAGCTCTGCTCGTCTATATCACTGTCCTTGAGCAAGGCACTCGTTGCAGCGAGTGAATGAGTACGAAAGATGTGTGAATGTGCAAAAACTATATCATAAAGCAGCTCATCAAGACTAGAAAAGCTCTATATAAATACAGGCCATTATCAACTCTTCTTCTTCTTCTGGTTTTATTCGGCAGTAACGAGCAACAAAGATAGTTGGAGAAAATGTAGTGGAGTAAAAAGTTGTCAGAAATGCAAATAACAAAGTAGTCGAACTTTCTAGTGGGTATGGAGCATGTGTGATGCGTCATCTAAGCAGTTGATCTTGTATATTGCTAATCTTTTATTTTCCTGTTTTCATCACCATTCATTCAAATCTGGACCAAAGTAATGTACAGATATGTGAATTTTTGTACATAAACGTATCATTTGTACTTTGTCGCTTTACAACACTGGGTTAGAGCTTAAGTTAAGGGGCTTGTGAATCTATTACGTCTATAAGTATCCTTACAGTTAGTTCTACACAGACAGAAGGGAAAGGCGACACTGTCGCTCCGCCAGTTACTCACATCACTGACTCTGTCTGGCATTGTTTTGTTTTTGGTGTTTTTTCAATGTGGCTGTAGGCTGAAAACCATCTGAAAACAACATTTTCTGAATTCCCCCAAATACTCCCACACCCAAAGAAAGAGAGAGAGAGATGGAGAAAGAGAGAGAAAGAGGGAAAGAGAGTGCCCCCCCCCTCTTCTTCTTAAACACCCACCTCTTCCTGCCATCACACACACACACACACACACACACACACACACACACACACACACACACACACACACACACACACACACACACACACACACACACACACACACAGTATCAGGCTGGAGTTGAGCTGTCTGAGCACTTAGTAATAGTAAGTAGACACAGTCAACACCCACTTTCACTGTCCATCAACACAGTGAGGAGACTCTGTCATGCTACGTCAAAGGGACGCTTCATTTGTTCACCACGAGATGGGATTTTTTTTTTTTTTTTTACAAATGTTTTACAGAAAATGTGAGGCTCCACTTGAAATAAAGCTCAACTCCATTCACGGTGGCTGCTTCAGTCTGTCATCTCAAAGGAAGCAGGAATTCCAGTGAATGTGAATAATACCTGGATATAACTCACAGTTACTGAGATATTGAGGTGTGCTCAACCATAACTGCTCATTACTTCTGAACGTTCCAAACTCACTTTTCCAGGCATCATTTTCAGTCATAAATAGTATTAAATAATGTGGATTTTACCCGGTGGAGGTGTGAAATCTTGTGTCTTAAAAGGAAACTTTTTCCTTGTTTTGTGCGGATGAAGAGATCAGTAAGCCAGTTAAATGTCAGAAGCTAATTCTCACCTGCTCAAAAACTTGTTTTTCTTGTTTAGTCTAAACAAATCTAAAGTATTTAAAGCAATAGTTGTGGTTTAACAGAGTCACTGTCATCACGCGAGGTTTTGCACTGAACCCATTTAACGACATTTAAATGGCACACTTTTAATCTTCTTATAAATGTGATCATTTGGAATATTTGCGTGTGCTACACTGAATTCATTGTGGGTCCTCACCTTAACCCACAATCTACATTTAAATAGATGATTAGCTATATGTATATTTATTGAAATGGTTTTATTTATTCATTGCTTTATGTAAATGGTAAAAATATCATTGCGTGTTCAGACAGAAAGCTCAGTAACATTTGCTCTATAATATAATATAAACCAGACTTTTTATTAAAACAACAGATGACTCGTCTCTTTATTTATTTAATTTTTTTGGTTAAACAGTAGTGCGCGGGTGCCGTCTCACAGGTGCTTATTTTGTTGCTCCTGACTCCACATTTCCACATAACCACACCCGGCCTTGATCTTCAGCTGTTTAAGGCCTTAATTACAGTATCAGACATTAAAGAGATGAGATCTTTGCAGCCGTGCTCGGGTCTCATTCTTCCGTCATTTGTTGGACCTTCAGTGTTTCTGTAATAAAGCCATTATTTTGCTTGCCAGAAGTATCAGCATCATATGAAGAGACCAGCACAGCAAGAAGCCTTTCATCGCCTGCCTGCTCACTGCTGTGCTAACTCTCAGCCATTTACAACAATTACACACTGTACTTTATTATGTATATTAACAGGCGTTGTGACAGCTCAAGTCTCTTTTACTCACATGTGTCTCCCTGCTGCTGGATAAAAATAAGGAAGTTTATGTTAAATGTAAGGTTTTTTCCACGTGACGACAGCAGCCATCATGTTCTCCTCAAAGAAAGACTGAGAATAATTTTTTACGTCAACACTCGCCGCTCCTGGAGACTGCAGCAGTCTGCATTTGTTTGCCCTTCAACATAACATCAATCCCTGTTATTATGCTCGGCCATGCACAGCAGATGATTCCTATGCAAAAGGCAGCAGACTCGACATGTCAGTCGAAAGCCCGACTGGGAAAAAATTTTTCAGTCTCGCTCTAACTCTAGCTCCAGATTTCCTTTACTCTGTGGGAAAGAAAAACACACTCGTATTTTTTTTTTTTTTTATCAAGCGTTGGTCCTCATGTCTGCCCTGCTCGGCCCTTGTTGTGAGATAACGGTACATGAGAAGCCTCTGTCTTTGTGGTTGGATCTGTCCAGGAAGACACGGCTTTGGTGTCTGGCAGTGGCTATACATCTGTCCACGCTATCCTACAGGACCAAAATAGTCTGACTTTACTCTGCATCCTCTCACGCTGCTAAACGTCTGGATTCGTAAGCGGTGAATCCAGACGATCTTGTCCAATCCAGACAATCTTGTCCAATAAAACACTCTCTATAAGTGGATATTTGTTATGGGACATTTTCCACCTCTGGATCGATGTGTTTCCTACTTCATGATGAGAAACTGAATGAAAAGATGGTGATATTTCATTCACGGTGTGATAACGGTGCCAATTATTTCAAGCACGTTCAAGGTTGTATTTAAGCCTTGGACAGACGGCTCGTTGGCACCAGGCGTTCAAACATCTGAGTCTGTCCCCCTCCTTTCACTCACTCACCAGACAAAAGAAAGCTGTTTACTATGTATGAACTGAGTTTTTCTTAAAATAGACTCTTTGGTGGAGGAGCAGTCGCAGAATAGTAATATTCATCATTCTTGCCAATACACAACCCTAATCTCTGTCTGTCTGTCTCGCTCTCTTTCTCTCAGACATTGCTTACAGACGTCCCACTGGAATTACAGCAGCCCGTGATGATGTCATAGGTGCTGCAGCCTTCACCATGCAGTGTAGCCATAGCTGCGGCGTAATGACTTAAACAGGACCGCTCTACTGTAGACGGCTGAAGGCCGTCGAAGTCTTACTTCATGCGGTCTGCTAATAAAACGCTCGGGGTCATCGCGAACCGGCGGCATGTGCTTAAGTCGTTGCGTCGCTCCTTCTCGTCTTTTTTTTTTTCATCGTCCACCATTGTCAGAGGCAGCCTCAGCTCTGTCTTTTGTGGTTGGAAAACAGTTGCCTGGCAGTTTCCTCTCTTCGTTTTTTTACAGAGGAAATTACATCGAAGCCATTGGTCGCTGTGGTTGGTTTGCGCTACAAGAAGAACTGTGTTCATGCACGCTGTTATATACCGATGCACAGCAAAGAGTCACATCTACCTAGACCTCACAGGTAGACAAAAGGAAATGCACAACATAGGAGTCTATTAAACGGCGTCTTGGTTGCTGGTTGCATTCTCCTGACGTCAGCCTAATTGTTGTTCACTGGCTTTGTGATTCCCATTCAAAGTATCTCCCACCTTTCCATTTCTCGTGGGTCCGGCCTATAAAATAATCCTCTCCTTATTACTGTGTCCTGATGAAAATGATGTGAGATTTGTGTGTGTGAGAGAGGCTTTTTTTCAAAGGTGTACGTCTAGACTGGGATCTTCTTTCAAAGAAGCCATGCACCAATCCACTACTGGATTCCTGCGGTCTCGTCTAAGGCTGAGGCCACAGGAGAACACAGAGAGGGAAAATTCCCTTTCACCTGGCAGCGTGCCACTGTTCATGGTTGTAATGACTTTACCAGCGTTTTTAAGCAGCGCGCACATATTTTAAGAGCTGTTACGAGGAGTCGCATGGGCTCATTCTCACCACTTTGATTGCACCTCCTGACTTTGTCTGAGTTTGACTCACCACATCTTGTTGGGTTGCATCCTGTGTAGATGCACCAGTGCATCTTTTAAATTCAAATCGAAAAGCCTCGCCATTAAGTCGGAGCAAATGTTGGGAGAACTACAGCGTTGCAGTCGGTGTTGATGAAATCAGACGTGCTGACGACGTGACTCCAAGTGTCTGACATCACTGACGTCTGAAGGAAAGCTGCTGTGTCTGAGCGTTGCCAATCAAGTGGAACTAATGGAGTCAAGATGTGCAATGTGTTTATTAGACATGTAATCTAAATCATTTTAATTTGCTTAATGGTGGTTTATTTATGTGCGTCGTACTATGTCTCATATAACTCCCTTTCCCACATATCATTGTTGCCATTCCTCGTTTCTATAAAGAGAAGATGTGTCTGGTGCGTCACTTACTGTTGGAGGAGTCGTGCTTCTCTGGCTCAACCACCCACTACCGTGGCCCAGGAAAAGGGGGTGAGGGAGGGGCAGATTATGGGAGCTGAGTGCACACAGTTAACTTGATTTTAAAGTAGCAGAACCTGCTGGAGGGGAGGAGGGGAGGGGAGGGGGGGTTCAGCACAAGGCTGTCCACCTGGCTCCCTCCGCCCTCAGGCTACAATTCCCCCAATCTGGCCTGGGCTTTATGGAGAGTTTTACTGCTTCTTTTTTTGTAACTTAAAGAGGTCAAGTTAAGTTAAGGACCGTGACTGAGCAGATATAATTCAGTTCACATTCAACATGAATCGTGTCTGAGATGTTTTATTGTGCTTGTTGTTTTCTGTTCAAAATGATAAAGATAAATGATAGACTCATCTACTTATAAAAATGACATTTTAGCCAGCAGCTGAACAGCTTAGCGCAGCAATAATTCTGGATAGTGATGGAAACAGCTGGCTATGTACAATCCTAGTGCTAAAGGTAATGATTATCACGCATGCTTTTCTCTGCCATCTCCATCTCCAATAGCGTTATTTAGCCAAGCACATTTCTAAAAATGTCAAACCATGCCAGTAAGAAAAGTAAGATGTGTGTTTACAATGTGTGAATGCGTTCATCCTATGTTTGACATTTATATGCATATGTCAGCTGTTTTGTTTTTTCTTTGGTATGTGCATGTGTGTGTGTGTGCACTTGAGCGTGACAGTGGGACTTTTGCATGCATGCTGCTCTTACGCAGCCCCAACATGGCTGAAGGATGGAGAAGTGGTTTCCTCCTCAGTACAATGGGGACTCTGTCAGTCGGTGTTGTTTTAGAAGGGGGCCTCCTTATCCCCTGGTGCCTTTTGTGGCCTTTTCCCCTCTTTCTCTATGGATACTCAGAGGACCTGCTGTAAGCTGGTGTAAGCCAATGTGTCACACTGCCACATTTAGATGCTACTTCTGCTATTTTTTGCCCTTTATACCCTGACCTCCCACATACGGCATACAGTAGTTTTATTTTTTACCTTCTTCTGCATTTTCACTGTGACTTTTCAACTGAATTACATTATTGGGAAACTGAGGGGATTTCTTTAAGACATGGGACTGGTGTCATGATTCATGTGAGTTCTACAAGTGTTGATTTCCTTTTGGTTTTGGTTTTAGTTCCTCGTTATGTGAATATCACTCTTTTCCCACCACATCACAAGCCTCCCGCGAGGAGATAAATCCTTCCGGAAGTTCATTTAATTCTCTACTTTTATTTCAGCGCAACTCAGATTTGTTGCCCGTTTCTCTTCGGCTGACCTTCATCCTTTTAACTGTGTCGGAAAGGCCTGGTTGGCATGAGTTACTGAGGCTTTCATGCACCTGCATTCCTGACATTCCCTGTGCATATCATCAGTTGGCCGGGTCTTCGCTGGACCTTGCATGGAGGCCCCGCAGGAGAACAAACAGGATGTTTGCTATACAGGAACGAGCAAAGATCTCCACGTCATGACCAATTGTCATATTTATTAATAACTTAGTCATAACATCCCTTATATCTTTGTGTCCACGTATCCTAGAAACACAAACAAATGCATGAACTGAACAACAGTAGTTTTAATTTGCTGTTGTTTTGCAATGAGATGTGAAAGACAAGGTCCAGTAAACACATTTGCATTTTGAAATCGCTCACTTTTGATGTTTGAGGAACATCTGGCTTTGGAAAGACTTTGAGCTATAAAGACATTTTCATCTTTATCTCAGGCTGTGGTTGTTAGTTCGGCTTCAAAGAACTCTGTGATGATAATGGTCTCTAGTTTGAACCCAGCTATCACTGCTGTCAATCACGGCTCCATCACTGGGTAAATAAATATATGACCAAATTGGGTTTCTTCATTTTTCAACTGAAAATGGTATTTCCCCCCCAACTTCCTGATGCTTTGACTGGTTTTGGAAACTCTATTTAGTTGTGTGTTGTCTAAAGACGGAGCGGAGGGAAAGTTATTTCTCTCCACAGAGTGACTCAGAGGTCACAGACCAGCAGACGTGGGTTCATGGGAGAAGGTAGTGGATTAACGTGAGGGCAGGAGTCTGGAAACCACAGCTGCAAACTGTGTTTCCCTTAACTCCCGATTCAATGGGGATTTAGACCTCCATGATTTGAGTTTTAACACCGCTTAGAGAAAGCATTGGATTTTGGCCCTTATCTGTGATTTCACCTTTTTTAGGGATTCAAAATTAAATAAACAAATAGCAATTCTGACCAGTGATTGTCATTTATCAAGCAAAACCAGCTAAAATCCATTAGGCTTCAACTCCTGTGCTTGGATTTTGGAAAAATGTGATTTCCATTTCCTCAGTTTTCTGACATTTCTGTCGTATTAATGGTCCTTGTCAGATTCATCGATACATCGTTCTAATCGTTGCCCTTATGTAGTGAAATTAAACGAGATTAAGATGAGATTGTGTACAATATACACACTTCTTCATCTTTGCGTTGTGACAGTTGATAACCGTTGTTTTTCATTTAAGCATTTTGTGGTGTTTTTAGGTACAACATGGCCCAAATGTGTGGTTTACCTGTCGACACTGCATTTGCATGTAAATGAGGTGCATGGTCTTACCTGTTATGTTAAAATCCCAATAAACAAGCGATTATCTCTGCTTGTTTGCTTTGTAAACAAGGGCCTGCATTAAAGAGGAGCTGATAAAAAAAAGACGCGTCACTGAAAACATAGTCCCCTCCCATTCTTTTAGTCTCAGTCTCTGGTAGGGCGAGTTTAGGGCGAGTTTAGCGTCTACCTCCTGCTTCTCCAGCATCTTTGTGCAGGACTCATGCTTTGTTGTGATCGCCTGGTTCGTGTTACCTCACAAAAGAGCGTTCGGGTGATCAGATGTCTGCTCAGAGAAAGGGGGCAATGCTTTCTCACACTTTGCTCCGTTGCTTTCGTTTCAGGGTGGTTTACCTTGGAGCTGGGGAAAAACACACACACATAGACGCACTGTGAGAGTGGACGTGCAAAACACACATATTTGTACCGCTATCTTCGGACACATTGTTTTGGGTCCCGAACCAAATTTGGAACCGTCTGGTGTTTCCACAAGGAAAATGAACCCGAAAAGTTCAGAAAATAGCACTTTCTCCCCTCACCATCTGTTATGTCATCAGTGGGCATGGACAGACAAACATCCCAATGTTTTATGATGGTTTGGGGCGTCCCCTGAATTCCAGCTTGCACAAGGTCAATGCGATCAGCCATGTTGCTACTGTCGTGTTTACTTCCACTCATGTTCTGCCTCAGCAGCCGTCATTGATGACATATAGGGTGGTTGAACTTTGCTGCTGCATAATAGTGTGATTTACCCTTATCTGAACCATCTAAAACAACTAAATGCCTAACCTTAACCTTTAACTGCTAACCCTAAAACCAGGTCTATAAACATCCCCTTTAAGGGGTAACATGAAGAATGGCCAAAACATCGTCATTTGCCAGTCTTGTATAAAGTACCTAAAAGGAGTAAAAGTACAAGTATCTTACAAAGTCTTAAAGTATGTGACATTTACTGTACTTAATGTAATTTTCTGATATAAAATGTACTTAAGTTTTGGAAGTAAAAGTTAGGATTGAGCCATGGTAGCTCAGTGGTAGGGTGTGTTGTGTTTCAACTAGAAGTCTGTGGGTTCAATGCCTGACTCTGCCCATCTGTATGTTTTATTTGGTAGTAACGAGTGGATAGATAGATAGATAGATAGATAGATAGATAGATAGATAGATAGATAGATAGATAGATAGATAGATAGATAGATAGATAGATAGATAGATAGATAGATAGATAGATAGATAGATAGATAGATAGATAGATAGATAGATAGAGGAAATGTAGTGGAGTAAAAGTAAAAGTTGCTAGGAATCTAAATAACAAAGTAATAGTCTAGATGTGTGAATTTTGTACTTAAGTAATGAAGTATTTACACTAATGTTTTTTGGTCCTTGTAAATGTATATAAGTACAAGTACACACACAGACTCATATTACATATTTCAGCTCCAGAACAAGCCTTACATCACTCATGGCAGCGTCTGATTTCCTGAAGCGCCGGGGAAGTCTCTAAAGCTCTGTGACAACAACAATGGAGCCTCTCATCCTGTCTCCTCTCATTGTGTTTTAAATATCAAGGAAAAGGAGGAATCCTATAACTTCGCCACTGCGCACCACGTTCGTGAATTAAAAGCTAGTATGACGTGTTATTACAGATGCTGTCATTGTGAGTGTGATTCACACTGAATGATATCACCCCCATCAGGTCATCGGACGTGATGAGCCACACCTCACACCGCGTGACATGTAGAGAACGACACACAGACGCACAGAAGTCACTCACCTTTCCTGTCCTGCATTTTTTTAGACCGTAGCAGTTAATTATTATGTATTTTCTTTCTTTTTTTTCCCCCCTGAGGGAGACATTTATTTTGAACTCTATCCAGACACCTCTGGCATTGTGGGTACTTGTGCATTACTTTGACTTCTAAAATATGTTCGGTTAATTTGCTTAAAGAAAACATATAATCATGCCAGGACCCATATTCAGTGTGTTTTCTTAGTCTCCTTGTTGGCTCCACTTCCTGACAGGGATCAGTTCTCTCTGGCTTTTTTTTCTCTACCCTTTTCACAAAGTAAAACCCTCTGTCAAAGAAAGAGCCACACGCTGTTTCAGTATTTTCCTTTTGTTACCATATCAATGAAATAATCTCTTAAATGTTATTTTTCATACATAGCTGAATACGGCATGTTGTGTTGAGTCAATATTTACAAAAGGACGATCCAAAGAAATTTAGGTTTCAAATATTATGTTGCCAGTTTGGCAGATATAGGATCATTGTCCCAGATTCACATCAGTCATATAAAGTTATTGTGTATTACATCTTTGAACCTTTTATCCCTTGAGTTGGGATTTATGTTCAGACTGAGTGTGAAAAAGCTGATCACTGCTTTTAGTTATTTATTTATTTTCATGCCTTTTTTCAGTTCTCCAGATTTGGAATTAATGAATCAATCATTTTACCTGTCTACATATCTGTTTATTTATTAAACCTTTTGAATTGGCATTTATAGTTTTTAAATTATAGTTATTGAAAATATACTTATTCACCTTCTTCCAGTTACAGTACATGTGTTTTCTAGGGCTGATTTCACCACTGATTTCCAGCATAACTTCAATTCCAAATGACAAAGATTGGTATTTGCCCCAATTTCCAGTTGGACTTCATTAAAACTGTAGAGCATAATAACTTTTAAATGTAAACAAATGTTTGTTTTATTCAAAAAAAAATGAGTTCACACAATGTTTATGAAGCCTATCAGCTCCGCACAACTTTACTACTGTTTCTCAGTATAGTGGTGTTTAGATCTCGTGTCGTTACAGAGCCGCACACAGGAAGTGATTTGTTTAATGTTAAGTCAGATGGAGGCAACAGCGACATCGACTGAAAACACCAAAAAAAGTGTCGACAAAAAAGTCTGAGAAGTGAATTCTACTGCTCAAAGAAATGTGGATGCTTCTTACCCACGTCCTCCCCTGTGCTGCCACTGTATGCACACAAATACTCCCTCAGTCAGGTCTGATAGTGTTGCTTGACAGAGCCATTTTCCAAGTGCAGAGAGGGTGTTTTGGTACAAAGCCAATACATTAATCATATCTTCAGAACACCATATACGACAATTATGAATTTTAATTCTGAATCACTATGCAGCCCATATGGGACATGACCAATGAAAACACACAAGAAATCATACATGTCATTTGTCTGTGTTTGGCAAATAAATAAAATGGGAAATGACCAAGAGTATATCTGTGATGCTATTTCAGACGTCTGCACGCAGGTCTGCAATTATTAGTCATCCCAGTGAAAGATTTGTGTGGGTCTAGTGTGTCATGGAGAGCCTCAGGATACTTTTATTTGAATGTCATGCATGTAGAGTAAATCATATTTTGTGCATCCACTGAATTGCATGATAACTTCAATGATTTTTGTTTTGGATCAGACATCTCTGCAGTGAAATCCCAGTAAACGCTCCCGGAGATTCCCACAGTATTTCACCTGCATTCTGCGCTGCTTACAAATGGGCGTGTGTGTGTGTTTGTCCAACTCTTTACTTTCCTCATAGCTCTTAAATCCAGAAACAACCAGACATCTGCCTTTTGCGCTTGGCGGATGCTTCAATGGAGCAGTTCTCTGTTATGTCTCTCATCTAGTTTAAGATCTCAGTGCATGAGAAAGCCTGGCCATGCAAGACTAACTGGATTAGTGCTTCATGCATTTATGGCCTGTAAAATTGATATATTGAAAGGTGGATTTCTGGGTTTTATGAATCTTGTCTGTACATTAAATATGACCTTTGAGCACGACAGAAGACAAATACATCTCCCAACAAAAATGTCCATCTATTCCTTTGATATTCACAGTTTTGAATTTTATTGTCGACTTTTGCGATCATGTATTGGCCGGCTATGAACATAGCAAGACGCTTGACTCCAACATGAACTGACAATGCTTTTGTTTTAAAGTGTGCACTGTTGTGTTCAGCTGTGACCCTTGATTATGTTTTCCTTCTTCCTGGACTCCACCCTGATGAGCAGACGGTCAGACTTGGGGGGGGGGGGTGAAGAGAGTTGTGTTGCATGGGCCTCTGTGTCTGAACTGCCACAGGCTCTGTCCAGCTTGATTTTCTCTTTACACCCACTCCTTTCCCTCCGAGCTGATGACAACTACAGTCTGGCCTGTGAAAACCTATCCAAGTATAGACTCTGCCTTTCCAACCCACTGATACAGGACCAAATGAGGGAATCACATACTGTATAATAACTTAGCTTTTTAGGGTATTTTAGTCTCAAAAATTAGATTTAGATGAAGAGGATTATTTCATCCCATGTCAGCTGAGACTGGCACAGCGCCACACGCGACCCTCCAGTGGAGGATAAAGAAGTAGATAATGGATGGAAGGATTATGTCAGGGATACAAGAATATATAAATTTAGATTAAAATGCTATAAAATATAGATCTTATCAATAGATAAGATGTTAATGATTTTCTCTTTTTCAGTATTGCGTTCCCTAGTCACACATGTCAAATAGTTTCCTTTTCAACAACTTTTGCTACAAAGTCAGCAAACGTCACTGACATCTGAATGAACCCACTCGCTCGAATTCTTCAAGAAATTAGATTAGACGAGATTATACGTGATTGATCCCACACCCAAGAAAGTGGAACCCTCTTAAATCAGAGCAGTGCCATGCCGTTGCGGCAGAAGGCACGCAAATTGAACGTCTGCGGCTCATGGAGTAGATTTGGGAAATGCAGTGTCCTCGTAAAAAAAACACAAATTGGCTGAGTGAGTTCTGAGTGTGGAGGGTGTTTGTGTCTCATCCTGACTGTGAAGCTGTGAGAAAGATCAAGGAGGAAACGTCTTGTCACTGTGTTCCATTTGTCTGTCTGTGGACACTCAGGACACAGTCCAGTGAAGAGTAGATGCAGTTGCGCTGTTGACTCTGGAGTCACTGACCATGGGCTTTCTAGCACTTCCCCCCCTCAGTTGTAAGGGACTGTGCGTGACACAAGCGCTCTGCTGAGTCCCCTGTTACTCTTCTGGACTCTCCATGCCTCCTTAACCAGCAACCTGACCCCATCGACTGCTTTAAAACAACTCCTTGAAACCTCAGGCTTCCTTTGTCAATGGCTCAAATGTCAAAAATCTGTTTTTTGAGTTTATCCCCTCTTGTTTGGCCTGAGCTGCTCTACATCATCGCTCCCCCCGTTAATGCTTGTCCTACTTTATCGCTCTATAGTCTGTTTGTGCACAATACCTTCTCCTTTTTCAGGTTAATTACCTGATACTATTGTATGACCACAGCCAATGACAATGTTCAGTTTATCTGGTTAATCTTTTGCATCCTAAAAACAGAAATCAATAGTAAGAATTGTGTTGTTAGAGCCATAACATCTTTAAATTGTTTAAACAAACAACAACAACAACATTAAATTGACATCAATATAAAATGCTGTTTCAGTGACTTTTTTAGTATCAGAGTTAAATACTTTGGAATATTCTACCTGTCTCCTTTGGCTCAGTTTGGTAACTCACTCTCTAGTCCTGGCTTACAATGAGGGGGGGTCTACTGAGAGATATAGTGGTGATAATAGAACCAGTTCATCTGGTTGAGCAGTGCACTGGTGTTGTTTTTTTCACTGGATCTTGCTCCACACGGCACCAGGGGGCATATACTGACCCTGCCCACCAGCCATTGTGAGCAATTCTCTACGAATAATAAAAAAAAAAAAAAAGTATCTCAAATGTCA
The DNA here is from genome assembly GCF_963457635.1 of Microchirus variegatus. Classification (NCBI taxonomy): domain Eukaryota; kingdom Metazoa; phylum Chordata; class Actinopteri; order Pleuronectiformes; family Soleidae; genus Microchirus; species Microchirus variegatus. Next base: position 22,297,667 of record NC_139810.1, read on the forward strand.
AAGGATGGGAATGGCACAGTACCAAAACAAAACAAAGCTCCACATTGAATCCTTTGTCAAACCAGTCCCAGGTCAAACAAGAAAGGCCTAGCTGGAAGAGAGCGTATGTGGGCAGCATGGCAACATAACAGGCAACAAATATATTTGGCATCTCTGTCGTATTTCATCCCCAATATGGGCCGGTGGCTGTGGAACTAAAAGCAGCCGCAGCTCCGTCCATTAAACTACTGCTTTTAGCCTCTCGTAAAAACAGGAAGTGCGAGATTGTATCACTGTGGGAGAAAGTGAAATGAAATTAGCTAAATTGGGTTACTTGGCTCAAATTACCCAAATCTAGCGAGAAAGGAAACGTTCCCCTCTGCTTTCTTCCTTTGCCGCAGAAGAAAACTCTGCTCTTTGCTCACATTCACCTGGAACAATATATTTTTGCACCTGTATTTTTTGAAAAGTTGTTGCCTCACACCCATTTGCACACAGTCCCACTTATATTTGTTTACATTACCTGAGGCTGTAACTGACACATTTAAACATTAGTGGCTTCAGTGTGTGTTCAAAGCTGCAGCTCTCATGAATATTAACTGGGTTTATTTGGGTTTTCTGTGTGAAATGTCTATGGAACATACTTCTACAGTGTATTAAGTATCTACTTAGTGCAGTTGATGCGTTTAGGTCACAACATTATGAATATAACCACTTAAACTATTCATGAATCAGTGATAAATTATAGCAAAACAATGTTGAAAATGAACGATACGTTGCATTCCAGAACTCTTGGATTCAAAAGTCTTGTTTCGCTGAAGCAGCATTCCAGAAATATTATTGCCAAGACTTTTGCTCTTTGCAGTAATGTACAGTATATATACATTTATAAATACACTATAACAACAATCAGAAATAATCAATATTTAACTCATTGTTTAGGTACTACTGGAAATCCAAATTTCTTTACTGTTTGTAGTGAAATTTTATCTGTTATTATCTATTTATTTTATGTGGTCAATAGCTGTTTTTTAAAACTTTATATGATATTTATATATATATATATATATATACAGTATATATATATATATACAGTATATATATATATATATATATAATGAAATTGCGGCAGTCCTCGAAGACAGACAGAGGAGAAGCATAAAGCAGCTCAGAGGTCAGACAAGAGAAACGTTACTACTTCTAAACTACTTCTATAAACAGGACACATTCCTCCTGTAATTCTGAACATCTGGTATGCATGTTGTGTCTCCCGCCTCTCCTGTATAGGATTTATAAAGAAAGTTGATCCAAAGCCCTTATATGCACAGTTACATCCTGTATTACAGTTATTACTGTAAATGAACTGCCTGGTATTTTATTTCTTTAAAAAAAAAAAAAAAATTAAAAATAGTTTTTTTAATGAGTTTTGGGCAGTTTTTTTTTTATTAGGTCTATGTCATGAGAAATGAGTTAGCTTCATAATCTCCAGGCGTCACGCCTTTACTGTACCTCCATCCCAACATGATTCATGGTCGTGGTGAGTGAGCAGTGTTGAGCTGATGTGGAAAAAGTAATGTAAAATACTTGCATGTGTTATTCCACCACTGCACACGTGTTAGTTATAGGAACAAGTGTGTGTGTGTGTGTGTCATTTTCCATACATCCAAATAACAGTGTGAACATCATGGCGTGGCCTGCGATGGGTTAACAGGGCTGGGTGGTGTGTGTGTGTGTGTGTGTGTGTGTGTGTGTGTGTGTGTGTGTGTGTGTGTGTGTGTGTGTGTGTGTGTGTGTGTGTGTGTGTGTGTGTGTGTGTGTGTGTGTGTGTGTGTGTTCTTGTACTTGCGGCATACTGAGGACCAGTGAGGGTTTTTAACCAACAAAGTGAGGTCATTTTTACAGAGTGAGGACATTTTGGCCGGTCCTGTTTTTGTAAAATTTTGGACCAAAAATTTTGGGTCAAATTTTGTTTTCAAATTTTGGATGACATAGTATAGTGTGACTTTTTTGTCAAATTTTAGACCAAAAATTTTTGGTCATTCTTTTTTTTTCAAATTTTCGACCAATGTAATTTTTTTTTTCAAATTTTAGACCTAATTTCTTTTTTTCTAACTTTCGACCAATTTTTTTTTTTCAAATTTTAGACCAACATTTTTTTTCAAATTTTAGACCAAATTTTTTTTTCAAATTTTAGACCAAAATTTATTTTAAAATTTTAGACCACCATGTTTTTTTCAAATTTGTATTTCAACTTTTGGATGACATAGTATAGTATGATGTTTTTCTCAAATTTTGGACCAAAAATTTTGGGTCAGTTTTTTTTTTCAAATTTTGGACCAACATTTTTTTTTTCAAATTTTGGACCAAATTTTTTTTTTCTAATTTTGGACCAACATTTTTTTTTCTAATTTTGGACCAAATCATTTTTTACAAATTTTTTTTCGACTTTTGAATGACAGTATAGTATGAAGTTTTTGTCAAATTTTGGACCAAAAAAAATCATGAAGTGTCAGTAGATATTAGTAATTGTGTTGATTTATAAAGTGGAAATGCTGGTCCTCACTTTGTCAGCAACCCAGTCCTCAGTATGCAGCAAGTACAAGAATGTGTGTGTGTATGTGTGTTAGACGGCAGCCTGAGTTATAGCAACAGGTTAAAAGTCAAGCTGACTGCTCGTTTGTGGCCCAGGCTTATGAGGTACTGTTGATACTGGGGCAAATGAGGGTTCCCAAACAATCACTCATGTCTCTTCAAAGAGAAACGCTGAGGCAATCAGTTTTCCGGGGGCTGGCAAACTCTCTCATATTGTTGTGCTTCCTCATTTTTTCAAGCTTTTTGGCTCCTTCAAGGAAGCAATTAGTCAAAAGCTTCTGTCATTTAGCTTGTGTTTTTTTTTTCGTTTTTTTTTCTAACCATGGTCTTAAGGACATAAAACACTGCAGATGATTTAAACAAAATGCAAAGCATGTGGGATTTAATTTGAGCCACACTAAACGTGCTGCCATGTTCTGAGATAAAGTATTCAACAGGCCTGTTGACAGGCCCGTGCTGTGACGGTTGTCATTAAGAGCAAAAAATACTGCCTGAACAATACTGAAACTCAGGAGGAGTGCAGAGTTGTAGGATGCTGAATGTCAACACAGGAAGTGAGGTCATGTGTAAGTCCCCAAAACTTCGTCCTGTGCTCTGCCTTTGGCGCCAGAAGTCTCTAAAATCCCAGTGACACACACCACCGTAAACACACACCACACAACTTTGAATCATCAAGCAGACACAGAAAAAAGGGGGAAATGCAAAGTTTGGTTATAAAAGAAACTAATGCTTGTGTTTCATGCTTTTCAGAGTTCTATGAACCTGCCTCCAGACAAAGCCCGGCTCCTCAGGCAGTATGACAACGAGAAGAAATGGGACCTGATCTGCGACCAGGTGCTTAAAAATACATTTTAAAAACCACACATCAAGCCTGTACTTAAAAGAAAACACACACACACACACCTTCAGCAAACACACATTATAATCTGTTTTTGTTTGTTGTGTGTCTTCAGGAGAGGTTTCAAGTGAAGAATCCTCCTCACACCTACATCCAGAAGCTGCGAGGATACCTCGACCCTCGAGCCACTCGCAAGGTGGGGTGATACAAATGACCTTTGTGTATATAGGTTCAGCCAAAGACTGTTTACATGAACCTATTCAAAGGTCCAGTGTTTATTGTCAGAAATTATGTTAAATATGTTTGTATAAGTGCTTTAAAGGAAGAAAAATAATGACGTTTTGTCACCTAAGAGTAATCCTTTGATATTTACTTCCAATTTATATGTTGGACGCCATATTTCTACATTAGCCTAAACAGATGAATCAGACACTATTGTTGCATAGAGAGACTGTGCCAGTGGAAGACTGGAGAGAGTTTCATAAGACTTTTTATGTGAAGGCCAATGTAGTTCCCTGACATACTTGGAAAATGAAGGAGTTTCTCATACACTGGTCCCGCAGTCTCGCCATTAGATGTTAGTAATTCTTTCACACTGGACCTTTAATAACCCGCGGACAATGATGAATCTGCAGCACAACTGATTCTCTGCTTTTAATTCTGTCCCACAGAAGTTTCGGAGGCGGGTGCAGGAATCCACAAAAGTCTTAAGGGAGCTCGAGATATCACTGAGGACAAATCACATTGGGTAAAAAAAACTAAATTCTACCCCGTTTTCTTTTTTCAAAATAATGAAATCCATTTATTGGTGCACAAAGCTCATGAGGAAACCACATTATTGTTTTCATTTGTAAAGAGAAGTGATCTTCCTGCTGCACAGACTCACAACAGTCTCTCTCTCTGGTGCCCTGATCTCCTCCATTGTTTCTAACTTGCCAAGCTCTGCAGCTCCACTTCATAGCGCTGGTCCTCATAATGCCCAGATGGTAGCCATTGTGCTGCCTCGTCCACTCCCCCGTGGTGTTGAGCAGGAAGCTTTGTTGTGTGTGCCAGAGGGACAGGAAGCCTGGCTGACCAATGCTGAAAAGCACAAACACACACACATGCACACACACAAAATGCTTTTAAATATATGTTTGTCATATCCTAAAGCAAACAATGCGTTGTATTACTTTGCCACACTTTCTAGCCTTTGGCCTCACTCACGGTGAGTGAGGTGAGATACCTTCTCCTCAGACTAAAACTGGGCCTTTGACTTCCCACTGCATTCACAGAGCGCCACCGATAACTCCTATTCTGTATTTGACATATTCAATCTATTTCCCTGAAAAGGCTCAAAGGCAAGTTTAAAAAGGGAGTGCTATTTTCAGAGGAAAAAAAACTTCTGTGGGTGGGATTAAGCGCAGCAGATGCTGGTTTACTGTGTGTCTGGTCCTGGGCCCTTTGTAATGTGTTATTCCTGAGATTGCCAAGAAAATCTGAAATAGCATCTAGCGGGAGAAAAGTCGGAGGAGGGAGCGGAAAGGAAGCAGGACGGGAAGGAGTGGGGGGGTCAGAGCCAAGGAGGGAGAGAGGGGAGAATGGAGAGGTGGGGTGTTAGACAGGAAACTGATGATCAATCCCACCTCCTTGAACCCCCCCCTCCCTCCCAGCACCTATGTTACTGCTTTGTTTGCTTTCTTCTGTTCCTCTACTCACCTCGGTTCCCGTTTCACCTCTCTCCTTCCCTCCACTACTTTGAGATTCCTGATTGCTTTCCTGCCATTGGCTGACCAGCAGTTTCAAGACTATTTTAAGAACCTTTCACCCTAATTCTACCCCCCCCGAACCCCTTACCCGTCCTCAGACAGGCCCACTGTATGAAGGAGGAAAAGGGGGGAACGGGGTCTGTGTGGGAGGCAGACTTATTATACTGTTGGCTGTCACAGATTCAAAGTGAGCCCAGCTCCTTGAGCCTCATGCCCTCCGCATTCCTTCTCTCATCGCAGTGGGACTTTGTTTGGAGTCGTTTCTCGCTCCAGAAAACTGGAGTTAAATGGGGTTTGTGGGGGGGGGTGTGGGTCCCCCTTTAATTTTCTTTCCATTGCACTTTTGCCATATATCTGTCAGTCATGGAAGCGACGCCCGCTTTCCTCAAAGAGGGAGAAATAGTCTAATGCAGTGTAGTAGGACTGCAATTGTCCCATCATCAAATAATCTGCCAGTTTGTTTGCTTAAAGGTGCATTATGTAATAAATCTAAAGCAACTGGCCATAAAATCCCCTAATATGTCACAGAGACTCAGGAATAATGTTCATATAACAAACTCACCAACAACAACAGTACAGACAAAATATTTGCATGAAAAAAATATTTATTTATGTTTTGAAATCATGTTTTTGCATGTGGCGCCACCTACCGCCGTCTACCAATCATTGCAGTCGGTAGAGTCTCAGCTGCCGAGCAACCACGGGTTGCCAGTTACGTCAGAAAACGAAACCTAAAAGACCTCGGTATTTTGAATTTGAATGTAGTAATCGTTTTTGGCCACATTCTTACATATGGCACTTATTAGTCGATCAATTATTTGTTCTGTAAAACATCACAAATCAAGTGTATGTAGGCTAAATTGTACAGTCATCCATTGCCTCAAAGGTTTCACTCCATATAACAGATTCTCTAATATTCTTCTTTAAAATATTCTTCAATATTCGCCCAGTATGTTAGGACATTTCTCCTAACAAAATAAACGCTACTATTGTCTTCTTTAATTAATGAAAATTAGTGGATTGACTATGACCTGAGTTTTTAATAAATAATATCATTGCCAGTGTTCATATCGCTCTCCTTTTCTCCACTAACGGGTATCACCCAGTCTGAAAGGATAAGGGTGTGTTGTGGATCTGGTGCCCTCCTGACCCTCTTGATTCTTGTGCGTCACAGGTGGGTCAGGGAGTTCCTCAATGATGAGAACAGAGGTCTTGACATCCTGGTGGAGTATCTGTCTTTCGCCCAGTGTGCCGTCATGTGAGTATTTTTTGCGCTAGTTACACTTCGTACACTCTGACACAAACACACGCCTCTTTGACCGTGGTCCAAAAACCTTTTCAAAGGAACTGGGTTGGGCAGTGAATCCAGCTGCTGGGTTAACTCACTGTGTACTGTAATGAACTGCTTGTTGCGTCTATGATGAACCCTTTGCACATTGCTTTGTTTGTATACCTTGTTGCATACTTGGCAAACTCAGTCTGTTTCTGGACAGAGGCTATGTGGTGTAGTCTTGAGCTATACTTAACCTGAATGGGTTAAAATCTGTGTGCTGGGCTTTATTGTGCAGCTTGATGACACCTCTTGTGATCACCCCTGGCTCTCTACCAGTCTGCCCCACTAACCTAAGCTCCCCCCTGCCTCTAATGTACACCCTCTGCCTCTGTGTCGGCTTGTTTGTCTGTCTGTATGTGGCCCAGGTTGGATTTTGAGGGGCTGGAGAATGGGGAGGAAGGCTTCTTGGACAAGGCTAAATCTTGGAGCAGGTCTATAGAGGATCTGCACCATACAGGCACCCAACCCTTCTGTAACACACTGGTGCGCTCTGCCCGCCAGTCTGTTCTCCGGTATGTATTTCCAAGCCAGCTTCCCCCGCTATTACCTGTCCCTGTTGCCTTGCTCTGCTAACCTTGAATGCTGTAAACATATATTGGCATGTCAACCAGTTGTCTTGGTGCTGATTTTGGCAAGATGCCTGAATGGTTGATACGTTCATGGTCGGATGACCTCCTCCCTCTTGACCTTAAGACTCTGCCCTTCAAACTCAATCTCAATCAGACGATGTGGCCATTTGGGAGATCGAAAGCGGACGTTTCTACCCTTTTGCACTGTGCCTCACTTTGTTCATATTCCTCCCACATCTGTCCACATGTGTGTCTTCAGATGAGAGCCAGCTGTGAGCAGCACCTCATACTGCTGACAGCTGTGAATCCTTTCTTTGTCACTAAGCTGTACACAAACAGCAGACAAGTGAGATGGGATTTAGAGATATCAGGGTTTATGAAAAGAAAAGGACTTAAAGAATATTTTTAGATTCACAAAAAAAGATATCCAAGATAGGTGTTCAAAATATATTTAAATGCATATTATTCAAAACTGCTGAACCATGAAATTATGTGAAAGCCAGTTTTACACTATATTACAAGTAATATAGGCACACAATGACTGTGCAATACAGTTGCATAACAGCAGTTTTGGTCTGTGTGCTGTTGACTTCAGCGACGAAACGAGGCTCCCATAATGCATCTGTGACCTCAAAAGCCATCTAAGTTTTTCCTGTCAGACCTCACTCTCTGTAATTTTCTCTCTCTGTTTCTCTCCATGCGACACACTTCAAATAAGAGTCGTAAACTTAAAACACAAACTACAGAAACCAGCCATTATTAATAACACATCTAACGTAAGCCCTTAGAGGAGTTTGATCACTGAATCGCTACCAGATATTAACTTGTGCCATCTGTTGCAGCTATGGCTCAGTCTCGAATACCAAAACCATCAAAAACTCCCGCCTTGTGAGCCAAAAGGATGATGTGCATGTGTGCATCATGTGCTTGAGAGCAATCATGAACTATCAGGTAACAAACCACAACGCTCGCAGACACACACAGACATAGATAATGTCAGATTACTGTAAATGTGAGGATTGTGCTGCATATACACCCAGATATTCATGACCCAACCTTGTTCTCCTCTTTCCTTGTGTCTTCCTCATGCAGTATGGTTTCAATATGGTCATGTCCCACGCACACGCGGTCAATGAAATTGCTCTCAGTATGAACAATAAGAACTCACGGTAAGAACTGAGGCCCCCGTCTCCATAGGGCTGGGCCAAACAAAGGGGGAAACCCTGCAGCCAGTTCATATGATATGCTTCTTATTCTCCATGGGGCTCGGCTTATCTCTGAACGCTATATACAGACTGTTTAAGGAATGTTTACTAAAGGGAGATTAGTGGTTAACCACTGGGGTTGATCAATTCATAATAAAGTTGCGAAGGATAAACTCTTAAAAAGCAATTAAGACATGAGTATGAATTATAAATGTAAGCCTATTTCTGATGTATTTGCACATGTTTTGATGATGAATTGGAATGTATCCAGGTATGTTGTCTAATAAACACTTCTTGTAATTCTAGGACAAAAGCCTTAGTTCTTGAGCTGCTTGCTGCTGTCTGTCTAGTCCGTGGAGGTCATGAGATCATCCTTTCAGCATTTGACAACTTCAAAGAGGTGCCCAAAGCGACATTTAAATGAATTCTGTTTCCATTACCATCTAAAACTGTTGACAGGTTAATGGTATTATATTGCTAATCCTGTGAGGATGAAACATTGAAAAAAAAAAATGAAAAGATGACATTCTATATATCCAATTCCATTAATTCAGTGATGTGGCACTTTACAAATGCTGCAAGTGTAAGCTTGGCCTGTGGTGGTGGGCCTGTCTGAGGTTATTAGTCACAAAACAACACCAGATTTACATCAAACCTGAACATTCATAAGGCTCAACCCCCTGATGGGAACCAGTGGACCACAAAGGTTTGCTTATCCTAAGTTTCGGTATGTCGTCCAAAATTTGACCAAAAATTCTCACTTTAGCAATGTCGTCCAAAATTTGACCTAAAAGTCTTACTATAGTTTGTCATCCAAAATTTGACGAAAAAGTCATACTATAGCAGGTCGTCCAAAATGTGACCAAAAAGTCATACTATAGCATGTTGTCCAAAATCTGAAAATTTTAAAAAAATATATATATTTTGGTCCAAAATGTAACAAAAACGTCATACTATACTATGTCTTCAAAAATCGGGAATTTTTATTGACTTTTTTTTTTTTCCCCAAAATGTGACCAACACGTCATGTCGTCGACCTCGATGTCATACCACACTATTTCGTCCAAAATCTGACCAATTTTTTGAAAAAGAATTTTGGTCCAAAATTTGACAAAAACGTCATACTATACTATGTCGTCCAAAATCTGACGAATTTTCTGAAAAAAAAATGTTGGTCCAAAATTTGACAAAAACGTCATACTATACTAGTTCGTCCAAAATCAGAATTTTTTTTAGAAATTTTATTTTTAGCCCAAAATGTGACCAAAACGTCATACTATACTATGTCGTCGACTTCAATGTCATACTACACTATTTCATCCAAAATCTGACCAATTTTTTGAAAAAGAATTTTGGTCCAAAATTTGACAAAAACGTCATACTATACTATGTCGTTCAAAATCAGGATTTTTTTTTTAAATGTAATTTTTAGCCCAAAATGTGACCAAAACGTCATACTAAACTATGTCGTCAACCTCAATCTCATACTACACTGTTATGTCCAAAATCTGACAATTTTTTGAAAAAAAAAGTTTGGGTCCAAAATTTAACAAAAACGTCATACTATACTATGTCGTCCAAAATCTGATTTTTTTTTTTTTAGCCCAAAATGTGACCAAAACATCATACTATACCATATCGTCGACCTCAATGTCATACTACACAACTTCGTCCAAAATCTGACCAGTTTTTTTGAAAAAAAAATGTTGGTCCAAAATTTGACAAAAACGTCATACTACACTATTTCGTCCAAAATCTGACAATTTTTAGAAAAAAAAATTTTGGTCCACAATTTGACAAAAATGTCATACTATACTATGTCTTTCAAAATCAGAATTTTTTTTTTTAATTTAATTTTTAGCCCAAAATGTGACCAAAACGTCACACTTAACTATATCGTCGACCTCAATCTCATACTACACTATTATGTCTAAAATCGGACCATTTTTTTGAGAAAAAATGTGGGTCCAAAATTGAACAAAAACGTCATACCTGTCGTCCAAAATCTGTTTTTTTTTTTTTTAGCCCAAAATGTGACCAAAACGTCATACTATACCATGTCGTCGACCTCAATGTCATATTACACTATTTCGTCCAAAATCTGACCATTTTATTGAAATAAAAAGTTTTCGTCCAAAATTTGACAAAAACGTCATACTATACTATGTCGTCGACTTCAATGTCATACTACACTATTTTGTCCAAAATCTGACCATTTAAAAAAAAAAAAAATTGGGTCCAAAATTTGACAAAAACGTCATACTATACTATGTCGTCCAAAATCAGAATTAATTTTTTTTTAAATTTTATTTCTAGCCCAAAATGTGACCAAAACGTCATATTAAACTATGTCGTCGACCTCAATCTCATACGACACTATTATGTCCAAAATCTGACAATTTTTTTGAAAAACAAATTTTGGTCCAAAATTAAACAAAACGTCATACTATACTATGTCGTCCAAAATTGAACAATGTTTTTTTGGGGCGTTTTTGCCTTGTTAACGGATAGTATAGTAGAGAGAGGAGGGGAATGACATGAAGGAAAAACCGCTGGGTGTAGGATTTGAACCAGGGTTGTCTATAGCAAGAACTATAGCCTCAACACATGGGGCAGGTTGGGTGCTCTACCATCTGAGCTAAACACAACGTCTTATCATACTATGTCGTCGATCTAAATCTCATACTACACTATTTCGTCCAAAATCTGACCAATTTTTTGAAAAAGAATTTTGGTCCAAAATTTGACAAAAACGTCATACTATACTATGTCGTCCAAAATCAGATTTTTTTTTTTGAAATTTTATTTTTACCCCAAAATGTGACCAAAACGTCATACTAAACTATGTCGTCGACCTCAATCTCATACTACACTATTATGTCCAAAATCTGACGATTTTTTGAAAAAAGAATTTTGGTCCAAAATTTGACAAAAACGTCATACTATATACTATGTCGTCCAAAATCAGACATTTTTTTAGAAATTTTATTTTTAGCCCAAAATGTGACCAAAAAGTCATACTAAACTATGTCGTCAACCTCAATCTCATACTACACTATTATGTCCAAAATCTGACTATTTTTTTGAAAGAAAAATGTTGGTCCAAAATTTGACAAAAACGTCATACTATACTATGTCGTCCAAAATCAGAATTTTTTTTAGAAATTTTATTTTTAGCCCAAAATGTGACCAAAACGTCATACTATACTATGTCGTCGACTTCAATGTCATACTACACTATTTCATCCAAAATCTGACAATTTTTTGAAAAAAAACATTTGGGTCCAAAATTTGACTAAAACGTCATACTATACTATGTCGTTCAAAATCAGGATTTTTTTTTGAAATGTTATTTTTAGCCCAAAATGTGACCAAAACGTCATACTAAACTATGTCGTCAACCTCAGTCTCATACTACACTGTTATGTCCAAAATCTGACCATTTTTTTGAAAAAAAGTATTTTGGTCCAAAATTTAACAAAAACGTCATACTATACTATGTCGTCCAAAATCTGAATTTTTTTTTTTTAGCCCAAAATGTGACCAAAACGTCATACTATACCATGTCGTCGACCTCAATGTCATACTACACTACTTCGTCCAAAATCTGACCAGTTTTTTTGAAAAAAAAATGTTGGTCCAAAATTTGACAAAAACGTCATACTACACTATTTCGTCCAAAATCTGACAATTTTTTGAAAAAAAAGGTTTTGGTCCACAATTTGACAAAAATGTCATACTATACTATGTCTTTCAAAATCAGATATTTTTCTTTTAAATTTAATTTTTAGCCCAAAATGTGACCAAAACGTCACACTTAACTATATCGTCGACCTCAATCTCATACTACACTATTATGTCTAAAATCGGACAATTTTTTTGAGAAAAAAATTTGGGTCCAAAATTGAACAAAAACGTCATACCTATGTCGTCCAAAATCTGATTTTTTTTTTTTAGCCCAAAATGTGACCAAAACGTCATACTATACCATGTCGTCGACCTCAATGTCATACTACACTATTTCGTCCAAAATCTGACCATTTTATTGAAAAAAAAAGTTTTCGTCCAAAATTTGACAAAAACGTCATACTATACTATGTCGTCGACTTCAATGTCATACTACACTATTTTGTCCAAAATCTGACCATTTAAAAAAAAAAAAAATTTGGGTCCAAAATTTGACAAAAACGTCATACTATACTATGTCGTCCAAAATCAGAATTAATTTTTTTTGAAATTTTATTTCTAGCCCAAAATGTGACCAAAACGTCATATTAAACTATGTCGTCGACCTCAATCTCATACGACACTATTATGTCCAAAATCTGACAATTTTTTTGAAAAACAAATTTTGGTCCAAAATTTAACAAAACGTCATACTATACTATGTCGTCCAAAATTGAACAACGTTTTTTTGGGGCGTTTTTGCCTTTTTAACGGATAGTATAGTAGAGAGAGGAGGGGAATGACATGAAGGAAAAACCGCTGGGTGTGGGATTTGAACCAGGGTTGTCTATAGCAAGAACTATAGCCTCAACACATGGGGCAGGTTGGGTGCTCTACCATCTGAGCTAAACACAACGTCTTATCATACTATGTCGTCGATCTAAATCTCATACTACACTATTTCGTCCAAAATCTGACCAATTTTTTGAAAAATAATTTTGGTCCAAAATTTGACAAAAACGTCATACTATACTATGTCGTCCAAAATCAGATTTTTTTTTTTGAAATTTTATTTTTACCCCAAAATGTGACCAAAACGTCATACTAAACTATGTCGTCGACCTCAATCTCATACTACACTATTATGTCCAAAATCTGACCATTTTTTGAAAAAAGAATTTTGGTCCAAAATTTGACAAAAACGTCATACTATATACTATGTCGTCCAAAATCAGACATTTTTTTAGAAATTTTATTTTTAGCCCAAAATGTGACCAAAACGTCATACTCAACTATGTCGTCGACCTCAATCTCATACTACACTATTATGTCCAAAATCTGACTATTTTATTGAAAGAAAAATGTTGGTCCAAAATTTGACAAAAACGTCATACTATACTATGTCGTCCAAAATCAGAATTTTTTTTAGAAATTTTATTTTTAGCCCAAAATGTGACCAAAACGTCATACTATACTATGTCGTCGACTTCAATGTCATACTACACTATTTTATCCAAAATCTGACAATTTTTTGAAAAAAAACATTTGGGTCCAAAATTTGACTAAAACGTCATACTATACTATGTCGTTCAAAATCAGGATTTTTTTTTGAAATGTTATTTTTAGCCCAAAATGTGACCAAAACGTCATACTAAACTATGTCGTCAACCTCAGTCTCATACTACACTGTTATGTCCAAAATCTGACCATTTTTTTGAAAAAAAGTATTTTGGTCCAAAATTTAACAAAAACGTCATACTATACTATGTCGTCCAAAATCTGAATTTTTTTTTTTAGCCCAAAATGTGACCAAAACGTCATACTATACCATGTCGTCGACCTCAATGTCATACTACACTACTTCGTCCAAAATCTGACCAGTTTTTTTGAAAAAAAAATGTTGGTCCAAAATTTGACAAAAACGTCATACTACACTATTTCGTCCAAAATCTGACAATTTTTTGAAAAAAAAGGTTTTGGTCCACAATTTGACAAAAATGTCATACTATACTATGTCTTTCAAAATCAGATATTTTTTTTTTAAATTTAATTTTTAGCCCAAAATGTGACCAAAACGTCACACTTAACTATATCGTCGACCTCAATCTCATACTACACTATTATGTCTAAAATCGGACCATTTTTTTGAGAAAAAAATTTGGGTTCAAAATTGAACAAAAACGTCATACCTATGTCGTCCAAAATCTGATTTTTTTTTTTTTAGCCCAAAATGTGACCAAAACGTCATACTATACCATGTCGTCGACCTCAATGTCATACTACACTATTTCGTCCAAAATCTGACCATTTTATTGAAAAAAAAAGTTTTCGTCCAAAATTTGACAAAAACGTCATACTATACTATGTCGTCGACTTCAATGTCATACTACACTATTTTGTCCAAAATCTGACCATTTAAAAAAAAAAAAAATTTGGGTCCAAAATTTGACAAAAACGTCATACTATACTATGTCGTCCAAAATCAGAATTAATTTTTTTTGAAATTTTATTTCTAGCCCAAAATGTGACCAAAACGTCATATTAAACTATGTCGTCGACCTCAATCTCATACGACACTATTATGTCCAAAATCTGACAATTTTTTTGAAAAACAAATTTTGGTCCAAAATTTAACAAAACGTAATACTATACTATGTCGTCCAAAATTGAACAACGTTTTTTTGGGGCGTTTTTGCCTTTTTAACGGATAGTATAGTAGAGAGAGGAGGGGAATGACATGAAGGAAAAACCGCTGGGTGTGGGATTTGAACCAGGGTTGTCTATAGCAAGAACTATAGCCTCAACACATGGGGCAGGTTGGGTGCTCTACCATCTGAGCTAAACACAACGTCTTATCATACTATGTCGTCGATCTAAATCTCATACTACACTATTTCGTCCAAAATCTGACCAATTTTTTGAAAAATAATTTTGGTCCAAAATTTGACAAAAACGTCATACTATACTATGTCGTCCAAAATCAGATTTTTTTTTTTGAAATTTTATTTTTACCCCAAAATGTGACCAAAACGTCATAATAAACTATGTCGTCGACCTCAATCTCATACTACACTATTATGTCCAAAATCTGACCATTTTTTGAAAAAAGAATTTTGGTCCAAAATTTGACAAAAACGTCATACTATATACTATGTCGTCCAAAATCAGACATTTTTTTAGAAATTTTATTTTTAGCCCAAAATGTGACCAAAACGTCATACTCAACTATGTCGTCGACCTCAATCTCATACTACACAATTATGTCCAAAATCTGACTATTTTATTGAAAGAAAAATGTTGGTCCAAAATTTGACAAAAACGTCATACTATACTATGTCGTCCAAAATCAGAATTTTTTTTAGAAATTTTATTTTTAGCCCAAAATGTGACCAAAACGTCATACTATACTATGTTGTCGACTTCAATGTCATACTACACTATTTCATCCAAAATCTGTCAATTTTTTGAAAAAAAAAATTGGGTCCAAAATTTGACAAAAACGTCATACTATACTATGTCGTTCAAAATCAGGTCTTTTTTTGAAATGTTATTTTTAGCCCAAAATGTGACCAAAACGTCATACTAAACGATGTCGTCAACCTCAGTCTCATACTACACTGTTATGTCCAAAATCTGACCATTTTTTTGAAAAAAAGTATTTTGGTCCAAAATGTAACAAAAACGTCATACTATACTATGTCGTCCAAAATCTGATTTTTTTTTTTTTAGCCCAAAATGTGACCAAAACGTCATACTATACCATGTCGTCGACCTCAATGTCATACTACACTACTTCGTCCAAAATCTGACCAGTTTTTTTGAAAAAGAAATGTTGGTCCAAAATTTGACAAAAACGTCATACTACACTATTTCGTCCAAAATCTGAAAATTTTTTGAAAAAAAAGGTTTTGGTCCACAATTTGACAAAAATGTCATACTATACTATGTCTTTCAAAATCAGATTTTTTTTTTTAAATTTAATTTTTAGCCCAAAATGTGACCAAAACGTCACACTTAACTATATCGTCGACCTCAATCTCATACTACACTATTATGTCTAAAATCGGACCATTTTTTTGAGAAAAAAATTTGGGTCCAAAATTGAACAAAAACGTCATACCTATGTCGTCCAAAATCTGATTTTTTTTTTTTTAGCCCAAAATGTGACCAAAACGTCATACTATACCATGTCGTCGACCTCAATGTCATACTACACTATTTCGTCCAAAATCTGACCATTTTATTGAAAAAAAAAGTTTTCGTCCAAAATTGGACAAAAACGTCATACTATACTATGTCGTCGACTTCAATGTCATACTACACTATTTTGTCCAAAATCTGACCATTTAAAAAAAAAAAAATTTGGGTCCAAAATTGGACAAAAACGTCATACTATACTATGTCGTCGACTTCAATGTCATACTACACTATTTTGTCCAAAATCTGACCATTTAAAAAAAAAAAAATTTGGGTCCAAAATTTGACAAAAACGTCATACTATACTATGTCGTCCAAAATCAGAATTAATTTTTTTTTAAATTTTATTTCTAGCCCAAAATGTGACCAAAACGTCATATTAAACTATGTCGTCGACCTCAATCTCATACGACACTATTATGTCCAAAATCTGACAATTTTTTTGAAAAACAAATTTTGTTCCAAAATTTAACAAAAACGTCATACTATACTATGTCGTCTAAATTTGAACAACGTTTTTTTGGGGCGTTTTTGCCTTTTTAACGGATAGTATAGTAGAAAGAGGAGGGAGAGAGGTGGGGAATGACATGAAGGAAAAACCGCTGGGTGTGGGATTTGAACCAGGATTGTCTATAGCAAGGACTATAGCCTCAACACATGGAGCAGGTTGGGTGCTCTACCATCTGAGCTTAACACAATGTCTTATCACACTATTGTCGTCGACCTAAATCTCATACTACACTATTTCGTCCAAAATCTGACCAATTTTTTGAAAAAGAATTTTGGTCCAAAATTTGACAAAAACGTCATACTATACTATGTCGTCCAAAATCAGATTTTTTTTTTTGAAATTTTATTTTTACCCCAAAATGTGACCAAAACGTCATACTAAACTATGTCGTCGACCTCAATCTCATACTACACTATTATGTCCAAAATCTGACCATTTTTTGAAAAAAGAATTTTGGTCCAAAATTTGACAAAAACGTCATACTATATACTATGTCGTCCAAAATCAGACATTTTTTTAGAAATTTTATTTTTAGCCCAAAATGTGACCAAAACGTCATACTAAACTATGTCATCGACCTCAATCTCATACTACACTATTATGTCCAAAATCTGACTATTTTTTTGAAAAAAAAATGTTGGTCCAAAATTTAACAAAAACGTTATACTATACTATGTTGTCCAAAATCAGAAATTTTTATTGACATTTTTTTTTTTTACATAAATGTGACCAAAACGTCATACTATACTATGTCGTCGACCTCAGTGTCATACTACATTATTTCGTCCAAAATCTGACGAATTTTTTGAAAAAAAAATGTTGGTCCAAAATTTGACAAAAACGTCATACTATACTATGTCGTCCAAAATCAGAATTTTTTTTAAGAGATTTTATTTTTAACCCAAAATGTGACCAAAACGTCATACTATACTATGTCGTCGACTTCAATGTCATACTACACTATTTCATCCAAAATCTGACGATTAAAAAAAAAAAAAAAAATTGGGTCCAAAATTTGACAAAAACGTCATACTATACTATGTCGTCCAAAATCTGAATTTTTTTTTTTAGCCCAAAATGTGACCAAAACGTCATACTATACCATGTCGTCGACCTCAATGTCATACTACACTACTTCGTCCAAAATCTGACCAGTTTTTTTGAAAAATAAGATTTTGGTCCTCAATTTGACAAAAACGTCATACTATACTATGTCTTTCAAAATCAGAATTTTTTTTTTAAATTTAATTTTTAGCCCAAAATGTGACCAAAACGTCACACTTAACTATATCGTCGACCTCAATCTTATACTACACTATTATGTCTAAAATCGGACCATTTTTTTGAGAAAAAAATTTGGGTCCAAAATTGAACAAAAACGTCATACCTATGTCGTTCAAAATCGGATTTTTTTTTTTTTGCCCAAAATGTGACCAAAACGTCATACTATACCATGTCGTCGACCTCAATGTCATACTACACTATTTTGTCCAAAATCTGACCATTTTATTGAAAAAAAAAGTTTTCGTCCAAAATTTGACAAAAACGTCATACTATACTATGTCGTCGACTTCAATGTCATACTACACTATTTTGTCCAAAATCTGACCATTTAAAAAAAAAAAAAATTTGGGTCCAAAATTTGACCAAAACGTCATACTATACTATGTCGTCCAAAATCAGAATTATTTTTTTTTGAAATTTTATTTCTACCCCAAAATGTGACCAAAACGTCATACTAAACTATGTCGTGGACCTCAATCTCATACTACACTATTATGTCCAAAATCTGACCATTTTTTGAAAAAAGAATTTTGGTCCAAAATTTGACAAAAACGTCATACTATATACTATGTCGTCCAAAATCAGACATTTTTTTTTAATTTTATTTTTAGCCCAAAATGTGACCAAAACGTCATACTATACTATGTCGTCGACCTCAGTGTCATACTACATTATTTCGTCCAAAATCTGAAGAATTTATTGAAATAAAAAGTTTTCGTCCAAAATTTGACAAAAACGTCATACTATACTATGTCGTCGACCTCAATCTCATACTACACTATTATGTCCAAAATCTGACTATTTTTTTGAAAAAAAAATGTTGGTCCAAAATTTAACAAAAACGTTATACTATACTATGTTGTCCAAAATCAGAAATTTTTATTGACATTTTTTTTTTTTACATAAATGTGACCAAAACGTCATACTATACTATGTCGTCGACCTCAGTGTCATACTACATTATTTCGTCCAAAATCTGAAGAATTTATTGAAATAAAAAGTTTTCGTCCAAAATTTGACAAAAACGTCATACTATACTATGTCGTCGACCTCAATCTCATACTACACTATTATGTCCAAAATCTGACTATTTTTTTGAAAAAAAAATGTTGGTCCAAAATTTAACAAAAACGTCATACTATACTATGTCGTCCTAAATCAGATTTTTTTTTAGAAATTTTATTTTTAGCCCAAAATGTGAACAAAACGTCATACTATACTATGTTGTCGACTTCAATGTCATACTACACTATTTCATCCAAAATCTGACAATTTTTTGAAAAAAAAATTTGGGTCCAAAAT
This sequence comes from Microchirus variegatus, assembly GCF_963457635.1. Lineage (NCBI taxonomy): Eukaryota > Metazoa > Chordata > Actinopteri > Pleuronectiformes > Soleidae > Microchirus > Microchirus variegatus. The sequence goes on from NC_139810.1 coordinate 22,316,891, forward strand.
TTGACAAAAACGTCATACTATACTATGTCGTTCAAAATCAGGATTTTTTTTTTAAATGTTATTTTTAGCCCAAAATGTGACCAAAACGTCATACTAAACTATGTCGTCAACCTCAATCTCATACTACACTGTTATGTCCAAAATCTGACCATTTTTTTGAAAAAAAGAATTTTGGTCCAAAATTTAACAAAAACGTCATACCTATGTCGTTCAAAATCTGAATTTTTTTTTTTTAGCCCAAAATGTGACCAAAACGTCATCCTATACCATGTCGTCGACCTCAATGTCATACTACACTACTTCGTCCAAAATCTGACCAGTTTTTTTGAAAAAAAAATGTTGGTCCAAAATTTGACAAAAACGTCATACTACACTATTTCGTCCAAAATCTGACAATTTTTTGAAAAAAAAGATTTTGGTCCTCAATTTGACAAAAATGTCATACTATACTATGTCTTTCAAAATCAGAATTTTTTTTTTAAATTTAATTTTTAGCCCAAAATGTGACCAAAACGTCACACTTAACTATATCGTCGACCTCAATCTTATACTACACTATTATGTCTAAAATCGGACCATTTTTTTGAGAAAAAAATTTGGGTCCAAAATTGAACAAAAACGTCATACCTATGTCGTCCAAAATCTGATTTTTTTTTTTTTAGCCCAAAATGTGACCAAAACGTCATACTATACCATGTCGTCGACCTCAATGTCATACTACACTATTTCGTCCAAAATCTGACCATTTTATTGAAAAAAAAAGTTTTCGTCCAAAATTTGACAAAAACGTCATACTATACTATGTCGTCGACTTCAATGTCATACTACACTATTTTGTCCAAAATCTGACCATTTAAAAAAAAAAAAATTTGGGTCCAAAATTTGACAAAAACGTCATACTATACTATGTCGTCCAAAATCAGAATTAATTTTTTTTGAAATTTTATTTCTAGCCCAAAATGTGACCAAAACGTCATATTAAACTATGTCGTCGACCTCAATCTCATACGACACTATTATGTCCAAAATCTGACAATTTTTTTGAAAAACAAATTTTGTTCCAAAATTTAACAAAAACGTCATACTATACTATGTCTTCTAAATTTGAACAACGTTTTTTTGGGGCGTTTTTGCCTTTTTAACGGATAGTATAGTAGAAAGAGGAGGGAGAGAGGTGGGGAATGACATGAAGGAAAAACCGCTGGGTGTGGGATTTGAACCAGGATTGTCTATAGCAAGGACTATAGCCTCAACACATGGAGCAGGTTGGGTGCTCTACCATCTGAGCTTAACACAATGTCTTATCACACTATTGTCGTCGACCTAAATCTCATACTACACTATTTCGTCCAAAATCTGACCAATTTTTTGAAAAAGAATTTTGGTCCAAAATTTGACAAAAACGTCATACTATACTATGTCGTCCAAAATCAGATTTTTTTTTTTGAAATTTTATTTTTACCCCAAAATGTGACCAAAACGTCATACTAAACTATGTCGTCGACCTCAATCTCATACTACACTATTATGTCCAAAATCTGACCATTTTTTGAAAAAAGAATTTTGGTCCAAAATTTGACAAAAACGTCATACTATATACTATGTCGTCCAAAATCAGACATTTTTTTAGAAATTTTATTTTTAGCCCAAAATGTGACCAAAACGTCATACTAAACTATGTCATCGACCTCAATCTCATACTACACTATTATGTCCAAAATCTGACTATTTTTTTGAAAAAAAAATGTTGGTCCAAAATTTAACAAAAACGTTATACTATACTATGTTGTCCAAAATCAGAAATTTTTATTGACATTTTTTTTTTTTACATAAATGTGACCAAAACGTCATACTATACTATGTCGTCGACCTCAGTGTCATACTACATTATTTCGTCCAAAATCTGACGAATTTTTTGAAAAAAAAATGTTGGTCCAAAATTTGACAAAAACGTCATACTATACTATGTCGTCCAAAATCAGAATTTTTTTTAAGAGATTTTATTTTTAGCCCAAAATGTGACCAAAACGTCATACTATACTATGTCGTCGACTTCAATGTCATACTACACTATTTCATCCAAAATCTGACAATTAAAAAAAAAAAAAAAAATTGGGTCCAAAATTTGACAAAAACGTCATACTATACTATGTCGTCCAAAATCTGAATTTTTTTTTTTTAGCCCAAAATGTGACCAAAACGTCATACTATACCATGTCGTCGACCTCAATGTCATACTACACTACTTCGTCCAAAATCTGACCAGTTTTTTTGAAAAATAAGATTTTGGTCCTCAATTTGACAAAAACGTCATACTATACTATGTCTTTCAAAATCAGAATTTTTTTTTTAAATTTAATTTTTAGCCCAAAATGTGACCAAAACGTCACACTTAACTATATCGTCGACCTCAATCTTATACTACACTATTATGTCTAAAATCGGACCATTTTTTTGAGAAAAAAATTTGGGTCCAAAATTGAACAAAAACGTCATACCTATGTCGTTCAAAATCTGATTTTTTTTTTTTTGCCCAAAATGTGACCAAAACGTCATACTATACCATGTCATCGACCTCAATGTCATACTACACTATTTTGTCCAAAATCTGACCATTTTATTGAAAAAAAAAGTTTTCGTCCAAATTTGACAAAAACGTCATACTATACTATGTCGTCGACTTCAATGTCATACTACACTATTTTGTCCAAAATCTGACCATTTAAAAAAAAAAAAATTTGGGTCCAAAATTTGACCAAAACGTCATACTATACTATGTCGTCCAAAATCAGAATTATTTTTTTTTGAAATTTTATTTCTACCCCAAAATGTGACCAAAACGTCATACTAAACTATGTCGTCGACCTCAATCTCATACTACACTATTATGTCCAAAATCTGACCATTTTTTGAAAAAAGAATTTTGGTCCAAAATTTGACAAAAACGTCATACTATATACTATGTCGTCCAAAATCAGACATTTTTTTTGAAATTTTATTTTTAGCCCAAAATGTGACCAAAACGTCATACTAAACTATGTCGTCGACCTCAATCTCATACTACACTATTATGTCCAAAATCTGACTATTTTTTTGAAAAAAAAATGTTGGTCCAAAATTTAACAAAAACGTCATACTATACCATGTTGTCCAAAATCAGAAATTTTTATTGACATTTTTTTTTTTACATAAATGTGACCAAAACGTCATACTATACTATGTCGTCGACCTCAGTGTCATACTACATTATTTCGTCCAAAATCTGAAGAATTTTTTGAAAAATAAATGTTGGTCCAAAATGTGACCAAAACGTCATACTAAACTATGTCGTCGACCTCAATCTCATACTACACTATTATGTCCAAAATCTGACTATTTTTTTGAAAAAAAAATGTTGGTCCAAAATTTAACAAAAACGTCATACTATACTATGTCGTCCTAAATCATATTTTTTTTTAGAAATTTTATTTTTAGCCCAAAATGTGACCAAAACGTCATACTATACTATGTCGTCGACTTCAATGTCATACTACACTATTTCATCCAAAATCTGACAATTTTTTGAAAAAAAAATTTGGGTCCAAAATTTGACAAAAACGTCATACTACACTATTTCGTCCAAAATCTGACAATTTTTTGAAAAAAAAAATTTAGTCCAAAACTTGACAAAAACATCATACTATACTATGTCGTCCAAAATCTGAAATTTTTGTTGAAAACATGTTGTTCAAAATTTGACCAAAAAGTCATAGGTTAGTATGTCGTTTAAAATTTGACCAAAAAGTCATTGGTTAGTATGTCGTCCAAATTTTTACTAAAAAGTCATATTTTAGTTTGTCGTTCCAAAATTTGACCAAAAGTTCATAGGTTAGTATGTCGTCCCAGATTTGACAAAAAAAATCATATTTATTTAAAAATAAAGCAAAACAACAACAACAATCAAACAGAAGCTTGTGGATGGTTTGTCATCACTAGCGTCGCTTCTCATACAGAATATATAAATGAGCTTGTTGTAAAAATAGTAGACTGCGTACAACTGAAATTTTGGGATACAAAAGTAAAAACCTCTGTATTGCTGTATCTATCAGGTGTGTAAAGAGAAGCATCGCTTTGAGAGGCTGATGGATTACTTCCGCAGTGAGGAGGGAAACATCGACTTCATGGTGAGGCAAGCTTATGTCTGTTAGACATAATATATTATTTCTGTTTCGGGTTTACACATGTCTATTCATCAAAAACATTTGGATCTAAATCTGGCGCTTCATTGGTCCAGGTTGCTTGCATGCAGTTCATCAACATTGTTGTCCATTCAGTTGAGGACATGAACTTCAGAGTCCATCTGCAGTATGAATTCACCAAGCTGGGCCTGGATGAGTACCTGGAGGTAAAGAGAAAAGATGCTGCTGGTCAAACCTGACTGTTTCATATGACTGATTCTGATTCACTTTCTCCACATGTCAGAAATGTAAACACACGGAGAGTGACAAGCTGTCGGTGCAGATCCAGGCCTACCTGGATAACGTGTTTGACGTGGGTGGTCTGCTGGAAGATGCAGAGACCAAGAATGCAGCACTGGAGAAGGTGGACGAGCTGGAGGAGCACCTGTCTCATGTAAGTGCACTGCCTGGTTTGGACCACCAACACTGCTCTCTGGTCCCATTTATGGGATTGTTGTGGTTCAGCAGCTATGTAGTTAAACGTGGCTGTTTCTACGTGGTAATTAGAAATCTACTCTGTGTTTGCGTTTCGCGAGTGGTTCACTTTAATGACGGGGTGCAGCGCGTTGGAAAATGTTGTGCATAAAACAATCTCAATATTGTTCTTTCTGTTGGCTGGTTCTTTCTGTGCAGTTGCCTTTGTATCCCACGCTGCTTTGCAAGGGCCTTCTTCGCATGGAAAGGTCGTAGGCAGCCCTGACATCACTTGAGGAATTTCATAACAAACTCTGTTCTCAGTAGTCATGAATGCTGGGGGAGGATTAGGGTGAACATTACCCATGAATTCCTACAAAACACGTGTAATCTGGTCCAAATCGAAATGTTATATCATCCTCTTGCTGTGTCATGCTGCTGCATATATCTTATTTCTTATTGATGATGCCCAGTGTGTATAGAGCGCGTCAGAGGGAATGGATCTGGAAGAGGCGTCTGGGCTGTCGATCAGTTCACAAGCCTCTCATCTCTCTGTCGCTTTCATCGTTGTCTTTTCCAGGTGACGGAAAAGCTGCTGGAGGTTGAGAATGAAACAATGATGAAGGTAGCCGATCTGGAGAAAGTGCTCCTTCAGAAGGACAAGGACCTGCATGCAATACGGGTAATCTGCCGCATGCTGTTTTCATAGCAAAGATCCATTTCATGATCCATTTCATATGCCTGTAGTTGCTGTGATAGCAAATTAGGTGGGCAGGTAACAGGATGTTTCTTTGGGCCGTGCAGTCATTGTGTTGTGCTCTTTATCGCCCTCTGGTGACTCCTTAGGAGACGTACGAGTCAACCAACACGCAGGTCAACACCCTCAGGAGGGTGATCAAGGAGAAGGATGCTGCCTTCCAGAGGCACTTCAACATCGAGAGGAGGCTGCTGGAGCTTGAGCAGCAAGGCACCATTCGTTTGCACAAGAAACCTGATGGGGACATTGCAATTGAGCCTCTTGGTGTGGGTGGTGGAGGAGGAGGAGGAGGTGGAGGTGGTGGTGGTGGCGTTGGTGGTGGCAGCCTTGGGATCCCCCTGGGTGACATTGGGCAGCTGTCTCTGGGTCCAACAACAGCGTCGACAGAACTTGGAGGACCAGACACCAGTTTACCACCAGCCAGTGAAGCTCCTCCTCCCCCTCCCCCACCACCACCACCACCTCCTCCTCCTCCCCTGCCCTTTGCCACAGGTGAGAGATCATGAGTAACAATGACTATGTCTGGTGACACATACATATGAAAGTTGACTCACTTAGAGCACAGCGTCTCAGCGGAGATCTATTTTAATTTGCATGTTAATTCGTGCCAAATCAGGTGATGGGTCACAGCTGTGCTCTTCTAACCCAGACAGGAAGAGGAAACAAAGGCTTGTTTCCTGCGTGCATGTGTGCATGCAGTTCATGTCAGTCTTTTGCAGTAGCTGTCTTTATAAGAACTTTTATTAAAATAGCAAATACTTTAAAAAATTGTATATGGAAGATGATACACAAGAAAGTTTCTGAAAATAAAACATAGGGTTTACAAAGTGTATAATATTATAGATATAGAAAATAGAATGTAGGATTTAAAAAAAGTACATGTAAATGTATTTTATATAAATTAAAATGATGTAAATATTTATTTTAATATTGTCCTTTACATTAATTCCAGGCATGGGTGCACATATTCCACCACCACCGCCTCCACCTCTGCCAGATGCTTGTCCCTCTGTTATCCTTAGTTTGGGTCTATCAGGTGAGAGTCACACCTTGACACTGGAACAGTTGGACTTTCTAGCCTGCTAAAGGGAGTGCAGCAAAAATGATAACATGTATGTATTTTGCAGCTATCAGAATCAAGAGGCCCATCAAGACTAAGTTCCGCTTGCCTGTGTTTAACTGGACGGCCCTGAAGCCCAATCAGATCAACGGCACAGTCTTCAATGAGATCGATGATGAACGCGTGCTAGAGGTAAATCAGTGTTATTTATGAAGTTTAAAGCTCAGGCGTGGTGCTCCATCAGGTCTGTGTGGGCGTGGTTTGGTCATATTGGATTGACAGCGTTGGTTGGCAACATGAGCTACAAACTCACCAGCTGTCATGTCATATTGTGTCAAGATAATATTTCTGAATCCTGCTCTGCATTTGCGCTTTTCCTACTGAGCCCTTACCCACATAAGATCAATGAGAAGAGCCCAGAGAAACAAATGACATAGAAATACTTGTGAAAACTGCTCCAAAAAAATCAAGTCAGTGTGCAGTTTCCCTCTAAAAAGAATGTAGTTGTGACTGTTGCAGACCAGGTACTAAATAAGGTGAATAAAATAATAAATTTGACTTAAGTGAAGATAATGAAGATGATGATGATGATGATGATGATGATGATGATGATGATGATACATACAATAAAGAGAGTTCAGGTGACTTTTAATGATACATTCAGAATATTGCTCTCATGATCCTAAGATGGATAAGTGCTCGTCATATGTTTGTCACCAGTAATATTCCCACTTTTCATGCTGTGTTGAAGAGTTGTACATATACATGTATGAGTTGATCCAGCAAATTTAGTCATAATCACCTTAATGGAACATCGACACAGATGCCTGTATATGCTGTCATCTTTCTAGTCTTTTACTTTCACAGGAGCCATGTGTCTGAAAAAAAAAAAAAAAAGAATGAAATTACTGTCAGTAAGAAGTAGAATAATAAGTTGACTGTCCCCTTTCCTGCAGGAACTTGATGTAGAGCGGTTTGAGGAGCTCTTTAAGACCAGAGCCCAGGGTCCTATTGTGGATCTGGCCTGCACAAAGAGCAAAGTTGCCCAAAAGACAGTAAACAAAGTCACCCTCCTGGATGCCAACCGCTCCAAAAACTTAGCCATCACACTGCGAAAGGCCAACAAGTCCACAGAGGAAATCTGCAAAGCAATCGAGAAGTATATGCTTTAATCATTAACGTGTTTGTTGTGTTTTAAACACAGACAGGATAGAGCAAGCGACTGATATTCATTGTGTTTTCTCAGGTTTGACCTCAAGACTTTACCTGTTGACTTTGTGGAGTGCCTGATGCGCTTCCTGCCCACAGAGGCCGAGGTCAAGGTGCTGCGCCAGTACGAGCGCGAGCGGCGTCCACTGGACCAGCTCGCCGAGGAGGATCGCTTCATGTTGTTTTTCAGTAAGATTGAGAGACTCACGCAGAGGATGAACATCATCACCTTTGTCGGCAACTTTGCGGACAACGTCAACATGCTCACGCCGCAGCTCAACGCTATCATTGCTGCGTCAGGATCAGTTAAATCTTCTCCAAAGATGAAGAGAATGCTTGAGGTAAGAGGTGTTGATTTGTGGTACTTTTATACAAGTGAAATTTGAGTTGCACATTTATTCTTCTGTCTGGTTTACTCATAGATCATCTTAGCTCTGGGCAATTACATGAATAGCAGCAAGCGAGGCTGCGTTTATGGCTTCAAATTACAAAGTCTTGATCTGGTGAGTAAAACCTCCGAGAGAATTTGATTGCAGATCTTCATTAGCGACTCACTGTTTTATTGCAACACTTCTTTTTGATGATAATGCCATTTATTTTGCCACACAGCTGCTGGACACTAAGTCTACAGACAGAAAAATGACGTTGCTCCACTACATTGCCCTAATTGTGAAGGAGAAATACCCTGAACTGGCCAACTTCTACAATGAATTGCACTTTGTGGATAAAGCCGGTGCAGGTGAGTTCACAACAAATTATTTCAGTAACAATGTCTGGTATTTTTACTTCACAATAAACTGTTTTCTGTGTTGACTGTGTGTGAAGTATCTTTGGAAAACGTGCTGCTGGATGTTCGAGAACTGGGCAAAGGCATGGACCTGATCCGGAGAGAGTGCAGTCTCCATGACCACTCGGTGCTCAAAGGCTTTGTCCAGGCCAGCGATACACAGCTGGACAAGTTGCAGAAGGACGCGAAGACGGCAGAGGTATCATCTAAACCTCAAAGTATTCAAAGCATTCTCTGGGGAAAAACTGAAAATAGACACAAAGCAGAACGTCTAACCACCCTGCAGCTCACTCACTCACCTCTAACACACAGAATGAAATCATAAATTCTTACTCCACAGTGTTTACAAACATTACTCCCACTGTCCTTCCCAATTCTAGGAAGCCTTCAACAATGTGGTGAACTACTTTGGAGAGAGTGCCAAGACGACTCCGCCCTCAGTGTTTTTCCCTGTGTTCGTGCGCTTCATCAAAGCCTACAAGGTGAGGACACCGAGCAGAGGTAAAGTCTTGTATCTCTTCTCACTTCTTTTTTTTACTGACACGGCGCAGCTTTCTCTTGTGCTGCTCAGTTGGGAAGGTCCTCGGTTTGTCTTACAGAGGCAGCATGGCAGACCTTTGGCTGCCTATGTGCCACAGGACGTGGCGCATACTGCGAGGCCAAATAACAGGAAAGGCCAGCTGGGTCTGACTCTAGAGCTGCAGCTGTGGTGTTTAGACTGGATCTCCCCCCCCCTTCTTCCCTCCTCCCTTCTTACTCCGGGACAGCCTCGCCCTGCCCCACCACACTGCACATTTCCTGAGATTGTTCTCGGTTTGGATTTATGGGACCTGCTCAAGGAAACGTGCAGCACAAGGCTTTTTGTGTGCATCCGAGTGCTTATGTGTGCGTCTATAAAAGAAACTGTTAATAGTGAGATAAATCAACACTGATTGTGTACTTGAACATGAAGCTGAAATCAGTGGTTTTGCATATGGGAAACAACTGGTTGTAGCATTCACTGTAGCTTTAAATCTAGCGTGGGTGTGTTTGTTCGTGTTTGAAATGAGGAAGCGCTTGTTTGGAATGTTTGGCTTCATTAATCAAAGTGTGGATTTATTTCTTGTCAAAGACCGGTCGCCTTTATCTCTGCTCAACAGGACGCAGTGGGAGACAACGAACAGAGGAAGAAGCAGGAGGAAGCGATGAGAGAAAAGTTAATGGCTCAGGAGGCTAAACAGCATGACCCTAAGGTACAGTCCAAGTCCAGTCCCTATCAAATGTTTACTCGCTGCTAAATAAAGTTTTGTGCCGTGGTTACAAATATTCTTTTTCCGCTGCTTTAGGTCCAGGCCCAGAAGAAGAGACAGCAGCAGCACGAGCTGATCGCAGAGCTGCGTAAGAGGCAAGCCAAAGACCACCGGCCGGTGTACGAGGGCAAGGATGGCACTATTGAGGACATCATCACAGGTGGGACAGACAGCACCCATGTGGGTGCCAGCAGCCCCGGTCGCCCCAGGCCGAGGATGACTGTGGTCATTCACTGCTCAGCTCCTTTGAACTGCACCTTATGCTACGTTGTCCAGACACAAGCACACGCTGAGGGCAGCACGTAGCGGTTCAGCAGCCGCGAGCTATTCCACAATGCACAAATCCACAATGTCTCGTTAGTTCTGAAATACAAAACGACATAAAGCTGAGACGCACAGATAGTTCGGAGCAAATTCCAATTCCTATCTTAACCCTCAATCTCAACCCTTAATCTTAACTGGCCCTCAAAACCAAGTGTTGAGGGTTATTTTGTCACTTAGAAATGGGACACCCCTTAAATGCAGATACATCTTCAGACTGTAGGGGGCAGAATAACGCGAAAGCTGCGTCCAGTCTGTCAACTCCAAATAAGAAGAAGAAGAACACATTTACGTCATCCGTACTTGTCGCTTGTCCGCAGCGGCCGGCTATTGACAAAAGATAGGAAAATAAAAAATAAATGTTACGCAACAATGACGTAAGTAATTCATAAAATGGGCCTAAACTAAGATAATACAATGGTTTTCATAATTTTTATATTTCTATTAATAAAGAAAATACTTATTTGTAGAGTACTCGTTTTGCGGCTTTCGGCGCCATCTTTGTTCTGTCAAAACACGCAATGCATTCTGGGTAGCCCTTGCTCCCAAGGGTTTTCTTGGAAAATCTCAATATTGAGGGCGACACAGCCCTTAAACTTGCCCCTCAACTTAATTTCTCTGAGACTCGGGACAGCACTTTTGAGATTGAGGGTTAAGCAAGGAATTGGAATTCACCCCAAGATTCTAGTTGTACAAGAAATTCTCTATTGAGTTTGTTAATAGCATCTTTCTTTTGTGATTCTAGTGTTTTTTTTAATTTATAAGGAAAAATAAATGATGATGAAACTAATTGGGGACTAAATAAGTAGGAGTTGCCATTTTAAAATCCTACACACATATTCACTTTAATGAAACAGTATCTACAGCCTCAGGAAAACAACAGTGATCAATTCTTGTTTGTCAATACTATAAATGTTGAATCAATGTCATTTAAGTGATGTTAATAATGCTTCTATGACACTACTCTCACAGCTGTAACAGCTTATTATGCAGCTGATGCTTTTCCAAGCGTCAAACTCAGTGTGTCCTAATCCCATTAAACCCCCCCGAGGCTTGTGCAAAGGTCTGTGTTATGAGAAGCACAGCTCCACTCCACACTCATTGTCGTCTCCTGAATGAAATATGACGGTGGTCCAGTGTCCCTGACCCCCCCGCCCCCCCTCACCTCACCCAGGAGGCAGTGACTCAGATGTGACATGTTTTTTCTTCCTCCCCCACCTCCCCCAGTATTGAAGAGCGTGCCCTTCACAGCCCGCACTGCTAAACGCGGCTCACGGTTCTTCTGTGAAGCCAACCTTTGTGACGACGCCAACTGCTAGCCCTCCCCCCTAACGCCAAGGTTGTCCAGGTGTCTCTCGTGCGCCTCTTGACCACTGTGCATGCAGCATGCCCCCCCCCCCCCCCCCAAACCCAACCCTTACCATTACAAATATTGTGAACTAACATGGGCCATTATTGGTTTGTTTATGTGTTCTACTACTAGAAGACTCCTATCAGGCGTTTGGTGATAGGAGTCAGCCAAACCTCTTTGCCTGCCTGAAAAAGAAGTTGTTCTGAGTGTCGGCATATTTTCTGCGTGAAAAGTAATGTTGATACACAAAGTGCAATCATATGCGACTGTCATTAAATGATCAAGTCAGAGCATCATGCATGATACTTTAAAAAAAAGAAAAAGAAAAAAAAAAAGGCTGTGCATTATTATTTCTTTGAAGAAGCTGAAGTCAACGATAAAGAGGTTTGGCTCATTTACTGGTTTCATCAGCGATGCTTTGTCCCATGACACTAACATGTTTGGTGTTGGTTTCTTTCCGGCTAACATGTGACTCTTCTTTCCTCCACCACCACTCTTCATTCTACCCTTTCAGCCGAAAAGAAGATTAATGACAGTATTTCCCACTCCTAACAGAGGGTAAGGAAGGTAGACTGGCTGAACGCCGGCCCGCTTGGCCTTCCAGCTCCTGTGTGCTGCTACAGTGATGTCAGCTGCTTCAGCTATAGCGCTTTGGTTGTAAACAGAGAAGGATGCTTTTACATCAGTGAAATTTGCTTCATCTGACAAAAAAAAAAATCATGAAAATAATGAGAAGTAAATACGAAGCGAGCTGCAGTATGTTCAAACGAGATCAATTCAGCATTGAAATGCAATTAAAACACAATAATCAGTCATCTAATTTGCAACTCGGTCATGATCCCCCTGCAGTATTTTCAAGACATAATTTTTCAACTGTCATCATCATCATCATCATCATCACCATCCTCACACCCTCCTATTACATGTTGCATGTTGTCCAGTGTTGATTCACTTGTCACCTGTCAACGACGTCCGTCATGTGTTTTGTCTCTGCTAACTGTCAAACACAGTGAACAGTTGTTTGGTCAACAGGCTCTCAATCACACACACACACACACACACACACACACACACACACACACACACACACACACACACACACACACACACACACATTCTTGTACTTGCTGCATACTGAGGACTGGGTTGCTGACAAAGTGAGGACCAGCATTTTCACTTTATAAATCAACACAATTACAAATATCTACTTCATGAATGACATCTATAAAGAACTACTGGTTGCAGTACCATAAAATGTCTGCAGGTGGAGCCCCAGAGTAAAAAGGGCTGGAAAACATTTTTTTTAATTATTATTATAATTTTTTGGTCCAAAGTTTTACAAAAATATGTCAACCAAAATTAAAAAAAAAAAATTTACCGAAAGATTTTGGTCCAAAATTTGACCAAAAGATTTTGGTCCAAAATTTGACCAAAAGTTTTTGGTCCAAAATTTGACAAAAACATCTTACTTATACTATGTTGAGCAAAATTTTAACAAATCTTTGACAAAAAAATGTTGGTCCAAAATTTGACAAAAAAAACATTGGTCCAAAATTTGACAAAAAAAAATTGGTCCAAAATTTGGTCCAAAATTTGACAATAAAAAAATTGGTCCAAAATTTGACAAAAAAAATTTGGTCCAAAATTTAACAAAAAAAAAAAATTGGTCCAAAATTTGACCAAAAACATTTTGATCCAAAATTTGACCCAAAAATATTTTGGTCCAAAATTTGACAAAAACGTCATACTATTGCGTCCAAAATGTGGGAAAAAAATTTGGACAAATTGAGTATAGCATGTTATAGCAACCTAGGGAAGTGATTTCAATGAAAACAAAGTGAGGACCAGCCAAAATGTCCTCACTCCGTAAAAATGACCTCACTTTGTTGTTCACTCAAGAACGCACACACACACACACACACACACACACACACACACACACGCACACGCACACGCACACACACACACACACACACACACACACACACACACACACACATCTCCACGATTGCTTCAGACACTCGAAGAAGAGCTTGTTGACCATCGTATTGCAACTACAATAATGTTACGTCATGTTCTGTTTTGTTCTGCTGCATTATTAGCGCTAAAAGTTGCCATAAATGCATTTCCAAAGCTTTTAATTTCACTGTTTTGTGCGTCACTGCCATCAGCTGAAATACAAGGTTCTGGAAGTGCGTCATTCAATGTTTAGTCTGCATTGTTTATGCTGTTTTTTTTGTTGTTTTTTTGTCTAATACACAGTTGCCAAACCTTAACTGCAGAAGTTATTGCAGAATTGTTTACTGTAATGTAGTACAACTTACACTCATGTGGCAGTTTATTAGGTACACCTAGTTTTTAGGTGTTAGTATTTGACTTTACAGTCGTAGAATTTGGTCGTACGTACTAAATTATACAAAGACGTGTATAAACATGTAGAATCGAGGTTTAGCACGTGTACCTGGTGAACTGGCAGCCGAGTGTATGTTCACTTCATTTATAGCTGTACAACAGTTTAAGACATTTTAAACTCTGGTGACCTCTGGGTCCTCTAACATGTGTGCCCCCCCCCCCCTCCACCCCCTTGTCTCTCACCCCTTTCTCCATACCTACTCACAGATCTTCGAAACCAGCCCTTCCTGCGAGCTGATGCATTGATCCGGAGTGGTTGGAAGAGACCCTAAACCACTTATTCTTCACTTATACCCTCTCCCCATTATAACCCTCCTCCCTGTGTCCTGATGGTTCATCTCAACCCTGAGGCTGCAGGTTACAAAGACTCTAAAGGGAGGACAGGACAGAGCCCTTGTTTTAGCTGGTGTAATTTATTTATTTATGGAGGCCCTGAACCGCCACTTTAAGTGAGCAGGCACCAGTGTCGAAAAAGCACAGAGGGCCCACTCCTCTCCCGCTGCAAGTATAAGACTTTCCCCTTCTTTCTGTTGGTAGTGAAAGTGAAATCAGATGGAGCACGACTGCAAACATACAGGTGAGGCGACTTCACTGGCAAACGGCAAAGCAGGAGAAACGGTGCTTTCACACCAAAAAAAAAAAAAGAAAGAAAAAGAAAGGGTGGATGTGTGGATGTTATTCCCAAGACCATTAATTTCCTCAGCTTATGCAGTCATAGCAGGACTTAGACTGGGAGGCAGCCAAGGGAAGATGCCAACAATGCTGCTGGGATATTTTCCTCCAAACGGCGGAGAAATCTTCTTCGCACGTTCAATCAAGACTTATCACAGACGATGGTTTAATTAATATGAGTTCAATCATGTAATCTCAGAGGAAACTGGTTCCTCTGCGACAAAGCTAGCCAAACCAAACCTTATTGAATGTCTCATGTTTTGCTTCGCAAAGTGCCTTTTTCTGTGTTAACAGTGTTCTCATTGGTCAGCCATACGTTTCTTTTTTTTTTAAAGATTGTATTTTTATTGCCTCGTACGTCTTAACAGTAGCCTTATAATACTGACAATAACGTGAAATAAAAGTGACATTTTCCAGATTCAAAAGGCACACAGCAACGGAAGGTTAAGGGGAATAATGATTTTACGACTGCTCGATTATTAACTAATCTGTATCTTCCTTCATTACATCTGACATGAGTGACTGACATGTTTCGGTGCCTTGGTTCAAATACTTGCTTTGACGACACTTTGTGTCACACCTGAAGTGACATTTGCAAAGTGACAAATGTATGGAGAGGACTCCACGTGGACTGCTGTCGAAAAAGGGCTCAGATGAACATTAACCTGCTATAGATGATGTGGTGATAGATGAAGGATGTTTCTGTATTTTCTATTTCAGAGAACTGCAGCCTGTGTTTTAATGCAACAATGGCACAAAGGGAGCGATACTCTGTACACTACTTTAATTTGGCTTATGCTGTTTAAGACACTATTCTTTAAGTGGACATTTACATTTATGTATATTGAAATAAAAATAAAAAACCTTTAGAGGAAATGATCCGTGATCTATTGACTGAAAGATGACACTTTCGTCTTAATAAATAAGTTGAGTTATCTAACTATATAAAAATAAAAGACTGTTTTTACAGTACATGAGTTTTTAAAAGCAAAAGCCTGGTGGTCTTTCTTGATCAAGCAACATTCACACAACTGTTTTGCTACATGTTTTATTTTTAAAGCCTTTTTAGGATAGCCGATGTTAAAAAATCTGATTAACTCCAGCAAGAAATAATAAACAACTGCGTTTCCTTTCCATCTCTCCAAAATGACAGACCGAGCCACTGTATATTTCTACTATAAAAAATCCATTTAATTTCTTATATCAAAAAAGAAATAAAATTATAACAAAAACAATCAGAACCACAAGTATCCATGTGGGTTTAGCCACTAAAAAAAATCTCCAACTGAAAAAAAAAAGATTGTTTTAATTTACATGGAGAGGTGAAATTCTAATAGATCAGGATGTTTTAAAAAAAAAATGTCATCAATACTGTCATTAAGTGTATGTAAAAGACTTGTTTCCTTTAGGAAGGATGAGTGAGAGCACCATGCAGTGATATGGCAGGTATGGCTGAGAAGAAGCTCAGTTAAAAGCAGTTTGGTGAGCGGTGAGACACAGAGCAACACTGTGAGGACTTCAAACCAGGCTGACAGACAGACGGGTGGTTAGCGTTAGCAGCAAGGCAATGGAATTAACAAAGGAATGCTTATCAGGAAGATAATCGGTCTCCTTACTGGGAATGCACTTAACAATGAGCATTAACCTAAATTACATGTTCATGTAATTACATACAAAGCAAAACAAAAAAACAACAAAAAAGAAAAACAAACCTCCCACAGAAATACGTACCATTGAACGTGTTCCCTGGCTTTCTTGAAAGTACATTTACAATGAAAAGACAAGGACCAAAAAGCTCAATGTTACCATTCTCAGTTAATTATTCATTGCAGATTGTTGTTTTTTTTCAGTGATGACTGGAAATTCACAGAAGCTTGTCGTCACTCCCCCCAAAAAAGAGAACTTTCTACAACAGTTTCAGAGCAAAATCTGGCTTCTGTCCAGAGTGTCCTGCAGTAGAGGCTAAACCAAGGCCACAGATATCCATCCCAGACTATTTCATCCAGGAACGTGGACTTTATTACAATCATCTTCATCCAGCAGCACACTCCCACACTGCCATAATCCACTCATTCATTTCTGACACGTAGTAAGTCAATAAAAATAATAATAATTAAAAAAAAAAAAAAAAAAAAAAGAAATGTTAAAAAGTACAGACTGCTATTTGTTACTGATGTTTGTATTCCTGGGTATATTTTCAAGACACTTTGTTAATAGGTTTATATAAATGCAAATATATTTATATATATATATAACTTTAGTCTGTGCAAGGAGGTAAAAGACAATCGCTCGAATGTGTTTTTTTTTTTAAGACAACAGAGCAAACACTGTGATGCCGAGTCCTCCATGTGTACATGTGCAGTTAAACAACTTCTTATTTCTCCCTTTAAAACCTCCAGCAGCAAACTTACATATACACATAGTGTGAAAGACCGAGCCAAAAACCAGCATCCAGGAAGCATTTCATAGTGACGCCGACTCTTCTCCCTTTCGTGAACAACAAAAGACTTGGCAACAATTTTCTACGATGGAACAATATTTCTTTTTTTCCCTATACAATTCATACAAAAATAAAAAATTAAATTTGTTCCACGGCCGCCGCTCTATCTATCTTTTACATTTGCACAGAGGTAGTGGCTATATGCGTGAGATTGTGAGGAGGTGAGCAAAATTTAAAAAGAACTGAAAAAAAAAAATGTCTATAAAATGGTTCCTTTTTCATCACCAGAGGATTTTTTTTTTTGTCAAAGAACAAAATATAATACTGCAATTACTTAAAAAAGTAGTCCTTCATTTTATACATTTTATACAGTGTTCTTGCTTTTTTTGTTGTTGTTGTTGCTTTTCTTTTCAGTTTCAGTTGGTCAAGGCATAAGACGAGGGAGCTTGTCGGCTCAGCACTGGGTTGGGCAGGGCAATGTTGGCAGAATTCAATTCATGCCGAGCTCTATGCTAGTGGGTCACTCAGGTCCTCGTCGCCCTGAGAGAGAAGCTCCTTCTTTTCATCTGTGCTGGCCAGAGAGTTGCGGCTGTTGTGGGCGCCCATGTATAGGGTGGCGTACACTGGGTTGGTGAAGTTGGTTGGCTGTGGAGCACAGAAAATGACACAGTGACTCCAAGGACACAAGAGATTCAGATTCAAACTTTCAAATATTATCCAATGTGTTGGACAAAGCTTAGACATCACACTTTCATGATATGTGAACTCAAATGTCCCTCAGCATACTTGCTCCTGGTTTTGCATTGGCTGGCCACATATATTTATGGAAGTTTGTGCCAGAGTAACATTAACAATGCATCCTGCATTTGCCACTAGAATACTTGCAAATGATTTATGGTAATAAGGTTAGGAGCAGGAGAGCTAAATAAATTAAATAATAACTAATTACCTAATTAAAATCAACACATTTGAGCAATATATACTTTTATAGAGATTAGGCTTCACGGAATCCATATTTTAAAGAAGCCAATTTTTTTCTCCAATTGCCAGGTTAGGCGAAATAACCTCGCTAGCTTGCAGTTTGTATGGTAATGAAACACTAGAAAATACTGATCAAATGATCAGGACAATCTAACTCAGAGCTAGATAGTTTGCTAATGCAAGCTAGCTCGCGATTAGCAGTCATGGGCTTTGTTTATAAAGTTCATGAGTTCAAAAGCTAACTAGCTGGTGAACAGTCAGCATAGGCATTTGGTCAATATTTTGTTTTCAGATTTTATCATTGAATAATACTTCCATTATACAGCCATTTCCTCACCATCAGAATAATGTAGTTCCTCCTCTTCCCTTGTGGGTATATGAAATTCTCCAATTATACTTAATAGCACTTGTTCTGCAGTATACATTCCTCTTTGCCTCTGCTGCGCCAGTTTTCTGCATTGAAGGGTACCAGTGCAGTCCTTTTGTGCGCCAAGCTCAGTGCACTTACGCCTATTTCGCTCCAAACTCAATTGATGGTTTTCACTTTTTTGTTTTCAGCCTTTATTTTAAAAAGTAACTATAATTGGGACCATAGAGCTCATCAAGACCTTTACATTTTTTTATAAAACTTATTTTCGCCCAGGATGTCACTTTGGCTTCTTTGTCTCCAAACCCTCGGTATATTTGATGTCCTGGTTCAGAGTCCAACAATTTGTAACTGCATTTCCTTTCAGATCTCGGTGTGACCAATAAGGAGACTGTAATCTTCTTGAAATGAATATGATAAATAAAGGTGATGCATGAAAGCTCTCATTTCCACTGTCTGGGTTTTGACTCACATCATCTTTTTACACTTTTCTTCATATTCGGTGGTTTAACCCTTAGAACACAAAGCATTTATATATTTGTATATACAGAGGCAATAAAAATATGCAGTATAGTGTGTCTTATGTCCTTATTTACAGGACAGCATATAGGCAAACTAATGACATGTTTTTTTCCCCCCATTTTCACCAAAAATATAAACACACCTGAGCAAAACACAAATTTGTGAAATTTGGAAATAATTTCACAGTTCGCTTGGCTTGTTTTTATGAACAAAAATTAAATAAAAACAGTCTATTTTCTGACTTCTGCACAATTATCATTACTGTTATGTTGTTTTTTTTAAACAAATGCAATATAAAATTTATCATAACTATGACTCAACAACACATGAGATGGAAACAACACATTTTGTAAAGCCTGAAGATGTGACCTATAAACACACACCCCCAGGATGTCCATATAAGGAGTTGCATGCTATACCTGCTGCAATTTACCCAGGGTGCACCTGTGGCACGGAAAGCTTTTAACATACCTTACTTAAGGATAGCAACACAAGATATTTATCACAACAAACTAACAAAAATGGTAGTGGATGGAAATTAACATTTTGGAAATGTAGTAAAATGTGTACATGACACAGGATCTAAACTGGTATTATAACTCTCCAGCTCTCTGCATAGATGACACTAGATGACTCCTTAATCCTAATTGTGATCTAAAGTGTGATACCTTGTCCGGGTCCAAAGCAAAATCTGAATCCAGGAGCTCCCCCGCGTCGTCATCAGGGTCTCCTTCATATATCTTATATGCTGGGTTCCCAATCTCAACATTCATGGCTCCGTTTGTCATCCGGTGATGCTGGAAGCCCTTGGCACTGCAGTCAGACAAAGATCAACAAAGTCAATAACCATTAAAGTAACAAAGTTAGACCCTCATTTAAAAAAACAAAAAAAAACAAAAAAACAATGGTAACACTTTAGATTAGGCAACATAATATTCAGCAATAACAAGGTACTTACTAACATGCATACAAGTAGCATACTAGTCATTTATTAGTAAATATTAAGCACATTATAAAACATTATTAAACACCTTATGTAATTCATGTCGTAATAGAGGTAGAATAAGGTTATGTAGCATAAAGGGTTAATACGTGCTTAATATTTACTATTAAAGGGCTAGTATGCTACTCATATATGTTAGTAAGCACCTAGTTAATGGTGAATATGTGCTAATATAAAGTGTTACCAAAACGATTGCTATTTCTGGGAGAAACACAAAATAGCAATGAGAGTATCTTAACTTAGAATTAACAAGGTACTGCCTCAACACCAGCTACACACAATCCACAAAACCAAGACAACATTTATTAAAAAGGTTGTCAAATGAGCTTTTTTTGTGTGTCAAAAGACCATTTGATGAAACCAAGAAAATATACTGCAGCATGTCTATTGTGGAGAATGCTGGATTTTCACATTGTAAATAATCAGCTGTTTGCAAGCATTATTTTTTTTATAATAGTCATAGACGCACACATTTACAATGCAAGCGCACGGCGTCAGCCCAACATTTACACACGTATACAAGGGAAGGTATGGAGATGCACGTAGAACAAAACAGTTCAGTCGTTTGTGCATCACCAGCAAAATTATGTCAGATTAAAGAGTCAACAAGGTTCCTGTTTTCCTGGAGCTGGAACCCCCACAGAGGAACACAGGAGATGACAGGCAAAGACAAACAGACATATTCTCTACACTGATCAACAGAAGGGACAACATAAAACATGGCCAATCCAGCTGGATTAAGGAATGAAGGGGACAGGATTTGTGGGTCAACATCTTAATTATGTAATCCTATAAAGTTACCGCGAGCACTGAGAATGAGATTTGCCCGGCCATAGAGACCTGGGAGACAGGAAATAGATGGTTATAGATAGGGAAGGAAGAAAGAGAAAATAGACAGGCTTAGGTGTGAGGAACAGATGAAAAAGTGAGGGGAGTTTGAATTCAACAAGACTCTCAGAGCCAGGAACCTACCCTCGCATTCTCCGCTTGTACCACAAGATGGCACCAACCACCAGCAGAGCCAGTAACAGCAGCAGAAGCACTGGGATGGCGATCGAGGCAGTACCTTTAAGAGAGAGAGAGAGAGAGAGAGCAAATAATGTGAACAAACAGGACCAAAGTGCAAGGTTCTCAGCAGTCGGATGCCGTGTGACGTACTTCCACTGGAAGAGGGAGAATCTATAGGTGCAGCTGCAACTTCACATCTGTATCCTCTCCATCCAGCAGGACACCTGCACGCACAATGAGATACAAAGTGTGTTACGTGGTTTTTTAAAGGACATAGACTGTTTACACAGACTGGGGTGAGTGTCATGTCACGTCTTACTTGCACTGAGGAAGCAGCGTGCGAGTGTCGACTGAACATTGTCCATTTGCACAGTAGTTCAGACAGGAATAGCAGCTGGTGTGGGTCTGACCATTGGGACAACTACACACACACACAGATAAAAACGCAACAGATTTAAAGATTTATGCAACATGCGAGGAGAGTCTGAATTTTTTTCATGTGTCACTGAGCCATACAAAATGACATTGAACCAAATATTTACTAAACTAAGTCCACAGGGCACCCACCTGCAGGACACCTCCCCCGAGGAGGACGTCAAACATTTGCCCGCTCCACAGAATTGACATTTGTCCAGGTCGCACTGGTGTCCGATGAACTGGGTGGGGCACAGACACAGTTTGGTGCCGTTGGAGGTTTCGAGGCAGGTTCCACCGTTCAGACAGAACCCTTCACATTTACCTGCACATGCAGGAAGAAGAGGTTGTGAGAGGTTTGCACATGGCATTGTAGTAAATCAGAAGGCATTTATCCAAGATGCATAATTTAGGAGCACCTAGAGTGTGTACTTATCACAATATAAAGAGTTTTTATTGTCTGTGTGTTCTGTATTTCTTAAAAAAAAATAAGAAGGTATATATGAAGGATGGAAAGAATGACAGCGTATGTGAATCATAAGAGGGATCTGTTTATTTCGTGCTGGAAGAAATAGATGGACTATATAAAGCCATGCACGGATTTTGATTTTTTTAGCTTTGGATAGTGGCAACAACCTCGTCTCACTCCCTATGTGTTTTAATGTTATTGTTATTTTTTATTTTGTTGTTTTCCTTTGTATTTACAAAAAAAAAAAAAAGAAGACATACAGGTTGAAAAATGGTTTGTCTCAGGGGGTGTATCCTACTAATGCAAAAACTACAAACAAACAAACAAATAAAATCTACAAATTAAAACAATAATGCCACTTACTGTACTGGCACTTGTCTCCCTGATACTCTGGGGGGCAGCTACAGGTCGGCTGGTTGCCCGCGTTGACTGAGCAGTTGCCTCGGTTCAGGCAGTAGTCCTGACAAGTGTGGCGGTTGCAGGTGGGCCCCGTGAAACCCTTTGGGCATCTGCAGGTCGGGGCGCCTACAGTTCAGGTAACAGATTAATTACAAGTTTAGAGAAATCCGAGACAAAAATAGCAGTAAAACTGGTGAGTCAAAGCTTGGGGCCTAGACACTGTGTGCTTCTTCAAGTTAATGTTCCTACAACATTTCCAAGTAGTCATACAGATATTTCACCACTTAAGAGAAAAGATTGACTCGCCGGAGTCAGACATCTTGCAAATTTAACACCTGAATTTTATCTAAATGACAAGTTTCAGTAGTTGTTGTAATTTTCTGTGTAGAAAATCTAAAACTGGACACTTGAAAAATGTTTGATGGACTGCCACGAGATATTTCTGTCCAGACCAAAGTGGTAGACTGACCAACCGACAGACAGAGAAACTGACTCATGCCACGGGCCTGGAAAAAACATTAGGAACATTCTGAGCAGATGAATTATTCACATTATAACTGATTACATATGACTGTGTTATGAATATACCTGTAGGAGAAGCAGTGCAGGTGCCGCCATTCTTGCAGTAGTCCCTGCACTGGTTGATCTCACATCTCTCTCCGGTGTAGCTGGGCTGACAGCGACACTTGGCCACCTGACGAGCGTTGAGGAAGCAGCTTCCACCGTTCTGACACTGAATATCGCAGGGCACTGAGGGGGGAGCTGCACAAGGGGGAATTCCATGAGCCGCCAAAATATTGTGCGAAGACTCTGATTTTAAAAACACTCATGTGCTAAAATATGTTAAAGCAGGGATTCTGTCATTTCTCGTGTGCAGACTTACAGAGTGGCGACTGCGTAGGTGTTGGTCTCTCCACACATGTGCCATTGTTGGCCACATAGTTATTAGGACAGGTACACACAGGTCCACTGGGGCTGAGCAGACACAGCCACTCACACTTTTTCCTGTCACATGGATTAGTCACTAATACAGAAAGGGGGGAAAAATAAAGGACACATGAGCATTTCGGGAAACACTGGGCGTATGACGTGTGAATTTTAAGTATTTACATCAACATCTGTTTTTACACTCACTCTCTGGCTGCTTGTAACGGTGATACAGCACAATGTCAGTAGCGTGGTTGATGCCCGTGGTGAGATTTTCCATGCGGCCTTTGCCAAACTTGTTGACCCGGAAGACGACGTTATTGATATACGTGACCCCATATATGTAATCCTCAAAGATATCTATGCTGAACGGATGAAGCAGGTCTGGAAATGAAAAAAAACAGGACAAGGCAATAAATATTTCTGCGACATGTCATCACTGGGGTTTTTTTGTTTTATACTGTGTGTGTGAGTGTGTGCAAAGTACTCAACTGTTTTTGAGGCCAGAAACAGCAATGACCGGATCAGAGCCGTCCAGGCGAACACTACCGATAACGGAGAGTTTAGCATCGGCCCAGTAAAGACGCTCATTGAAGAAGTCCACAGCCAAACCTGTAGAGGCAGAATCAAAGAGCGTATGGACAAAAACATTAGAATGAACATCTATGGATCAGATTGTTTGAATTATGATATGCAAACCCTATAAATATAAACCATCACTGACCGGTGGGCCACTGGATGTTCTCATGGACCAGAGTCTGCCTCAGAGTGCCGTCCATGGCAGCCGTCTCAATTTTCGGGTGGTTACCCCAGTCTGCCCAGTACATGGTGCTGAGGAGAAAACACAGAAAACAGGACTGAAAAATGATACATTATATAATATATTTCACCAATGTCACTTAATCAATAGCAATTGGATTTGTAGACTTTTAACATTTTTTATGAGAAACCTTCAAGTCCAGAACTACAACATGGATGAATGAGAATCAACAGAAATATTCTAAGATTATGTGATTTTGAATGAAGACACCATCAGTCAGCTGTCTGTTACCCTCTCTGTGGATCCACAACAATGGCATAAGGCTCGTCTATCATGCCAGAGACGAGAGTTTTGCAGTGTTGGCCTGACATCTGTGCCACTTCGATGACATCCCGACCTGAGTCAGTCCAGTACAGATTACCAGCCACCCAGTCCACTGCTATACCCCGAGGCATCTTCAGCTCTTTGATCTGGAAAAAAGGCAGAATGGTGTTTACTGTACAGTCATAATATATTTCAATGTATTAAAGTTGCCTGACATTTGACCAGCGTTACCTGCAGGTTGGTGATCCTGCCCTCGCTCTGCCGCCGGTGGCGGTGAGCGTTGGCGGAGGACGGCGGCGATGTGGACTGTCCTGGGAGTTCATAGGAGGAGATGCGGCCAGTGTGCCAGTTGGTCCAGAAAATGCGATTGGTCTTGACGTGCAGGTCCATGGCATCGATACGAACGCTGGCGTCGCCCTGAAAGGTCTGCTCATAGCGCCAGTTGGGCATGCCGGGGTCAAGGCTGCGGATTTCATTGTCATCGGCTATGTACAGAATCTGTCGGCTGCTGTTCATGCCTGCGAGCAAAGTAGGGAAAAACACTTTCAAAAATGAACAAATATCATGAAAAAGATTTTAAAATAACAGCCTCCAAGAAGGAAAAACTCACTGTCAGCTTTGCAAGTGTCATTGATCCTGGTGAAATATTTGTGGCAGCTGCATTTGAAGGAGCCTTTGGTGTTGTTACAAACGTGGGAACAGATTCCAAACTGCAGACACTCATTCTTATCTGAAAAATGGAGAATAAAAAAACATTAGAAGAATAGAAGTCTATGGGAACATGACTCTACTTAACGTTAGAAAACATTTGAATGAGAAGTTTATGAACTAAAGGTCAACTTTAAAGGTACAGTGTGTGACATTTAACAACATTTATTGGCGAATTTGCATGTTGCAGCTGAATTAACTGAACCTGAGCTGAACCTATTTAGCCTCCAATTAGCACCAAAACTCAAAATATATATATATATATATATATATATATATATATGTATATATATATATGTATATATATATATGTATATATATATATGTATATATATATATATATATATATATATATATATATATATATATATATATATATATGTATATATATATGTATATATATATATATATATGTATATATATATATGTATATATATATATATATATATATATATATATGTATATATATATATATATATATATATATATATATATATATATATGTATATATATATATATGTATATATATATATATATATATATATACATATATATATACATATATGTGTATATACACATATATATATAAACTTTGTGTTCCAAAATGGTGGCCTCCATAGAGCGGACTGGCTCCACAACAACATTACAGCTCCTAGCTCCTAGTTTCCTGCATGTGTACCTCCACAGGTGCGGTGTCCTATCTTCTGGAAGCCCGGTTTGCAGGAGCAGAAGGAGTCGGTGCCATTGGTGACACAGTGGGCTTCATCTCCATCACCACACTGAGTCCTGTTACTCCTGCAGTCATTTAGCTTGGTATCTGAAAAAAACAACCCGAAAAACAAACAAACGAGTCAGAGCTGAGTCATTGAGCATTTCATTTCTCAACCTTTGAGTCATCAGGCCTGTGAGCACCTGTCTTGCAGTTGATCTCATCGGAGCCGTAGTCTTCACAGTCGTTAAAGAAGTTACAGCGCAGTGTGGAGCTGATGCATCTGCTGTTTGTGCACAAGAACTCGTCCTTCTCACATGTGGGAACAGCTGGAGGGGCCCCTGTGAACACATGACACCGCATGCACAAGTCAGCAAGAATAAAATGGGGAAAAAAAAGAAGGGTTTTTTATTTGCAATGTGTCCACAACTCACGGCAGTTGAGTTCATCAGAGTTGTCGCCACAGTTATTGACACCATCACATCTCTTGGAGACCTGCAGACATACACGGTCGTTTTGGCAGCGGAACGCCCTGGTGGGAGGACACTGGAACCTCACTGGGAGGCAGAAAAAGATGAAAATGCAGTGAGTAAAAAAAAAAAAAAAGGTAAACAACAAAATAGATCAATACGCGTGTGATTCACAAGACCGCACTCACTGCACTCCTCGGGATTCTCGTCAGAGTTGTCCCCGCAGTCGTCCTCCCCGTCACACTTCCAGCCGAGCGGTTTGCACAAAGTGTTGTTACACTGGAACTCATCCAGAGGGCAGTGGCGTCCGGCTGAGAAATTAGCATATTGTATGAAAATTCAGTTCACACTAGGGATCCACCGATTATTTGCCGGGCCGATTATCGGCATTTTGACGAATATGAGCCTTTTTTTTTTTTTTATCCAAAGGCCGATAAGAGATCAATTTATTTATTTATTTAAATGTCAGTTAACTTTACAAGAGATGCTGCTGACCCTGGGAACTCCCTGCACTTTTTGTGTTTGTTTGCTTAAAGGCATTTAACGAAGTTAAGTGTTGGT
This sequence comes from Microchirus variegatus, assembly GCF_963457635.1. Lineage (NCBI taxonomy): Eukaryota > Metazoa > Chordata > Actinopteri > Pleuronectiformes > Soleidae > Microchirus > Microchirus variegatus. The sequence goes on from NC_139810.1 coordinate 22,343,442, forward strand.
GTTTGTATTATTCAAGATTTTGACACTAATATTTTCACATTTACTGCAAATGAATATCTGCTCCCACTATCGGTCATCGGCCTCCTTGTCTACTAATCATAGGCCCTGAAAAAAACATAAACACTTACCAGCACTGCCACAATTCTCCTCATCACTTCCATCCATGCAGTCAGGATCAGCATCACACCGCCAGCGGATGGGAATACAGTGTCCATTCTTACACTGGTACTGGTCGTTGTCACACTTCAGATCACAGCCATGCTGCAAACACATCCAAGCACGCAGGTAAGTGAGAGTCAGCGTTTATACAAACTTAGATAATATTAAATATATTATACCAAGGTCACCTAAACAAACATAAGACAAACATTTCTGCACCTCATCAGACCCGTCGGCACAGTCGTGGTCACCGTCACACTTCCACCTCCCGGCAATACAGCGACCGTTTGTGCATGCGAACTCGCTTTCTGAACATTGTCGAGGCACTGGAGAAGAAAAGAGACGAGGTTAACGTTGACGACGGCGCGTACAGCAGCACAGACGAGCTGAAACAAGCACACGAAACTGAAGGGGGTTTATTTGTTACAAGCCACTGAGAATGTTGTGCAGTGGCATCTAGTAGCAAAGCAAAAACAGCACAACAATTAAAAAAAATAAAGATTATCATTCAGAGCTGAGCCTCCAGACTCACAGGTGGGTGGGGGATCACAGCGAGAACAGACATAATGAAAAGTAATAGACACGGCGAAGAAGAGGTGACACTGAATATGGAAGTAGTTCATATGAAGATGGAGTCGCTTACCTCTGGCTCACGCCAACAGGACAGTATGAAATGAAACACATATCAGATGAGGTAAGATGCACCAGAAATGACAGGGAATAGATGTTAGTGCTGAATGTGCACACAGTCAACAAGATCAATGTGCAAAGTCAGCATGTCATTAGTGGTCAAGGCAATGACGGGCGTGAGTGTAACCGACACTGGGCACAGTGAGGTAACGAGCATTTAGTATTTTAGAAGATGTCATTTCAAAGCTGACGGCGAGACGTACTGCAGTTGTCTTCGTCAGAGTTGTCCCCGCAGTCGTTGTCATAGTCGCACTGCCAGCGGCCCGGCACGCAGCGGTTGTTCTTGCACCGGAACTGGTACGGCTCACATGTCCTCTCAGCTACACAGAGCACAGGGAAATTAGTTATGATCAAAGAAACAAATGAACTAAATCTAACTAAAAGTTGAAGGAGAGGAGATTCTTACCACACTCTTCTTTTGGTTCATCTGAAGCGTCGCCGCAGTCGTCCTCGCCATCGCACTTCCAACGAGCAGGGATGCAGCGTCCAGAGTCTTTACATCTGAACTCATCCACACCACAGGTCATCTGAGCTGAAGAGGGAAATTGTAACGACAATTAACTAATGACTCCAAAACAATGTAGTAGAAAATACATACATGTTTAGGCAAATACTGCAAGTGCAGTACTCGCTTCTGACTTTCTGAAGCGGCTCTTTTGCTGTATTTCTGTCACATTTTTTACTGATAGGATATGAATCCTTGCATTTCTTATCCAAACTAAGTCAAAGTTTGAAGCCTGTCAAGCGAACCATTTGATAGATGCAAAAACATTTTATCTGGCTGGTTTGTTTGTCTGGGATGCTGTGGAGGAAAATAGCAGCCCTTGTTGTGCGAGAGCAGCTCGTTGTGTCACATTTCAACCGATATCTCTTGTCCAAACGCTACCAACTTCTGCACTGCACACACTGGTGTGCTTACTATGCCACCTTTTTTTTCTCAACTCAACTCAAACTTTATTTCTAGAGCACCTTTAAAACGACAGCAGTCGACCAAAGTGCTGTAGAGAAAGGGCGCACAGGTTACATACAAAAATACGTAAATGCGCTCCTTTATGAAATGCCAGAGAGAAGAAGTGGGTTTTAAGGGAGGATTTAAACGTCTCTATGGTCTGGGAGGTTCTAATATAGAGGGGGAGACCGTTCCAGAATGTGGGGGAAGCCACAGCAAAGGCCCTATCACATCTAGACTTAAGTCTGGTTTTAGGAACAGCAGTTGGTCAGAGGACCTTAAAGGAATACTTCACCGATTTGCATTTAATTCAGCACTTTTTAGACCCACCTGTAGGGGGACGGGACCTATTTCCCAGAATGTAAACAGTGTCCGCCATCTTTGCTAACAGTTACGTTAACAGGACCAAGTTCTCAACTCAGGGGAAACTGAGGTTGGGAAGAATAATTTTTCAAAAAAATCTACCCCTATTCTAGTGATACAAAGCTAAATGCAAATAGGTGAAGTATTCTTTTAAGGCTTTGTTTGGGGTGTGGTGACGCAGGAGCTCAGAAAGACACAGAAGGGCCATACCATTGAGGGATTTAAAACAATTAATAGAAGTGTAAAATCAATACGAAAAACAGACCAGGTGCCAGCGGAGGGAAGCTAAGACTGGCATCATGTGGTCGCGCTTTTTCTTGCTGGAGAGAAGTCGAGCGACAGCGTTTTGAATGAGCTGAAGGAGGTTCAGAGAGGATTGGACCAAACCAACATACAGGGAGTTGTAGCAAACAATAAAAAAAAGTCTTACTGCAGTTGGCGGGTTCATCAGATCCATCCACGCAGTCGTTGTCACGGTCACACACCCACACGCGAGGTATGCAGCGTTTGGTGATGGCACACTGGAACTGTGTGGGAGCACACGTCACCTCAGCTGTGATGGGGGAATAATAGAGATGGACTGAGTGAAGTCAAATAGCAAAGTGAAAGATGGTCAAAAAAAAAATTGTGGAGAAAAAAACAAGCTCTAAACTCACGGCAGTCTTTTTCATCCTCTCCTTCTCCACAGTTGTCCTGGCCGTTACACCGGAAGATGCCCGGGATGCAGCGACTTGGGTGGGAACATTTGAACTGGCTGGGCAGGCAAACATGGATATCTGTGGAGACACACAAAGAAAATAAAGGTGGTGAAGAAGCTGAATATTAAAATATTCTGGAGCATTAATAATTGTATACAAAGAAAGAAAGACATACCACAGTTGGCTTCATCTGAGTTGTCCTGGCAGTCGTTGTCTCCATCACAGATGTAGGCAGGGTTGGTGCAGATGCCTGTGCCACACTGGAACTGTCCCGGCCTGCATTTGAATTCAGCTGAAAGACAGAGTGATAGTTTAATCAAGACCACGCTGAACCTACATAAACAATACATGATGGTCACCAACACCATGTCAGGATTTCTTGTTATCGTTCTTAAAACACTTACGACAATCTGCTGGCTCGTCCGACCGGTCGCCACAATCGTCCTCGGTGTCGCATTTCCACCAAAATGGAATGCACTTGTCGTTTTTGCACACAAACTACAGCAGCAAGAGGGAAAATTATAGTTATTTTAGGGTTACAATAGTGACACAAAAGAAACTCTAGCACTGGGCTACCAGCCAGCTGTCGAGAGACAATCACTTGGTGTAAGTAATTCATCAAACAAGCCAGTGTGAGACATAAAGATTTGGAATAGTCTCTCTACCTGACTAGCTGTACAGTTAGACATGCATGTGCGCTGATCACTGGCCAGGTAGAAGTTGGTGGGACAGGCACATTTGTAACCTCCTCCAGGAGAGAGAAGACATAGGTTACTGCAACCGCCATTGTTGGTCTGACATGGATGATTGAGCACTGGGAAAGAGACAAAAACAAAAAAAAAAGATTTTAGTTTTTTAATATTTGGATTAAAGTAGAAAGACACTCACTTTCTGCATGTGGCTAACAAAGTAATGTCCTTTACCCTCAGGCTGGCGATAGGGATGGTAGATGTGGATGTCCATGGGTCGATGCAGGGTGCTGATCAAGGTGGTTTTGTTGGTTCCCAGACTCTTGTGAGCTCTGTTGATTGACTTGGTTTCCCAGTCGGTCCAGTAAATGTACTCCTCAAACAGAGTCATGGCGAAGATGTGGGGGATGTCCTGGCTGAGAACTGCAAAAACACACCGGAAATCAATCAAATCTTAAATTAGGTCATTGTAAAACATGAGGTCCTGGAATGACAAATGCAAAGTTACTTAAGTGAGATTATAACTATTTGGATTATTCATGATACTCTCATCTATAGAAAGAGTGTGTTTTATTGTATTTCACAATTAAATCATAACTTGTCCCATCCCTAATGTGTACAGCATAAAGTGTCTTGTCAAATAAAAAGAGTAATACAAGAACATATTCTAGAAATGAAATGACTACATTAAGAGATATAATCGGATTGTTGGTGCTGTGCCCAAAAGAGAAATTACTGGGAATCTCTAGCACTGTTATAATATACTGTGAGACAGAGGCAGGGTGGGGGCGCAGCTGCAGTGGCTCCACTATATCTGCGCGTTATACAATGAAGTGTACACCTCATTAGGTTTTACACTCCAACTGGAACTTTGCTGCTCCTGTAGTCCTCCTATCATCTGTTTGCTCTCCTAGTGTTTGAGGTTGAGGTGTGTGATGGACACACTCCAATATTTTCTATTGAACACAGCACAACCAATATGTGGGCACATGTGGGAGGTCACAGCACACATGGATACGTGCATGTTGTCAAGAAGTAAGTGTTTGAAAATTCTGAATTAAGTTAGTGGCAATTGGATTTGAAGGTTTCCTTGTACAAGTCGATACCGACTCGATGGGTTTTTGGATAACGATGATGTGGACGAATGAGAATCTACACAGATTCTCTGACTGCAAATTCTGAATTGATTTTAAGAGACTGTGACTGGCTGTACAAGATTGTTGGGGGAAAAAGAGATATTAGTCAGATTAGCATGAAGTGCCCTTTGGTCAATCCTTATCTGAACACAAACAGGCCAAGTCTTGCGTGTTCTGCAAACACACACAAACACACACACACACACATAAGCCCACTCTGGTGTTTGTGCATGTGTATCAAAGGAGGGGTGTATATCTGACGAGACATACCACCAGGATAACACAATACTGTGATCTGCTATTATCAATTACCTTATTTAGAGTTTAAAAATATGCATTCATCTACAGCTGAAACAATTAATCGATTACTAAATTAATCTGCAACTATTTTGATAATGTATTTATTGGTTTGAAGCTTTTTTCATTATTAAAACAAGATTGCAGATTGCAGAAATTGTCTTTGTTTCTTTACTCCACATTACAAAGAAATCGTTTTGGTTTGTGGACAAAACAAGACATTCGAGAACATCGTCATTTCCAGCGATTAATCGAGAAAATAATAGACAGATTAATCGATTACAAAAATGATAGTTAGTTAGTCAGCTCTACATTCATCAGCACTGAGATTCTCCAACTGCTCAGAATGCAACATGGAGATTGTATACAATCCCACACACACACACTACTGTACATAACGTACACTGTTCATCTACGAAATAATGGAATGCCACAGCTGTTTATGAGCAGAGCAGAGTTTTGCAACTGTGGGAAATTTCAATACAGACACTGCAGAGCTTCAGAATTCCTCTGTGCTCCCAGCTGGCTGACAATATCAACTATTGTAGTAAAAGTGTGTTAAACAACCGAATGCTATGCAGATGTCATACATGTTAGAAGCCTCACTGACCAGTACAATCTCCCCCATTCAACGTCTCTGTCCCCTGAGCTTGTGCTTGCAGGAATCTAGCACCGCAGACAACCATCTGGACCTGGCTGCTTTCACTTGGCGAGTCTCAAATGAGTAAAAGTCTGGATTTATTTGACAAGAGAAGGAGGAAAAACATCTGCACTCACATCCTACGTGTGGTTGTTGTTGTTGTTTTTATATAGTTAGCCAGCATACTCCCTGAATTTGTGATCAACCAGTCTGTCTTCCCAAAAAGGGAGTTAAGCCGAAAGGCGAAGCTCTTGGTTTACCGTTGGACATTCAGGAGGGGCTTCAAGAGGAGTACCACTGCTCCTCCATGTCTAGAGGAGAGGTGGTTCCGGCATTTCCTTCTGGGAGGAGACTCCGGGGCCGACTGAGGACACACTGGAGCGATAATATCTCTCAGCTGGCCTGGACCGCTTTGGAATCCCCCCAGAGGAGCTGGTAGAAGTGGCTAGCAAGAGGGCTTTCTGTGCTTCCTTGCTAAGGCTGCTGCCCCCGTCTTCCTTTGTTATTTGAGTTTTTCTTCATGATGCGTTTTCTCCAGATAAAAATACTACACACTGCATCCTTCAGTACATTAAGGATCTAAAGGAGTGTTTCAATATTGCCTACTTGGAAACCAGGTTACCTGTGTGTCTGCTGGTGCCATCAAGGCTGGCAAATTCAATATAGTCCTCCCTCGCGTCAGCCCAGTATATTCGGTCATTGATGAAGTCCAGGGTGAGTCCATTGGGCCAGGTGATCTTATCCTCTACGATGACACTTCTGTTGGTGCCGTCCATGCCGATCCTCCCAATGTGAGGGTTGTCACCCCAGTCAGACCAGTACAGGTAGCTTAAGATCAGGACAAAAACAGTTAAAACTATTCTTAACCGAAGTGACTTTGAAATACAAACATATCTTTGGAGTTAAAATATGAGCAAGTCACCCATAGCGAACATCCACAGCAACAGCACGAGGTTCCCTTAAGCCATTGTTGACCAAAACAGTCCGATAGGCCCCATTAAGTTTTGACACCTCAATGGTGTCCCGTCCTTTGTCACACCAGTACAGGTTTCCACCGACCCAGTCCACCGCCAAACCATCTGGGTTACTCAGGGAGGTCCGGTGTAAAACCTGTCATTACATTCAGAAACAGTTTCCAGTCAGGCATTTTCACAACTTTGAAACTGTAAGTTTAGTTTGGTTTAGTTCATTAGTTTAATTGACAGGGATCATGTACAGAACCGGGTCTATACCAGCTGAATTAGCTGGTATAGTAGCTATTTAGCTGAATTAGCTACATAGGTAATTTGCATCAGTGGTCACTTGGCAGGGAGTTAAAAGACAATGAAACAAATACTGAATATTACAAGAACAGCAACAACATTACAGAGAAAACATCATACAAAACATGTAATACATTTGGTGTTCTATATACAAGAGTCTCGTGTTCTGGACGATACAAGATCTCTTTCAGCCATGCCTTCAGAGACATTTTAAAACTGTCAAGAGTGGATAACATCAGTGGATAACATGTAGATTGTACAGTAACTCAAGGTCAAATTTGATTTCCTCACTGACCTCGATGTTGCTGCCGTTCATATGCATGCGTCGGATCATGCTGCCCTGAGTGGTCACATCTGTCCAGTAGATCATATGCTCTGCATAGTGGAAGTCCAGTGCCACAGCATTATTCAGACCCTGAAACAAGAGGTAGATACAATATTGACAGGTGTATAAAATGGTAGGAGCTTCACCTTGTCATTTTTCAGTTGGTCAAACTGAGAAACAAAACCAGAGAAGACACTCACCTGTTTTATTAAGGTGTAGTTGGAACCGTCCAGGTTGAGTTTTCTCAGGTAGTAGCGGTTAGCGAAGATCAAATACGGCTCCTCTTCTGCATGCGGATGCCAAAAGGGAAAACATATGTTTCAGGGATTACTTTGGCAACATCCAGATGCAAAATAAGCACAAACATGCCTTACCTGATGTGGACTTGCAGATGGTGGGGTCGTTGGGGCTGAGTTCAAAGCCATCCACGCACAGACAGTGGAAGCTGCCATGTGTGTTGATGCAGCGCTGCGAGCAGGGGTAGGTGGTGGTACATTCGTCGACATCCACACACGTTTTCCCGTCACGCTTCAGCTGGAAGCCAGGATGACAGCGGCACTGAAGGGTGCAAGAGCACAGAGCCAGATATGTCAAAATCTTGCAGCCTTCAGCCACGTGATGTCTAGACTAATTACAAGGGTCAAAAAACATCTTTCAGCAAACCTGACAGATGTGTTTTCTACCAAAATTCTTATTTATCCAACATCTCCGATGTTATGTGGCAAGAACTCAACACTCACACCCAAATTCTGTCACATTTCTTTTAAATGCAGCTCTGACCACACCCTCAACACCACAAACGTGAGAGTTCTCAAAGACGTCGAGGAGATCTAAGAACGGCCTCCAACTTTCAAGTTCATTTTTTGTCTTATGTAACCACATAACTAACATTAGCGCGGTCCAAACTCACCATTAATAGCATAGAGCCCATTGTTTATGAAGCAGCCATGTATGGATGGAGCATAACAGTGGCCCCTACCCTTAACGAACATTACTGATTCCACAAATTAAGTTTCTTATTTGCTTTTGTCTTTGGTATTTGAAAGTTTAACCAGCCACAAAATGAATCCCATAAAACATTTGATTTGGAAGAAAAAATATGAGTAAAAGTTAAAAGTCCAATTGTAGCTTACATGATTTTTATGGTTGTGTTAAGCATTTCTACGGAAACAGCGAGCTCCAACTCTCAGAGATGTTGCTTTTACACTTGAGGACTGTGGGCAATGCAGTACTTCTTGACATTAGGAATACAATGCAGTGAATATCATAGAGACCATAAAAGTGTGTAGTGCTCTTGTAGCTTGCGGCTGATAATCAAGATCTCTATGAGAAATTAATATGATTTTTTTGACTTGCAGAACCACAATGCCATACTGTAATGGGAGTATACTGCAGTTTCTTGGCCAATCGAAATCTGCAAGGTCATGAGGTAATGCGATTTGCCTTTTGGCATTAGGGACTTACCTTGAAGCCAATCTTGAGGTCATCACAGAGCTGCGAGCAGCCACTCAGCTTACTGTTGAGACACTCGTTGATGAAGCAGTTGAGTTCATCAGAGCCATCGCCGCAGTCATCGTTGCGGTCGCACAGCAGAGTCTCGTTCAAGCACTTGCCGTTACGGCACATGAAGTCCGTCTCATTACACGCTCTCTCTGAAATCACACACAAGTGGGTTTATTATGTTTGTGTCACTTTGATCCAGGGTGCAGGCAGCGACAGCCGTTCTGAACAAGATGTTATTTAAAAAATGGTAGAAAATGGCACCTGAATCCATGCAGTGAGGATTCTTAGGAGCTTCATCAGAACGGTCCTGACAGTCAAACTCTCCGTCACACTCCCATTTCTTCTGGTTGAGGCAGCGACCGTTGGCACAGCGAAACTCCTCTGCACCACACGTTGGATATTCTGCACCGGTACAGAATTGAATCTTTACAGAACACTGTCATTGCTTTTTAATGCGTGTGCCATTATCTGCATTTCAAACTGACAACAAAAAAACAGACAGATTTTTTTTCCTTGATTTCGCTTCAAAGGCATGAAAATCAGAGGCACTCACCACATTCGGGGGATTCATCGGAACCATCGGAGCAGTCAATGTCATGATCGCACACAAAGTGCTTCGGGATACACTGTCTGTTCTGGCACATGAACTCATTTTCAGAATCACACGTGTTGTTGGTGTACACTGGAGGAAGAAAGGAACACAGGTTAAGCAACACTGTTTCTGTATTTATCTATTTATTTTATTTGAATCATGTGATAAAGACAACATTTTTTTAATGGTGTTGTTTTGTAACAGCCCCACTCACTGCATCCGGCCTTGACACTCTCATCAGCTCCATCAGGACAGTCTTTGTCTCCATCACACTTCCAGCGTTGCGGTACACACACATGGGAACCTGGACACTGGAAAGCCTCTGGACTGCAGGTCTTGGATTCTGTGATGACAATGTTATGGATGGGAAACTTACTTCATGATATTAAACAAGGGAAATCTTACCCATAAAGCAAATGCTTTTACTAGACGTGGAGAGTGTGAGTGTGAGTAATATGAGACTTACTGCATTTCTGGTCCTCGTCAGATCCATCACCACAATCATCAGAGCCATCACACACCCAGTGACTGGAAATACAGCGATGGTTCGCACATTCAAACTGGGTGGATGTACAAAATTTGTCTGCAGAAGAAAACACAGAGAGCTCAGCATTTTTGGAGAAATTATTTACTTTTTTCCAAGCCATAAATCATCCTTTCCATGTGCTGCAGGAAGCCGAAAGGAAAACAGTCTGGTTATTCTGGTTAGTATTTGTGTTTTCAAGGAACATCTGGCTATTACAGGATGACTGCAAGAGACTGACCACAGTGGGTCTCATCAGCGCCATTTTCACAGTCGTTCTCCTTATCACACGTCCAGCTCATAGGAATGCAGCGACCACTCGGACAAGCAAAGAAGTTGACCGGACATTTAAGCTTCCTTTTGTCTGCAAGACAGCAGAAAAAAAGACTCATGTAAATATGAAAGAAATATGGGAAGTTGAAAGATTTCAGAAAAGAAACAAAGAATGCAACCTGGGCAGTTCTTCTCATCGGAAAAGTCGCCACAGTCATTGTTGCCGTCACACACCCATGAGGGCAGGTAGCACAGAGTGGTTTTCTCACAGCTCTGGAAGTTTGCTCCTTTAACTCCCAAACGGAAGAAACGGGCACAATCTGTCGGCTCTGAGGGAAAAAAAGAAAACTTAACTTAGGCCACAAAGTAACAAGTACAGGGAATAATCCTGAAAGGAAATGGTGGTCGCTAACTTACGACAGTTCATTTCATCGCTAGCATCTTCACAGTTGACCACCTGGTCGCAGCGACTGAAGTTGGAGATGCAGCTTCCATCTTTGCACTGGAACTCTCCTACTTTACACAGGGTCACTGCAGAAAAGAGTTTTTAGGAGCACGTGAACACTCAAATCCAACCTTCTGATTAAGTCAACTACATAGTTATGCATATGTCAAAGAGCATTCAATCATAACTCATCCAATTAAGGCATCAATGAATAGCAGATAAAGGGCAGAACAGTTTAAATGTGCCATGATTAATGTCTGTAATATGAAACTAACAAGCTTAACTACTGATTCTACACTCATTTGCACCGATAGAATCGACATATTGGACTTACTATTACAGGGCAGCTCATCTGAATGGTCACCACAGTCATCTGTGCCATCACACCAGAACTGGTGGCCAATACAGCGTCCGTTAATGCAGCGTCTATAGCCTTTCTTGCACATACGGTTGGCTGCAAGAGAAGAGCAGTTGAGTTCAGTGTCCTTTTATAAATAAAAGTGAGAAATCATATGGTATATATTAATATTAACTGATTTATTGACTGTTCACTAGCACACATTTCACCTCATGATCTAGTAACTAACTGTATCTGTGCACCTATCCTGTACTGCTGTGGACATGACAATCATCTGATAATGTGCTCATTAGAAAACATAAATGATGCGACAGTGCATTTGTTCTCTGTTAACAAAACTCACCACAGTAGGATTGTTTCTCGTCAGATTTGTCTTTGCAGTGGGCCATGCCGTCACAGGTCAGGCTGTAGTTGATACAGTCACCGTTCCCACACTCAAAGTCATCCACACTTCCGCACGACACGTTCAGCGCTGGTGAGGCAGAAGCATTCAATTTAAATTGATAATGAGAAACCATTGCACACAATGTATACTAAAATGATTGAAAATGCTCTCTCTCTTTCTCGCTCTCTTACAAGAGCAGGTGTTGTCTTCCAGAAGTTGCCGATCACCACGGCAACTGCAGTTAACCCGTCCATCGGATGTGGGCAGACACAGGTCTTGGCAACCTCCGTTATTTGATCGGCATGGAGAAAACTCACCTGAGGGAAGGGAGGCACATGTCATATAATGCAAGGACATAAGTCATTTTAATTTTGCTTTAAATCAGCAGCACCATGAACAAGATTGCTTGACTATACTCATAGTCTATGGTAGTGTCTCTGTTAGGATACACCATGCCATACACCAGCATTTCAAAATGCTCCAAATGATATTGCACATGATTCTAATTTTGACATGATAATGGCACTAGTAATCACCAAAGTGATTCCGATTTATCCTAAAGGGCACATAAATACATAATATTTGTCAATCAATTCAATATTTGGAGGTATTTAAAGGAGACATATTATAACCTATTTCTCCAAGTTAAACTAGTTCCCTGGTGTCCTAATGAACAAGTTTTGAGTGCCTGTCTCTTCAAACACAAATGAGACACAAGAAACTACGTCAGCGTCACTGAGGCTCCAGCAGCTAACAGCAGTTAGCATTGCTGTTATATATAACATGTATCCACTGGACAGATAAATCCTTTGAGGCTGGAAGTTTGTGTAGAACTCTGTGCTCCACTGTGCAGCCAAGAATAGAACACTTTGTGGACTTCCGCTCTTCTGGATACTATTGCCCTCGCCTGCACTCTCGCGTCTCTTAGCGAATTATAACAATTCCAGGAATATGTCATTGTGACGTAGCAATGAGAGCGGAAGTCAACACCGCATGTTTTATCTCCTGTACTTAGACTGTAGCGGAACACAAACACATGAGTGAGTCATCTTTCTTCACACTTTGCCTACTCATAGGGCCTCCAGAGTCTCAAATAAAAGTATTAAAAGTATTAAAAAGTTGATTTTGCGTAATATGTCCCCTTTAAAGTGGTGGATCCACAGACTGACAGACCACTACATGGTCAAAGCGTGACAAAAACAACTCTTACATGGTGAAACAAGCCTTTACAACACGAGTGACACCTGCAGAGATGATGTCATTCAGAGGCGTGACCCACACAAACCTTACATTGACTGCAGTAAATACTACTCACAGCTGTTGGTGTCATTCGCCACAGCAACGATGCCCATTGGCTGCTGAGGGATGTCTGCACGCAACACTTTCATGTCTCCTCCTGTGTACTTGTCGGCTCGAAGGACCGCCCTCCTCACCCAGTCAGTCCAGAAGATATAATCTCCATACACAGCCAGACCGAACGGATGGACAGGCTCATTCTTCAATAAAACCTGGAGCAGGAAATGAGAGGCATAAATTCACTAAAAGCTAATATTAAACTTGACTTTTTTACGACAAAAAGCAGGAAAGAAATTGGTGACTTACGTAACGATTGCTTCCATCATATTCACAGCGCTCAATCTTGTCCAAAGTGGCATCAGAGAAATAGAGTTTCTCAGCACGGTGATCTATGGCCAAGCCATTTGGAGTTTTAATGTCACTGCCGATGATCACCAGCATGTTGGCTCCGTTCAGTGAAGCCCTCATAATGCTGGGAGACTGCTCGTTCCAGTTCGTCCAGAACATGAGACTAAAGTGAGAACAAACACAAGACAAGCATTATGTGGGAGCTCCCAAAACGTCTGGGTCTAAAAGTTATGGGTGAGTGGACTAGAATAAATCTCCTGTTCAAAAGGAATAAAGAAAGAATTGCTATTGGAACTGGTTCCTGACTGCAGAGCACCGAGTTTCAATATTAATGACTCACTCCTGACACTCGTCCAGCACAAAGGCTCTGGGGTGGTCCTCTCCAGACATAGTGACCACAGTGTTGCGGTTGTAAGCCACAGTGCGGCTCTGATCCACAGTGTGTCGAGTGATGGTCGAGGTTGTGTAACTGGTCCAGTACAGTGTATCCCAACCACGGTGGTATGCCAGGCCCTCGACTGACCCAACATCTGTGGAACAGAGAAGGAAGAAGTTGGCCCTCAGTACATTTTTTGGATGCTTTGCAAAGGTTTTTTTTCTACCTACGGCTCTTAACTTGTTATGGAGCCAAAGCTTGAGAAGAATGAAGTCGTTTTATTTCACTATAAAGAAATATCACCTCTCGGGAGTGTGAGTAGCAGCTTTAATGAGAACCTTCAGTGAGAACTCAACAAATCATTAATCACTGCCATGGTTGTAACAGGTTGTCCCCATGGTTAACTTTGTGAGACTTCATTAAAGAGGCAGTGGCAATTGCATTTAAGGTTTCCCTTGTCAGGAAGATCCGACGAGGTTTAAAAACAAACAAAAGGGGGAAAAAGAAGAGGGGAAGAAAGAATCAGTACCAAACAGTTCCAAGTATTTACCAAGCCTGCATGGTGTTCCTGGAAAAAGTTTAAAGCCTGCAACAGCCTGTCATTTCATAGCTAACTGCCTGTGCATACAAATACAACGCCCCATGGACACTTGCAGTCATGGTGACTTCTTGTTCTGAGAAGAAAATCGCAGTCACTTCATGGACAGAGGCCAGGATGATGACGTCAAGGGTAAACAGCAAAGATGAAGCAGTTGTTCTGGATATCTATCGCTCCTCCTTTCATCCTGCGACCATGCACTAATACAACAACAATACAATAGCAGTACTATTTTTGCGTTGTCCACCCACAACCTCATGGAAAAGGACACTGTACTGAAGCTTTATGGGCTCAAAGCAAGTGAAGTCATACATAAGAATCTGAAGGTGCCATGTTGATGGACGTTCAAGATGTCGACTGCAACCAGGCGTCTATAGCGGAGTCCACTCATATGCACCATATGCACCATACTATCATCTATGTTCCTCTTCACAGGAGCTTAATTTCCAAAATCCACCCATGTTCTATTGAAGAACAGCTGAAACTATCGATTAAGACCATTAAGTCCTCAGGGGAAAATAACAATATAAATGCAGTTGAAATGGGCTACAGGGCAGCTTTGCTGGTTCTTTTTGCAACCAGCAAAGCTGCCCCGTAATGGTTATGCAACACATTCTTACTTCCTGGTTGGCTTCAGGAGTAAACTGTTGTTAAACTGTAAGACTACATCCATTTTGTATATATGGCCTATGTTGGCTCCAACTTGTGCATCCATCCGTTTCTAGTCACACTGGTGACCACGTTTATGACCACTTATTCCCAACAATAAAAACCTGAACCCTCTACACAACTGTTTGCTTTCTGCTGAAAGCCAATAATTGCTCTTTACTAGACGTTTCACATGAATGACAAAGTGCCACAATCAACCTTAATGCGGCACAATTTTAGGACTGAATATGCTGTTAAGCAACCTGACGGGGCAACTCCAACACGTTAGTTTATGAGCAAAACCTGTGTCACAAACATTAGGTCTTCATGTCCCAGAATGGATGCAGACTAGAGGACAGAAATTAAGAAAAGGTGTGCATAAGTAACTAATCTCTTAGATTAGATGAAGATCACACGAGATTGAACACAACCTGGTTCCCCCTCCCCTCGCCTCAGTCAGCTCAGCCCCTGGTCACTGTGCAAACAATGAAGCAAAGCTGTAGTGAAGACCACTGACACTCAGAAACAGAGCCTTTCTGACAATCACTGCACTTGTGCGATAGTCCAAGTGACAGCTGACCATTATTTGGCTTTTCTTACTGCTTTTTTTCTACTTTATTATTTTCCTTGAGTGACTGAAAGCCACCTTTCATATATTGCTCTTCTGCTGGTGGATTCTACAGATTAACTGTCTCCGAAGAGCTTCCAAAATGGACAACATGCCTCCTGCCACGCTCACCACTTAATGTACCATCAAGTAGCATTGACTTTTAAAGTGGAACGTCTGTTAGTATCTACTGTGATGATTTTGTCCACTGTTGCCTGGTTTCAACAAATCAATACAGCCACAGAGGAGCTCTGTGAATTTGGATTCAGACTGGATTACAAAGGATTTTCTGATGGAGCCAAGGAAAAACCAGCCTGCTCTTTGAAGTCCTGCTTTCATTGTTTTCAAAACTGAATACAGCATGACATATGAAGAGTTTTTTGTATCTTTTTTTGTTTTCAGAAAAGGAGGTTGCACAATTTTTTTTTTCACCATCGTTAAGTGCTTTACATTTCTCAAAAAGCAAGAACACAGTAACAGCTGTAAAGTTTAAGAGGGATTCAGTCAGAGAAGCAACAGGATCTTTGTGACTCAAGAGCCACTGGACTATTTTCTATTTTCAAAATGAATTTTGATCACATAATAATAGACTGTCTATTTTAAAGTTCAATATACTCTTTCTATTCTGTTTTCCACAGACGGCACACATTAAAATGTCAATGAGGTTGTCAACTGACCAGTTTGGTCTCAACTGCTTAAATAATTGTCATCGTTGAGAGAGAGAGTAGTGGCAGTCTTAATGAAGTGTGGCCACGTTGTCTGTGACTAATAGTTAAGACATGGATTGGAGTCAAAAATGCATTACAGAGACACTTTGTGAAAACGCTGCTCTGGTGCAATATTAAAGGGTCATTAAGTTAATTACTTGATAAACTATAGTTACTTTTGTTGTTAGTTTTGTGTATACATGGATGATTTAGGGCAGCAGGTAAACAACAGCAGTCTTGGAGAAACGACTCATGCAGATGAGTCCTTGATTAAATTCGTGGTGCCCATCTTGGATGGGCTAATTCTGGTGACTGGTCTCGTGGGCCAAATTCTTGTCATCATCATCCTTAATGGCAGGAGGAGGAAAGAAAGTCAACCTCCACATGGCACAGACACCCTGCTGCTGGCTCTGAGTGCTGCTGACCTGCTGCTGCTGCTCTGTTTGCCCTTCCACACATCTGCTATTACCCTTGGCTTCTGGCCTTTTGGCAGCTTCCTGTGCAAAGCCATCAGCTTCCTGGGCGTGGCCTGCTCTACGGCGTCTGTGTTCACCCTGGCAGCTTTGGCTGTGACGCGCTACCTCACAGTGGTGCACTCCACCTGGGCGTACCGTTTGAGAATGCACAGATGCATAAAGCTGACAGTCGCTCTGCTCTGGGTCCCTGCCTCCGCCTTGGCAGCGCCGCAGTTCGCCTTCCGCACAGTTACCACGTCCAGCGCTGTGTACTGCTTTGCCTTCCTGTCGGATTTCAGCCAGCTGGTTTACAGCATCTCTCTATTCATGTTTGGCTTTGCTCTACCGCTAGGCATCATCGTACTGATGTACACCAAGATCTACTGTTTTCTTCGACACGCTAGGCTGCTGGGAAATGCTCCCCAGCTGGAACGCTACCAGAGCCAGGTCACTCAAACCTCAGCGCTCCTGGTCCTGGTCTTCACTCTCCTGTGGCTACCCTCATATGCCCTGATGTTCTCCTTCATTGGTGGATCAATGAAAGACTCAACTGGCTACAATACCGTGGCCATTCTGGCCAGACTTCTGACATCGTCAGCAGCAGTGGTAAACCCCATACTGTATGGTTTTATGTCTCAGAGGTTTAGACGAGAACTGAAAGAGCTGGGGAGAGAGCGCTGGGCATGGTGCAAAAGTTGCCTGATTGGTTGTCCCCATGTTTTTAACAGGGACATGGTACAGCCCTTTGAGCTGGACACAACCTCAGAGAGAGGCCCAACCTGAGTCTCTGAGCAGAAGAAAAACAGTGCTACCTCATTATTTACTTTATCCCAGATTTATGGCTAGTTAACCCTTTAAGAACTAAACCTCGAAAATGGTTTTTGCTTATTTTAACCATAAAAATGTTAAATTGACACAAAATGTCCTGTGAGTAAGTGATTTTTGCCTATTTTTTCCCAGAATACCTTTCAATATCTGGCAGTTATTGTCAATTTACTTAAATTAACTAAAATAGTGTATTGACAATTTAAAAAAAACCAAAAAAAACCACTGTAGTTGTACATGAACACCAGATTTTGCATGTTAAATTTGAAATTTGACCAATATAAAACATATTTAAAATGCCATTATCAATGTCTAAAAATAGGCCAAATAATGGAAACTATGTGCAGGCGTTTTTCCCACTTTTTAATGCTCCACTGTTTGATTAAGTCATGCAAATAATAACTAAATCAAATGGTGTGCAAGATGTAAAATGACATACACATCTTTCTCCAACATTTTCATGTGTTGCCAAACCCCTCCAAATAATTTTGTTCGTAATTAATTGGCCTTTTTAATGCGAGTATTTGGGTGAAATAATCTGATTATAATTGTGTTATAATTACAATAAATGTTGATGTATTGTCTTTTCTGGATTTCTCTCCTGTGAAAACTGCTTGCTACAAACAGCTTTGGTCACAATTCGACAATGTACTCTTGAATCATTTAAAAAGAAGGTTTCCTTAAAAGACACTCCGGTGCTAAAACAAGTAAAAAGTAGTTTATGTGTGTGAAAGTGTGTCTCCTTCAAGTGGCAGCACTCTAGTGAAGAAGCTGCAGCTGTGCATGTGTGTGTGTGTGTGTGTGTGTGTGTGTGAATACAGTAGATCCTCCTGGGTGCTCGTGCTGCCAGAATGTGCCATAATGGCTGTTTACAGTGTGTCGAGGGGATGAGGGACAACATTTAATTATTAATGGTAATGATGAAAGACAGAACTCCTTTGAGACTGAGAGGAGGGACAGGTTTAAGTGGCACTTAAAGGTGATTTGTGGATCATTTCATGTGAATATTAGGTGCGTATGATGACTCCACACTTACTGTCCACCACGATCTTGCGATCCGTGCCGTCGTTGTTGATCAGCTGGATGTTGCCAAAGTGGATGTCGCTGAAGAAGATGCGGTTGGCCGCCTTCCCTCCGCCGCCGTGGTAGTCAAAGCTGAGGGCGATGACGTTCTTCATGTGATCGGGGTCCTCAAACGGCTTGATCGGCGCGTTGAGGTTGGTCTCGTCAGAGAGGTGGATGCTCTTCAAGATAGTCCGCTCCGAGTACAGCAGGTAGCCGTCGTAGTCGCGGCAGCTGCAGTTGTCCTCTGCCAACATGCCGTGAGCACAGGCACAGGTGTGCTGTCCGTTGCCGCGATAAAGACACAGCTGTTCACAGCCGCCATTGTTGTGTTTGCAGACGTTTGTGCCTGGAGGAGTGCGACAGGTTCACGAGGTGTGTTATTAAATAAATAACTATCCTGGTTAAACACAGGTTTGATCATTTTGTGTGTGAGGAGCTGCTTTTGTTGATAGGCAAGAAAACGGTTTGATTGTTTTGGACATTTCCGATGATTATTTATCCCGTATTTGTCCAAATGGCCGTCAAACTCTATGTATAACTTTTGTGTGTTTTCCTACCTTGCTGCCTGGCCCTATTGAAAACCTTGATGTCCTTCAGCTGAACACCGATGCCACTCCTGAGCTGCACAGCATCTGTAGCATTGTCTTTACTGCCTCTCTTGATGGATCCGTTGGCATGAGTCCTGAACGAAGACCACAAAAAAAGTTTTTTTTGAGAAAATTGTAATTGCACTTCATTGCAACGTAATTTAAAAACCTGTCATGCTCTAAATAGAGCTGGACAAACGCATTCGTCCACTTCGCTGACCTGTCACTCCAGTAAATGTACTCCTCGAAAACAGACACGGCAAACATGTCCGTGTTGTTGCTGGCCAGCACCACCTCCCTGTTCTCTCCCGTCTCCAGATTGATGCGCTCAATCTTGTCCGTCCTCGCGTCGCACCAGTACAGAAAGCCCTCCTGCACAGCCCCAGGAGAAAAGAAAGAATATGAAATAATATAATCATTAAATAATGTCACATTTACAAGTCAGTTGATTAAAAACGGATGAGCACCCTTGACCTTGATTTCTATGGCAATTTTACAACTGTAAATATGAAGATAGATACTGCTAACAAATACAGATACAAAGAAGAAACATAACTGTGTCTAAATGACTATTTCAATCACACCAATAAAACCACAGGACAAATGATGAATCATTAACATAACGTAAGTGTTTAGGAAGATTTAAGCAGCATCGAGTCCACACCTCGTAGTCGATAGAGATTCCATTTGGCCAGCTGATGCTGGAATTGACCAGGACCAACCTCTGGGAGCCATCCAACCGAGAACGCTCAATACGAGGGTACTGACCCCACTCGGTCCAGAACAGATATCTGCAAACAGGAACGTACATGAGATGAGGGGAAAAAAGAGAAACATCTGAACCACACGTAGATCAAAATGTATTAGAGAAAGCAAAGTGAAACGGCTGGCAGGAAACATTACCCTTTCACTGGGTGGACAGTGATGGCTCTGGGTTTGTCCAGGCCCTGGGAAATGACTACATAGCGGAAAGAGCCATTCAGCCTGGCAACCTCAATCACATCAAAGCCCTGGTCAGTCCAGTAAATATTTCCTATGAAAGGACAAGGTTAGAATTAGCTATGGAGCCCTTTATTTGTGCCTGTGTATATTTGGAAGAAACTAAAATAGGTTATGAAATGATCTAGACCTGCTATCCAGTCAACAGTGATCCCCTCTACCCTGCCGATGCCGTTGGTCACCACATCTTCTCTCCATGTCTGATCTCTCTTAGCCCTGCTGATCGTGCTCAGGCCCATGTCCACCCAATAGATGGTGTCATTATCTGAAAAGGACAGGTCATTATGTTTTACTATACATACTCAGATATATGAAATAGTGGGAGCTTTAAAGAGCTTTAAGTGCAGCCATCCAGTGACTGATCTGTCACACGATGTTACTCACCAGCATGGAAGTCGATGCCGACAGCCAAAGAGGTGCCAGACACTGGCACCAAGGCGTCAGATTTGTCTGCCGGGTCGAGAGGAATTCCTCTTATTCCCTCGTGAACAGAGTATAGAAGGAACGAGCCCATACCTGCTCAGAGAAAGCACAATCACTTTTTGTTCTCGGGACACACATGCTGCATTCCTGCTGTATGTGTGAATGTGGCTGTGAGGCGGTGTCTTACCTTCACAGGACTGCTGTCCTGTCTTGAGGCTGTACCCTGCGGTGCACATGCAGGCCCTGGTTGTTGGTGAGGTGGGGAGGCACAGCTGGGAACAGTCGCCGTTGTTGTTACTGCACAGGTTGACGCGAGCTACAACAGAAGGTGATGATGAGTATGACGACAAAGGAAAAAGGGAGAATCACATTTTCTGTAAAATGTTATTATACTGTTCAAAAGTTTGGGGTCACCTATACAATTGTTTTTGTGTTGTCCATTAAAAGTCACACTTGTATTCATCAAAAGAGTTGCAAAATGAATAGAAAATATAGTCAAGACATTGACAAGATTTGAAATAATGCCCTTCACACTTTGCTTTCATCAAAGAACCAGCAAAACTGTTTTCAGCTGTGCCAACATCATTGCACAAGGGATGTCAAGGGTTTTCTAATCATCCAATAGCCTTCTTATGCAATTAGCAAACACAATGTACCATTAGAACACTGGAGAGATGGTTGCTGGAAATGGGCTTCTATACACCTATGTACATATTCCATTTAAAACCAGTCGTTGACCACATTAACAATGTATAGAGTGTATTTCTGATTCATTTAATGTTATATTTGTTGAAAAAAAAAGTGCTTTTCCTTCAAAACTAAGGACATTTCTAAGTGACCCCAAACTTTTGAAGGGTAGTGTATATATCTTACCTTTCTGCACATCCTCATCGTAGATCTTCATGTGCATCATAGGCGAGGTGTTGTTTCGCAGAACCTTCCAGTTTCCTCCATTGCTCTTGTCACATGTTCCTATCTGGCCCATCCCTTGATCTGCCCACCACAGCTTGTCTCCTACAATGAGGGAAATAGGTTCACGTGTAATTCAGTAATAAGGTAATATGAATAAGCTGAATATAAATTATTCAAAGAAAGGGACTTAAAAAAAAATCTTTTTCATCTTACCCATAACAGCTAGCGCAGAAGCCTTGGTGAGTTTGCCGTTAACACCTTCCAGTATCTCCAGTTTAGATCCATCCATCTGGCAACGCTTAATGGTGCCATTTCCTAAACTAATCCAGTACAGCTGCTCCTTTTCATAATCAATAGAAAGGCCTGTGCGGAAAGAATGTGATACAAATACATCTCTAACAAGTATGCATTTAACCTGTGTCAGAAATCCAGTGTTGTGTTACAGTCAGTTCATAGAAGAAAAGGGGGGGGGGGCATACTCACCTACTGGTCCCTTCTCATCGGTGAAAAGTGTTGTGTGATTGGTACCATCCATGTTGGCCATGCTTATGTTGTCACCGTCAGTCCAGTAAAGTTTCCTTAGGGGAAATAAACAAGTCGGACATTTAAAGAAAGTCCACAATAAATAGAATGAATAATATTGTTCAATCAGTGTCAGTAGCAAAGCTAAAGTAAGAAGTTATTCATTGAATTAGATATAGCAGATACTACACTTACCCCAGTAGAGGGTGCACCACCAGACAGTGGGGCTTGTCTAATCCCTGGATAACAGCATTCTTGAAAGATCCATCCAGTCTGGCCACATTGATCTGCTTCTTATTGGCATCATAGCTGGTCCAGAAGAGATTCCTGGACACCCAGTCTACAGCCAGCCCATTAGCATTCGGAAGATCTGGATATTTACAGGATGACAAAGGAAAAGGTTAGAGATTCCAGAGTCTACAGTGTGTTATGAATATCTGCCTCTGGACTTTCAGGGTGAAAAAAAATAATATTTGGGATTGTTCTTACCAGCAGAAACAACTGTCTCCACCCCTGTGCCATTGATGAAAGCTCTCTTGATGGTCTGGGTTCGAACATCTGACCAGTAGATGCGATGCTCCACGGCATCGTAGTCCACTGCTGTCACGTTGTCAATGTCTGGCACAGTGAAGGAGATGATGTAGTTGTAGTAGGGATTGTCGATGTCGACACCTCGGATCTCAATCTGGCGAGCGTACAGAAGGAACTTGTGGGACTCTGAAAAGTTTGTAAAACAAACACTGTGTTATTATACAAAAATGAAAAAAAAAGATAAGAGATTGGTTTGAGGCTTGACTGAGTAGAACATCCCTTTTCTAAAATCCACTAGGATTTAAGGTTTAGTAAAGGTGTTCTTAACGCAATGACAACACAATGAAAGGGAACCAGGTGGATCCCAGGACATGAAGAGAGTCAGAGTCACCATGAACATGTTTCCTTTGTCAAGGCTTGATTGAGAAGATACCGGGTAACTCCCTCTCAATCAAGACAAATGAAACTCAGTTCAAGATGTAAACATGTCAGAGGAAAAAAAAATCTGCTCAATTAGCTGACAAGGCTCGTTTCCCCGAAAATTCCCTTGTGAATAGGGAACGCATCAGACGCCCTCTAACCCACTTATCTTTACATCTACACTGTTGAAGACCGCTCTGGCGAATGCTAAACATTTAGACAGACACTCGGATTGAGAGCATGTGCAGACATGCTCATAAACTCCCAGTTATCCCACAAAACAATAACGAAACCCACTGCAAATGCAAAAAAAAAGAAAGACTTCAGCACACCACTTGAGCTGGGAGAAATTATTCCTGCACACAAAAGCCTTCTCCTTGATGACAGGAATTATATGTCAGGAGTTAACATTGTATGTATGTGCTACATAGGAGTTTGTTTTTTTTTAAAGGAAAACGTCTGCATGTGCGTACACTACACAGTATGTTTTCTTACCTTTGCAGGTTCGTTTGTCGGCCTGTAATTTCATGAGGTGAGGGCAGGCACAGGAGAAGGTCTGGTTAAAGTTAATGAGACAAAGGTGGGAGCAAGGGCCTTTGCCGTCTCTGGTGGCACATGGGTTGGGAGCTAAAACAAGAAGAAAAAAAAGAGAATGAGGGAAATGATTAAAGTGAAAGTGAGACAAGTAGAGAAGCATCGCTTCGTCTTTGTCCTTGTTTTCGTAGATTGAAGTTGATATGATTGTGTAAAAAAAAAGTGACGTTGTTTATTCTAGCGTCAGACTAATCCAATAATTCTAGTGTGAGATGCATCATAGTCGAGAGTTCTTTTGTCATTTCCCAGAGTGTGATGGACTTCTACATCAATGGACCCATAAGGAGAACAAGAGTGCTGACAGACTTTGACTCGTCAACACAGCTTGTTGTCACATACCGGTCATGGCCTTTGGTTGCAGCTGTCAATTAACAATTTTCGGATGTTGTTCTTTTTGTTACTCAAATTTGCGTGTGCTTCTCTGCAAACCACACACCCCCAGGATCTATTAGCCAGTGTCTACTTAACATCAAAGTGAAAACTTAAATGTGACAAGAACACTGAAAAAACAGCAGGATTATATTTGGAGTGCTCAGACGCTGTTGGGAAGGTTTCTCTCAGATATAGGGTTTTATTATATAAGGTTCTGTGAAGCCGGTAGGAAATGCCACGATGAATGAGGAAGCAGGAGGAGTCCTGATTCCTCCCAGCGTGAAGATACAACATGTCTCACAGCTCTGAAAAGGTCAACTGTCTTTGTAAGATAGTAGCAGCGAGTCAACATGGCTGCAATGAACTGTGACCTCATCACAATTTAATGCCTAAATTGATTGGGTCATTGCCTTTTGATTGGTTGTTTAGATATTTGCCTATACCTACACTACCAGTCAAAAGTGTGGACACACCTACTCAGTTGAATTGTTTGTCTTTATAATCATGACTATTTACATTGTACATTCTCACTGAAGGCATCAAAACTATGAATGAACACATATGGAATTGTGTAGTAAACAAAAAAGTGTGAAATAACTTTTTTTTGTTGAAATAAGCCACCCTTTGCTTTGATTGCTGCTTTGCACACTCTTGGCATTCTCTTGATGACCTTCATGGGGTAGTCACCTGAAAGGTTTTCCAACACTCACTCACTCTGCAGTGTGTTCTTTGTATAGAAGCTCTTTCTCTCCTAGTTTGTACTTTTCCTTCCTGTCTTCTCTCATTCTCTCTGTCATTATCTTGCATGTGACCCCTGGGAGGATCCAGATCCAGTTGTGAGGCTATTATTAGTAGCAGTACTGGTATGGTCATCATTATTATGCTATCAATAAAAGCTATCTATGCTACTGTTTGTATTAAATGACATTGTTGTACTTAAACAGAACTGAATTTCTTCTCGATGAAAGGGAGTTTTCTTTTCTCTCCACTGATGCTCAGTGCCTTCAGTTGAACCTACCCTCAGGTTGCCTGGATGGGTGATAGACCTGCAAGTCAAATGGCTGTGTGTTGGTGCGCTGGACGACAGTCACATTGTGTCCGGTCCATTTGTTGGCTTTGGCCAAAGTGTTTGTCATCCAGTCCGTCCAGTAGACCTCGCCTCCGTACATGGTGACCGCAAAGGGATGGGACAAGTATTCATGACCACGCAGCACCTCGATCAGCCCAGAGCCGTCGTACATAGCAGAGTAGATGGCATCTGACCTGGAAGAGTATTGAAAACAGTTGTGTTTACATGACATAACGGACGTAATAAGTTCACAGGCTTAAATACCGTATGCATGCATGTTGCTCATGTTACTGGATGGATTAACAATGTTGCATAATCACAATAAATGAAAAAAAAAAAAACGTCAGTGATGCATTCAGTGAGTGGGTGGCTACAGTCCAAAGAAAACACAAAGCAAAACGGTACCTCGCGTCAATCCAGACAATGCGTCTTTCCATGTAATCCACAGTGAGTCCGTTGGGCCACCCGCCGCTGCCTGTTTCCCTGTGGATGGTGCGTCTGCCTTCACCACTCATAGATGCTGCTTCAATCCTGGGCAGACTGGCATCCCAGTCGGTCCAAAAAAGAATGCTGCCAATAGAGAGTAAATACAATCACTGGGAGAAGGTTTCCTCACAGCACATTAGATAATGACAGATGTAATACATGTAAAGGATGCTTATGACTTTAAAATCCCACTCTCTGTGGCACTTACCCATCACGAGGGTCTAGGGCAATAGCCCGGGGATGTTCCACCTCCCCAGCCAGCAGAGTTGTTCTCATGGTCCCATCCAGTTTGGCCACTTCTATTTGGTCCAGTTTACTCTCGACCCAGTAGATGTTTCCTGCTATCCAGTCCACAGCCAGGCCTTCTGGAGTAGCCAATCCATACTGGATGACCACCTCGAAACTGGTCAGGGCTGACACAGAATGATTTTTTTTTTTTACACATTTAATAGCATGTTGATGTTGCTGATCTTTTAAGAGGAAAAAGAGCAACTGTAATTCACCCTAATTTAATTTAATAGCTTGGCTCACGTAACATTTTCTGGTTTATGCCACTCACAATGGTTCATTGTCAATAAATCCCTGACAAACACTGATTTAAAGAAGATTTAATAAAATATTTATCCTTACTAAATCTGCCAAAGAACGACATGCACTACTGCTGTGACTTAGACCAGCACCCCACTGCCCTTCTTCGAAAAAACATTTCTCTTTTTACTATTTCCCAGAAACCCCTGGCTCTCATGTAAACTAAGTGCAAACCCAACATGTGCGATCATCTCTGGCCGATCAGTCCTTCCACTACTAATTAGAGGGGGAGGGATAGGTCCCCTTCAGTTTGCTTAAAGGAATGTGGGAGCTTGACAGCCTTTCTGCGTGAATGGTGTGGGTAGAAGCATCTTTATTAAACAGTTGGCACTACCAAGTGTTTGCCAGTAACTTTGGAGATTTTGCACTTGCTTCAATAACAAGCAGCATGAGCCGACGCGTGAGTTATTCACAGTGTCTCGCTCAGAAACCCCATTTTAATGGTGAAGTCGGAGACCTGAGAACTGGCACTACAGCATGTTGTGCTTCCTACGCTGCATCATTGTAATGGCTGCAGTCACGCACAGCGAGTGCTGAGATAAATGGGAAGAGACAAAGCCTTCTGTGTGCCCTCTAAGTGCTGTGCTGGGAACACAATCTTGATTGGCAAGGAGACCTTGGGTTTTAGAGCAGAAAAGGCTAACATTGACCGGGGAGATTTATTCAGGGTCACAGACCACCACTGCTGACCACAGACTCTTTTGACTCTGAGAACATACGGAGCGTACTTGCTCATTGGAAGTTCATTTCTGGGGGGAAAAAAAAACACTAAAAACCAAAACACCTAAAAATGGCTGCCTCACCTCCATTATCGGACAGTTTCCCACGGTAGATTTTGTCCTCCACGACATCGGTCCAGTACAGTGTGCTCTGGTTGAGATGGAAGTCCAAGGCGATGGTGTTCCTCAGGCCTGGTACCAACACACTGAATTCCCCCTTGTGAAGATCAATCCTTCTGATCTCGTGACGGTTGGAGAATATGATGAAAGGCTTGAAGGGATCTGACGGCAAAGAAATAAAACCCAGAGAAGTATAAGTATGTGTCTCTGTTTCACAAATACATCTGAAGGTCCAGATTCAAAAAGATCTCATGCTGGTCTTGGATCAACTGCTGTCAAAAGCTGTATTGCTGGAGGGAGAATAAAAAAAATCAAACACCATGATACATTAATTCTATATATTCATAGTACAGTTAGTGTTGTAACGTTTCTTAAACAAAGCAAAATCAGGTCAACTATTCAACTCCTCATGACAAAAAAGTATTTCCTCACCAGTGCTTTTGCAGCTCTCCATGTCGGCCTCCAGCTCCCAGCCCTCGTAGCAGGAGCACTTAACGCTGGACTTCTCTTGCTCGCACTTCTGGCTGCACTTGAGGTGTTTGGCACAGAAGCTCTGAATCTGGCAGGTCTTGTTGTCTGATCCCAGTTCCATACCCAGGGGACAGGAGCACATGAAACCCTCCCCAGGAATGATGCTGCAGTTGTGACTGCAACCACCATTGTCCAGTGCACACAAATCTGCAGGCAAGAAAATGACAGGAAAGAGTTGGAGTCCATTCAGGCCAGCGAGGAGGTGTGTGTGTATGTGTATTGTTTATGATGCTCTAAAAATCACAGGATAAATGTTATGATTTGTAAATCATATTTTACCACACAGTTTTTCGTCAGACCCATCCGGACAATCGTCGGTGCCATCACACAGCTTCTCAGCGGGCAGACAGATGGAATCGTTGGTCGCGCACATGTGGTGAGACAACTTGCACTCCAACGGCTCACAGTTGTCCTCGTCCGAGTTGTCCTCACAGTCGCTGTCACCGTCGCACACCCAGGCCTTGCTAATGCAGCGAGCTGACAAGATCACAAAAGATTAGCTTCATCATTTTGTTGTTTTAAAATGTATGGCAGTAGTGGTCGCAACGGTAAACACTTCTTTTGATTAAATTACCAATCAGTGAATTTGCTCAGCATGGAAAAATCTACTTTTTATTGTCTTCTACTTTTCCAAAATGGATGAAGGATGTACCATCCACTTTGAGTACTTTCATCTGCAAAATGAAAAGTGGCAATAGCTTTCCTGTGACTAATAAAAGCAGCCGCAGAGAGCAGCTACGACATGACGCACACGCAGATAAGTTTCCATTTGCCACTTTCTGGCATGACAGATTTATTAAATTTACTAGAAACAGTACGTTTTAACCATCGTCTGGTACGTTAAGCTGCTAAAAGAATCCTTACCAGAGTCTCTGCAGCTGAACTTGACCGCAGGGTCACACATGTGGGTGACACCCTCGCAGTTATTCTCATCACTCAGGTCCATGCAGTCTGTATCGCCATCGCACCGCCAACGCATGGGAATGCACAGGCCGTCCATCCGACACTGGAACTCATCGACATGGCAACCGCCTGGAGGACGAGTCGCTGCAGGGAAGAAAAGAAAGCGCGTTGATGGATGGACACTTTTAAAGAAGCAATAAAATATCATAATGAATCCACAGCTGCAAAATAACCACGCTGTATTCTCACTAATGCAGACCACACGCTTGGCTAAAAATGGACAGGGAAGAGAATAGGCCATTCGAGGCATTAATTAATGTGTAGGTACACAGGGAGGCTGGGTTAACAACCTGACACCGAGCCAAGTTAAACAACAATGACACACAAAGCTCGCTGACTGATGTTCGAGGCAGTTAAAAGGCACCAGCGAGGAGGTGGCACAGTGACATCCCCTCATGGCGAAGGTCAGTGCTTGGCACAGCGATAGCAGGAAATGGGCTCGAGACCTTTCAGCACAGAACACAATATACAGAAGGGGGAGGTGATGGGATTGCTTTTTATTTCAGCTAATGACTTCCAGACAGAAGGCCTGAATAACACACACACACACTTGGATGCATGTGGAGACACAAAGCACAGATTGCTTATTAGACCAACAGGTCAGACTGCGCCCTGTTCTGCATGCTGAGATGTGACAGCAGTTGGCTGCATTTCTGCAAAGACCAAACGCTACATATAACACATATAATGGCTTCTACCGTGGATAGGTGCGTACGCTTGAAAGCACAGCGGAAGCTGCAGAAAGTGAGTGTTTAACCAAATGAAAGTAAAGTTCAGAGCAGCCTAACAACGGCATGAGTTAATTTAAACTCTGAGGACGAATGATAATTAGTATGGAGGGATTTCTGACATTATTTAATCATCAGCATTATACAGTAACATGCAGCTTACTACGTGTTTATGTAAACGGACACTTTTCTGTTCTTATAAACTTGAATGCTGCTCAGTACACATCAGTTTTCAGCATTCAAAAAGATTAGTATTATATAATATTTTGTATTTTTATATTTTTATACAAAACATATATTTGCACTGCACAGCAAATACACATTGGATTGTAAAAATGTTTTTTTTTATATATATATATATTAAACAGGTATATTCTATCAGATTGAAGGTGGAAAAAACCAGCCAAACATATCGACCTACTCTGAACATGTAAATACATGCATCCTGTAGCGGAGTCAAAACATGTGTGGCTTTAAAAATAGTTTAATTGTTATCTAACCGCAGAGCATAATCACATCCTGAACAGTGAAACGGAGAGGGTTTGTTGTGAATGATAAGTGGAAGGCAGGAGCAGGCAGGGGCTTGCAGAGGAGAGAAAACAGGACTGGGAGGAGGGAGACACTGTCGTCCCAGTCACAAGCTGTTCACAACCGCCAACTGCCAAGTATAAAGTAAACAACGTCCGTGGCACAGCAGAGCCGCTTAACAGTTTTTAAGAAACACTGAAGCAGAGGGAGACGAAGCCACAACAAAATGAATTAATCGCACAGTCTGAGTATTGTTGCCTACCCTGGTTGGTACAGTTGGCATGTGTCTCGTCACTGTAGTCTCCACAGTCATTGTCGCCATCACAGGTCCAGTATTCTGGAATGCAGCGACCACTGTTACATTTGAACTGGACACTGGAGCAGGAATGGCTGCACCCCGCTTCGTCACTGTTGTCTCCGCAGTCATTGTCTGCGACACGAGGAGACACACAAAGAGTTGTTATTGTCCACTGCTGGGTTGTGGGAAAGTGCAGCCTCAGGGAAAAGCGAGGGACACAGGGTCTCAGTGGGTCGATGACCGCTCACCGTTGTCACAGCGCCAGTTGATGTTGATGCAGCGGCCGTTGGCACACGTGAACTGTGTCAGAGGGAAGCAGGTTGGGTATGCTGGAAAGAGAGGAGAGGCCGTTTGTCATCTTCAAATAAAACATGTACCACCAAGCAAAGGCAACAGTGTGACGTTAATAGTACAGTAAACATCCAAAATTGTTTTTATTTGGTATATACTGAAGGTATAATCATCAGAATTAAGTTTTGCTAACACTTTAGATTAGGGAACACATATTCACCATTAACTAGGTGCTTACTAACATGCATATAAGTAGCATACTAGCCCTTTATTATAAATATTAAGCACGTATTAACACCTTATGTAGGAAAAATCCTAATTCATGTCATAATAGAGGTAGAATAAGGTATGACGAATAAAGTGTATATATACGTGCTTAATGGTTACTAGTGTTACTAGGGCGTGTTAGCGCGTTAATGCCGGTTGTCAGCGTCAGCGTCAGCGCATGATGCGTTTCCATGCCGACTGACAGGGAAAAAAGCCGCGTGTGACGTCATGTTTACGTGACTCCGGATTGTTAAAATGAGTCTCTACGCTAAACTTTAAAAACAGAGGCACACTATACGCAGTACACAGGTTCCGCTGGTTATTTGTAGCGCTGCTCTTTTCGTTTAATAAACAGACCGCTCCAGTTCCACTGTAGGGCGCTAAACGAGCTAATGCAGCTAACGGAGCTAACTGGTAAACGGTGCCTGGACTCCGGTGTCGTAAACATGACGGCGCGCGTGTCTGGAAACGCGATGTGCGTTAACCTAGTGCCCAGCACTAATAATTACGAATAAAGGACTAGTATGCTACTTGTTAGCAAGCACCTAGTCAACGGTGAATATGTGTTCCCTAATCTAAAGTGCTAGCTAACTTTAAAGTGTACAATCCCCTGGAAGGGAAGGGTGAGGTACATGCAACGTCACCAATAAATGTTGCTAAATTTTACATGCTGTACCTTTAAACTTAATTAAAAACTTCAAGTACGTCAAGTACACAGCGACATGTTTTCTCCCTCTTTACTGCGACTGTTCCGTGTGGTCAATCGTGATATGTCTACTTGTATTGTGTAATTAAATGTATTAATTAATGTATTATTTTTTTTAAATTCCCAAAATGAAAAGTATTTATCCCATCTAGCCTGTAATAGTGAAGACTGACCACAGGAGTCTGGTTCGTCCGAGCGGTCTCCACAGTCGTCGTCCAGGTCACACGTCCAGGAGATGGGGATGCAGCGTCCGCTGGCACAGGGATACTGGTTGGGGGGACACGTACGAGCTGGCAGGGAGACAAGATTTAAAACTTAACTGCAGCCCTTTCTTCTTTTCACAATATCCCTGACTCAGCACTTAGGCATGCATTAACTGATGACTGTTTAAGAAGACATCTATATAAAAAAAAAAAAAAAACTCACAACAAAGCTGAATTTGATTTCATTTCCAATAGTCTAGTGCTACAAAAGTGATTAATAATAACCCAAACATGGTCAATTTATCTTTATATTAATCAAGTCGAAGACAAATTTGTAATTTGCTACTATTTATTTGAGACTCTGCACCACTGCTGCGTTCCAGCCCCGTTGTCACTGAAGCAGAAAATGAACACAGTCTCCTGGAGGGTTTGTAAATTCATGTTGGCATCAGCTGGACAAATAAACACATACCAATACAGACAGTCTGTTGCACCATGTTAATACTGTGTTCGCCACAGTTTTTACTGTATATTTCCCAGTTAGTATATTAGTCGTTCTAAATACAGTAAACTAACAGACAGCTAAATAAATTCCCTCCAACCATCTTTAAAAGAAACACTTAAATTGCCTGCAGTATTTTATATACTGTAATCGTCTGCAGCGTCAGAGCTCAGGAGATTTTCTTTGGACCATCACTGAGGTGTGTGTGTGTGTGTGTGTGTGTGTGTGTGTGTGTGTGTGTGTGTGTGTGTGTGTGTGTGTGTGTGTGTGTGTGTGTGTGTGTGTGTGTGTGTGTGTGTGTGTGTGTGTCTGCACCTGTGCAGTGTGTAGTTAAACAGAGGAGGATGTAAGAAAACATTACGGTTACCAGAGCAGGTGGTGTTGGATTCATCTTCATCATTGCCGCAGTCATTGTCGCCATCACAGAGCCAGCGCAGAGGGATGCAGCGGTTGTTCTGGCACTTGAATCGGTCAGCTGGGCACGTGTGCTGGTCTGGAAAACACACCGACACACTGAATAGAAAACACTTAAACATCTGGCGCAGTGGCTTACACTAATGTTTTTTTGTGTGTCTGATAAATAACACACTGTTACTCTCTTTAGCGTGTCACTTTAAATTAGGTTTATAAAAAGTAGAGTAGAGCATCCAAGACAAATATGACTCTCCACTTCTCACAATCGCCTTACGAAGAGAAAGCTGGCCAACGAAATTACAGACACATTAGAGAGCACGGAAAGAAACATTCTTGGACACTAACATTTCCCGTCAGTTCTCATTTACTAAAACCCTTGCACAGAAACGTTGTTGACGTCTGTGTTGCTGTGTAACCAATGACAACGATGACGTGGCACACTTACGACAGAGCTCAGGGGCCTCGTCGCTGTTGTCCAGACAATCATTGTCCCCGTCACACTTCCAGCGCTCCTGGATGCAGCGGTTGTTCTTGCAGGCAAACTCCCCGGGCTGGCACTGGGGCGGAGGCACGTAGGAGGGGTTGGCTGATGATTCGGATGATGATGCGATCAGGGGTAGAAGCAGAAACAGATGGCTTAGTGAGACGAGAGCGAAACCCTTTTTTGGTGCTTAGATCAGATTTAGCCTCTCTCAAAGTTATTTCTTCCAAAACATTTCCCCAGATTTAGAAAACAGCACATAGGATGTCTTGCAAAGATAAAGAAACGTTTAACAGCCTCTACTCCTGCTGAGTAATGAATTTACCACAACTATGAAACCGCTCTACTGGTAAGTACCTTTACAGGTGACATTATCGCCGTCCAAGATTTGATCGTCAGCACAGCCGCATGACCTGCTGTCAGGGATAGCAAGGCACAGGCTGCTGCAGCCGCCATTGTTAACTCGACATGCATTGGAACCTAGGCACAAAAAGAAGACAGTGTACACATTAGCGTTAATGAATACTATTACATTTGTTATTACGCTACTGTTCAAATGTTTGGGGTCACTTAGAAATGTCCTTATTTTTTAAGGAAAATCTCTTTTTTTTCAATGAATATAACATTAAATGAATCAGAAATACACTCTATACATTGTTAATGTTAATGACTATTCTAGGTGCAAATGTCTAGTTTTTAATGGAATATGTACATAGGTGTATAGAGGCCCATTTCCAGCAACCATCTCTCCAGTGTTCTAATGGTACATTGTGCTTTCTAATGGCGTTAGAAGGCTATTGGATGATTAGAAAACCCTTGAAAACCCTTGTGGAATGATGTTAGCACAGCTGAAAACAGTTTTGCTGGTTCATTGACGAAAGGGCAAAATTATTATTTTGAAAAAAAATCATTATTTCTAATCTTGTCAATGTCTTGACTATATTTTCTATTCATTTTGCAACTCTTTTGATGAATAAAAGTGTGAGTTTTAATGGAAAACAAAAAAATTGTAAAGGTGGCCCCAAACTTTTGAACGGTATAGGTGTAGGTCATTGTAAACTACAATGGGGGATGTAATACCTTGCTGCTGGTGTGCATCATACACTCTTATCTCAAATATGGGTGGCCTCTCGTTGCGGAGCAGTGTGACTGTCTTTGTGACCTGGTCCAGTTTATAGATGCTGCCTCCACGATACTCATTCCAAAACAGGAATTGTTTGTAATGACATAAACCAAAGGCGTGGTTCAGCTCTTGCCCCTCATACACCACCTGTTCATTCAGGAGACAGTAGAGAGTTTAGATCTGAAAATAACACCAACAACAATAATAATAATTTGGACTACATTTTTGGATTGCAGCATCATCGCCAACCTTTCGCTCAGTGGTGTTAAGGTAAACCAACTCGATTCGGTCATAGTAGGCGTCGACCCAGTACAGTATGCCCTGGGGAATATCCAGACTCAAGCCGTTTGGCCACAGCACCGTTTTGCTGGTCAGGAAAACTTGGTGATGTGAACCGTCCATCCAAGCTTTCTTGATCTTCCCTCTGTTGCTCTCCGTGGGGTCCTCCTCCCAATCGGTCCAGTACATCCATCTGGGAGACAAGAAGACACCGCATTCAGAGGGCATGTGTGATCAGGCATTTTCTGTTAGAGCTCGAGACATCAAACAAAACT
The DNA here is from genome assembly GCF_963457635.1 of Microchirus variegatus. NCBI lineage: Eukaryota > Metazoa > Chordata > Actinopteri > Pleuronectiformes > Soleidae > Microchirus > Microchirus variegatus. The sequence continues at coordinate 22,377,585 of NC_139810.1, forward strand.
CAGGGTTTTAAAGCTCTTTGATGGTGCATCCTACAATATAAAGCAAAGAGAGTTTATCAAAAAGTACTTTGAAAACTTTGCAGCTCCCACACACACCAATGTAACCAATGAGTTCAACAAAACATGCACAGTGCAGGCAGCCCACGTAGCTGCAAGTAACAAAAAACTCATCCCACTGATGGATGATGCTGCAGCCAAAAAAATTTAGTGGCGTAAAGCCTTAAAGCCTTCAAAATAGCAATCTCGTCCCCCTTCAGCGTCTCACCCATGCTGTGGGTCGACCACAATGGCACGAGGATGACTCATCTTCCCCTCAATGAGAGTCTTGCGGGTCTGTGAGGCTTTCTCCAGTCTGGCAACACTGATAGTCTTCTTAGGTCCATCATCTGTCCAGTAGAGATTACCTCCCATCCAGTCTACTGCTATCCCCTCCACTGTGTGGATACCTGAGATAAAAAAAAAGAGAGAGAATGAAGTTGGATATTAGCAGGCCAATTCAGGATGATGGAGAAGAAAATAAACCATCTCAGTTATCAAAGCCATCGTTTCATTCTTACCTTCCTTTAGAATGGTGTCTCTCTCAGTGCCGTCGATCTTCTGTCGCCCAATGATGTAGCTGGTGGCATCCGCAAAGTAGATGAATTCACTGGCAGCGTGGAAATCCAGAGCTCTGGGGTTCATCAAGTTCTCGATGGGGATCATGTACTCATCAGGTACCTTAGCATTCATGTCCATGCCCCTGATGATTCCAGGACGACCCTTACCGTACACCAAGAACAACTCATGGTCTGGTTCTGAAAAAGGAAAAGACATTCTTAGTGATGCAATTACTTCTGTCAGCAGTTTTGCAACTTCATTTCTCAACTGTTCGTCAATCACAGCTCCATCCTCAGTCTTTATACTCACTCTTGCAGGACTTTCCGTCGCTGCCGAGGCTGAATCCAGAGCGACAGCGGCAGGTGCGAGTCTTGTGGCTGTTGCTTAGCAGACAGATGTCAGAACAACCTCCGGCTTTCCCAAACTGATCCAAGGCACATGCGTGGCTGCGCACTAGGACACAACAAACCAAACACAACATATCACACTACGGTTAAAGTAGGCATATTATTACCTATTTCTACAAGTTAACCGAGTTCCCTGGTGTCCTAATGAACATGTCTGTGACACCCTGCCAAAACAGCCCTGTTCAGAACACTCGCTTTTGAGAACCTGTCTCTTTAAATGCAAATGAGACACAGGACACTACGTCAGCGTCACTGAGGCTCTGGCGGCTAACAGCAGTTAACATTTGGAAAGCCATCATTTGCCGACTCCAGCCGGCACATAAATGTATCCAGTGGACACGTAAATCCTCTGAGGCTGGAAGTTTGTGTAGAACTCTGTGCTGCACTGTGCAGCCAAGAACAGAACACTTTGTGGACTTCTGCTCTTCCGGATACTTTTGCCCTCGCCTGCACTCTCCACGAGATAACAATTCCAGGAATATGTCATTGTGACGTGGCAATGAGTGTGGAAGTCAACATCGCGTGTGTTATCTCCTGTACTTAGACTGAGTCAGACCACAAAAATCATCTTTTTTCACACTTTGCCTACTCATAGGCCCTGCAGAGTCCCAAATGTAAGTATTAAAATGTTTAAAAAGTTGATTTTGCAACCTTGAGGTTGGCGCCTCTGGTGGTACACGTGCAGTGCGGGCCCCCGGTCTACACGGGTCACCACCTGGAAGTCGGAGCTGTTGAAGCGGTTCACTCGGATCACGCTCGTCTTTGGGTTGAGGTTGCCTTCATCCGAGTTTGTGGCGTACAGATAGTTCTCAAAGACGGTCAGTCCGTACAGGTGCTTAATCTGAAATATAATGAGTGGCAAAAAATTCATATACACTCTTGAAGATGCTGATATTTTTGGTAAAAAGCAAAATCATTTGTGTACACAATTTTATCTTAAACACTGCCTAGGAAATTTTTAATAATGGATCTTTACAAATAAACTATTTATCGGTTAAAAAAAAAAAGAGACAGGCAATGATAACAAGCCAGTGTTTATATAAAGTCCGAACAGAGCAGCACGATGGCTCCACTTCCCATAGAGCCTATTCTGTGCAACCTCTCCTCTACTGTCAGAAAGATGCATGGGTTAGGATCAAGTTACCCCCCCCCCCCCAACCCTCAAAGACACACCATCATCACCTCCTCCTCCTCCTCCTCCTCTCCACAGTCCTGATTTCATTAAGATCATTACTCCACTATAAGTGTGAGCCAAGCTTCACGAAAAACGGGGCTAATATGTTTAGAGGCATTAGCCAGGAAAATCGCACGCTCCTCGAGTAATATCAATCAGGATAATAAAAAGGGACTTGTGCCCAGGAGAGGAGGACTCTCTTTGTCTGGATACATGAAAGTCAACTGGGAAACGAGTGCAGCTTCCAAAGACGATGATTAAATCAATGACGATGCTGATTTGGGAAACAGATGTCCTGAGAGGGAAGACTCTTGAAAAGACACTCGGGAATTAAATTAAACCTTTTAAACGAAACCTGGATAATCAGGTCAAATCAAATAATATGATTTTTTTTGAGTGTACACAGTACATCGATCCACATCCAATCCTTCAAACCTCACCAGTAGGCCCTGGATGATGGTGTGTCGGTTTTTGCCCTCATAGTCGACCACTTCAATGTAGTCCAGGTAGGCATCGGCCCAGTACACCAGCCGGTTGACCAGGTCCAGGGTGATACCATGAGGGAAAACAATCTTGCTCTCCACCAGCTTAGTGCGATTCTGGCCGTCCATGTCGCAGCGCTCCACCCTCGGTGTCGACCCATAATCTGTGAAGAACACTTTACTGCGGCACAAGAAAGAGGGAAAGGAAGGAAGGGAAGGTCAAAGCGGAGGCAGACATTAAAAATACATTTCATTTATAAAGAGCAAATGTACTAAAAAAGTGACCACTGTGTATTAGTCACTACAAAATAGTTTAAATGACTTCCAAGACAATAAAAATACTGAAGTGATACTTTCAAAAAAAGGAAGTTCATCTGAACACAGACCGCCAGTTTCAGGAACCTGAAACAGTCGAGTGTTAACATGGCACAGCAAGTATCTGTTCGTCTTTCAGTCTGGAGGAAGTGCTTCCATTTGCAGCTGCCTGCTAAGTCAGCACGTTGTCGGATCATAAGACAGCACTTTTCTTCCAGCTAAGACAGCATTGAGGGTAGCGTCCGGTCAAAAAGTCTGAGGGGAAGTGCATACCCCATAGCCGGGTCCAATGCGATGCCTTTAGGGTTGTACAGCTCTTGGTCCAGCAGGGTCACACATGTCTGGCCGTTCTTGTTGCAGACGAACACCCGGTCGTCCACATCGTCCACAAAGTAGAAGTTTCCGGTCAACCAGTCGATAGCCATCTGCTCAACATCTGAGAGATGCAGAGGAGAGGAGAGCAGCAGAATTATTAAAAAAATAATACAGAGCCTCATGAAAGTAGAGTCAAATAAGCATTGATAAAATGATGCCATGACCCTCCTGACCCTCATCAAGAGTACCCACTCTCTTCAAACACAAAACTGAATTAATGAGCTTCAGCCCTTCACCACACTTGTCTTTGATTAAGGTGAGCAGTGTTCGGGGGGGAGGGAAACAGAAACAGTCACCGATAAACAGTTTTCAGGCATCAACTCTGGATAATGTCCAGATATGGAGTCAGACATTCTCCAGAGTTCATATATGATGGATGCAGAGAGGGAAGATTGTCTGGTTGAGACAAGTTCATGCAGGGGTCAGGAAATCACTCGCTGCAGATCATCCACAGATTATCTTGCTACATTCTCACATAAATCTCACTTGGATGTAATCTGGAAATTTAACTAGAGACTGCGTAGGAGAAAATTCAGAGAATGCTCGGATGGGACTTCTGCATTCATATATAGAGCCGCTCCAGACGTCATTGCACGTCTGAAAGCAGCTATAAAGAGTCAGAGGTTCGAAAATGAACTCCCGTCACTTGACTTGAGTGGTAACTCGATAATCCCTGGATTTACAAAGGTTTATAAGTTGTAAGTTGTTAAGTATGTTGAGGAAGGTTATTATGCGTATTAAAGGACTCATATTATACCCCATTTCTCCAAGTTGACCTAGTTCCCTGGTGTCCTAATGAATATGTCTGTGACATGCTTTGGTCAAAATACCATAAGGATGAAGCACCACAGCAGTTCAATCACCCTGCCAAAACAGCCCTGTTGAGAACGCTCTGTTTAGTAGTATCTCTTTAGGTCCACCTTAAAAAAAAAAAAAAAAAAAGTAAAATGAAACTTAAGGGACAGGAAATGACATCAGCCACAGAGGCTAATGGGAGCGAACAGCAGTTAGCATTTGGAAAAGTGATCATTTGCAGGCTCTAGCAGGCACATTGCCGCCATATATAACATGTATCCACTGGACAGATAAATCCTCTGAGGCTGGAAGTTTGTGTAGAACTCTGTGCTGCACTGTGGAGCCTAGAATAGAACGCTTTGCAGACTTCGCAGACTTCCGGTTTTCAATTACCGTTACAAGTGGAGCTCAGCGAGACAACAATTCCAGGAATTTAGCGCATTGTGACGTCCCAATGAGCGCGGAAGTCAACGCCGCATGTTTTATATCCTGTACTTAAAGTGCAGAGGACCACAAAAATACAAGTGAGTCATTTTCCCAAAATTGATTTATCAACTTTTAATACTTTTTAAGACCCCACGGGCACGGACACCCTGTATCTATCTATATCTATGTATCTATAAACTCATTCCTATTCATTATTAGACTGGAAACACATTGATGTTGTCAGCCATCAAAAATAAAAATGAGTTCAATAGAGATCAATAGGTAAAAGAATATATTAAAAGGGTGTTGGGCCCAGCAAACATTCTTAAATAACTGTGGGGATCATCACATATTATTCTCACGACACTTCAGCGACCTCTTGTTCCCAGCGTTCACCGTTTCCTCACTTATTCTGCTTCTTATTTTAATCCGATAAAACTGCTGCGGCAGCACAGTCACTCGACAAGTGCTGTAAATATCGCCCGCAATGATGCAAAAACATTGCTGCAATCAAGTGACTCGATATTCAGTAACACTGCTGCTTACTAAGGCGACCTGTGAAAGAAGAAGCTCAGCAGAGGAAGACCTTTGATTCAGATAAGTGCTTAGTTTGCAGGGGAAAAGTTTCTCTCTCTCTCTCTCTCTCTCCGTGAGAACCATGTCCTGTGCGAGACTCGACGCAGAAGACCCAGACCACAGGGAGACCTCGCTTGAAGGGGGGGCTTGAAGATACATATACAGCCTTGTGTTTTAACAGCTGCGGCCATGCTGCTTTTCAAAGCAGAGCACTGTATACACACATGCATATCACACAAGCTCACTACTCATGCACACACTATCAAAGTGACCACAGGTGTTTCTCCAGTTATTCCAGGGGACATCTTTGATGTAGAGGCACACAAGTGGGGTATAACATGTCAGCCTAACCCCGCCTAAGCTTCGACTGATCATGAAAAATCCATACATTTTCTCCCACTTGTCCTCTTCAGGGTCACAAAGGGTTAGCTGAGAAGTAGAATTCACCCTGAAGAGGTCAGTGTCCTATCACAGAGCTACAAACCAATACCATAGCCATGCCGTGCAAAAACGGATCCAGGGCAAATGGTACGAGAGAGAGCATACAAACATCTGGGCCCAATGTAGAAAACGCTCTACCCCACATACCAAATGCAAACAGTGCTTCAAAAGGCCTGCCCCACATGGGATTTACATTATGCTTAGTGTTGCTGTAAAAGCAGAGCAGAGGAGAGAAAAATGTGAAACTCTGGAGGATGGGATTATGGAAGGGCCCTGAAAAAAAATGTAATACTGATGGGGAAATACATTTACATCCAAATTCATTTAGTGTTTTTGGTGCAACTCCCATCTGGAAATGATTTATTGACATCTCAAATCTAAAAAAAAAAAAAAAGGAGATGAAGCCATAAATTCACGAGCTTATAAATGAAATGTGGTCAAAACAACAGAGGAGGGGGAACAAAAACCAGTGCAGTTTTTTTTTTGTTCATAAACATCAGTACCCAGATACTGACAAAAGGGGGAAGTTTGTCATGCAGCTAGGAGGGATAGTGATACTCCCACTGGTATCAGCCATTAACCTCGACCCCTCTAAAGCAATCCAGCTGGAGTCCAGGCTGCACAGACTCACACTGAGCGAGCACAAAGTCGCTTGTGCAATGCACTTCACTTGTGGGCCCTGTTATCCAGAGAGCCAGTCAGTCTGTTGACAGCCTCGCTCATTCAGGTTCTGGAAACTGGAAAAGTTTGCTGGGAAACCGAATGAACCCGCCGCTCTTTTTTTTTTTTTTTTTTTTAACGCCACTACTTTGCCCCCCTCACAACCACTTTTCACATCCTGCCTTCACACCTTCCAGCTCACACTACTCCGAGGAAACGCTTCACAAACAGAGTGGAAAACAGCAAACACACATCAACACAGAAACGGTGTTATTCTGCATACAAAATACATCATTCACTCAGAATCTAGGACTAAACACCACGTGTTGATACTGATGCGTCTTTACCCAGTGACCAAACGGGAACAGGGGACATGAAAGTTGTCTGGTGCCACTTTAATAGATTGTTTTAAAAATCCAGTCTTACTGTTTGCAATTACTGTTTTTTAGTAATAATTCTGCTCAGAGGATGGAAAGGATGAGCAGACTCTGCTGTCTTTTGGGAATCACACAAGCAACCAGACTAGGCCAAATCCTTCAACCTCATCTACGTCTTATTTATTCTCTCTTGGTCTCCGAGAAAATACATGCTAATAATTTGTTTGTGTGAACCCTGAAACAAAACATTAACCTCCATCCAAGTCCATCTGTCCATCATTGTTCAATCAGAACGAACTCAGACTGTCCACATTGATATCTATCAGATCAGATTTACTTTCCTGAAAGACCAAGTTCCCCCATCAAGAGAAGGAAAAGCAAATATAGAATTCACATGTGTGAAGCATTTTAAACTAAACTAAAAAAAAAAAAAACCCCAAAGGAGACCATACATGAAATAAACATTCTTGACTCAGCAGAGACACATAAATAAAGAGGAGGAGATTCTGGTCTCTTATCAGAGCTGAAAGCCCTCACTGACGTAACACCGAAAAATGTGGAGTCACTGCCAAAGTGCAATGTGATCCTCTTGCCTGTTTGTCCACTTGCTCCCCGAGTGACTAGGCAGAGCCAAGAACCCACCGACAGACCTGACTGCACAGTCCAGGTTCCCACAGTGGTTTGAAGCGACTGTGGGGCCACCTCGCTTGAAATGAAAACCCCCTCCACCTCCATCTGCCCTAAATATAACTCGGTCTTAATCTAAAACTTCATTTTGGTTGTCCTGGAATTCAATCCTTGGAAAATCAACAAAAGACAGAAAGAAGAGAAATCACACTTTGTGTGTGTGTTTGTTCTTGTACTTGCGCCATACTGAGGACAAGTGAGGGATTTTTTGGAGTGAGGACATTTTGGTCATTCCTCACGTTGTTTTCCTTGAAATCACTTCCTTAGGTTGCTACAACATGCTTTACTCTGTTTGTCAAAAAAAAAAAAATAATTAAAATTTTGGACGACATAGTATATAGTATGACTTTTTTAGTCAAATTTTGGATCAAAAATTGTGCGTCAAATTTTTTGTCAAATTTTTGACCAAACATTTTGGGTCCAATTTTTTTTTTCAAATGGTGGACCAAAAATTTTGCGTCAAATTTTTGACCAAGCATTTTGGGTCCAATTTTTTTTTTCACATTTTGGACCAAAAATTTTGCATCAATTTTTTGTCAAATTTTTTTCAAATTTTGGACCAAACATTTTGGGTCCAATTTTTTTCTTCAAAATTTTTTTTTGGATGACAGTATAGTATGACGTTTTTGTCACATTTTGGGTCAAATTTTATATACAAGTAGATATTTGTAATTGTGTTGATTTATAAAGTGGAAATGCTGGTCCTCACTTTGTCAGCTCTTTTACCCGGTCCTCAGTATGCAGCAAGTACAAGAACGTGTGTGTGTGTGTGTGTGTGCGTGCGTGCGTGTGTGTAAAGTGACCTGACTGGACAGGACCTGAGACGGCCAGAGGAATGTAGAGTCTCTTCAGGCTGACATAACCTAGCAGAGGAATGTAAATACCATCTGCATGACCACTCGCGCGCAAGTACAAGCGCGTGCACACACACACAGACGCACAGACACACACACACTAACACCTCCAAGGTACAGCAAATCACTACCTTCTCTCTTGCCCTCTCATTTATCAGTCCTCTGTCTCTTTTACTTAAGTCTGCCCTCATAAGGATCCCTCTCTCTCTCTCTCTCTCGTTCCAGCCCTCGCCCTCATTCTCCCCCTTCATAACCCTTGACTGAGAGTGGAGAATTAAACGCATTTTTTTTAAAAACACACAGAAGCAAGCAACACAATCAGGGTGAGGTGGCTTTGTGGCACACTCATTCGAATGGAGTGAGTCAGTCAACTGGAAAAAAAACAAAAAAAACATTTAAGGACGTCTGAGATCAGCGAGCCTCCTAACCTCAGCTCAACCCCCGGCTGTCAGCAGTGACAGCAGATACACAACAAGCTTCATTTTAAGCGGATATGAGCTTCTGAACGACTTCTTATCACGTCCTTTGCGAGACACAAAAGTCCACACAGACACACACACACACACCCTGCACATCTTCAGTTGTTTTCTTCGTCTGCTGTTCAAGGGCCTGGGGCTAATTCTCAAGGGAACGTTTCCCCACATGCACCCTGTGACGAGCACACGCACAAACCCACAACCTGCAGTTTATATTTTGTCTAGATTTCTCCCTCCTGTTATAGAGAGTAACGACTGCAGCAGCCAGGCAAATAAAAACAAACCTTGTCAGGTTTCTAATCAGAGATGACAGTGTTCTACGAGCCAGACTTTGTGTGTGAGTGTTTACATGTTTTGTATGTGAAGCTTTGTGTGTTTGCATGTTTGTGCAAGTGTGTGTGTGTGTGTGTGTCTGGCAGCTGCTCAAGAGATGAGAAATTATTGACGGGATGTGGGACATTTCCGATAATCAGGGTTGGGTCAGAGTCGTCCGTAGTTACTGCAAACAAAATACATAGACAGCAATTCGTGTAATTCGGACATTTATCTGCATCTGTTTCATTGGATTTAAAGTTTCTGCAGAAGACGGCAGCTTTATTATTTATTTTTACTGCACTGGAAAATGTTCGTTATTGTGTTGCACAGTTCTGAAATCATGGCGCTGCTGCCCGAAATGGATGGAAGGCTGTTTTTAATGAATGTATCATCTCGAATAATAAAAGAGAATATGTGTCCAGAAATCACTCATCAACTGTATTCAAATATCTCTTGTCAAAAGAATTTACACATGTAGTCTTTGACAATTACATTTTTTTTTTTTCCTTAAGTGATCAGCGGATCTCAAAGCTGCTCATCTACCACCCAGTCGTGTTGATTACATTTAAAAGGCATCACTCAAGAGGACAAGAGAATGAACATAAAATCAAGCTGCACAGTAGTTCTACAGTTTACCCACGAAGGAAAAATGCAAAGCAACACTTCAAAGTCACGGCGACAGCTTTCTTTGTGTCACACGCTACACGCTTTGCCTCGATGGAATGATTTAGTGGCGTGTCAGGGTGTCAGGTGCTGTAAAAAAAAAAAAAAAAAAACTCTTGAAATATAAAGCAGGACTCAGCGTTTTTTACTTGGCACTTCATATGCTGGTGTGAGCCGCCTAAGCTCTAATGCTTCACATCGAACATTCGTCTGAGCTAGTAAATGCAAAGTTGACCGTTTGATTCCCGAGGCGAGGTGTGCAGAAATTTCACACGGGGCGAGCCGACCGCGCGACGATATTACACGAGCGCTGCTTATAAAAAAAAGAAAAAGGGACATTCGTTTCTCATTCACCGGCTGGCCGACAGCTAAACGGCCAAGGCCTCAGCGGACCTGACAACACTGTTATACGAGTGCTGTGCTACGTGAAACAACACATTTACTCACTTCTGCTGCAGAGAAAAACAATTTCTCCTCATTGTTACTTTAGGTACGTCTGAGTGATCGAGTCAGTGAGTGACACATTTGTACTAATGGTCAGTTGGCCAACTGCTGGGCCGGTAATATTGGCAGTTGCTCTTTTAAAATGTTTTTGTGGCTCCCAATTGCATTATCAGGTGTTTGCTGAGCTCTGCCTGCACAAGTTGTTGACTTTCATGAGCTTTTATCAAGACACAAACATACAAGTCTAGAACTTAATGGAACAAATTGAATAAACTACCCATTAATATGAGTTCTTAGCCTTTTGTATTTAGCAAAAGGTTTCATGTTTTGAAGTGGAAACTTTCAAACAAAAGAGGAAAAACATCTTTTCTTGTATGCAAACGGCACTGTAGTTTCCAGACGCACTTGGAAAAGGGAAGGATGTTGTCACAGTCTCACCATTATGGCGCTTGCCCACTACATAGTCCCGGCACGACACAGCACGGTTCAGTTCGTTTTCCATTACTATAATAGCTTCTCAACGTCATCATAGCACGGCTGCATGAAACTGCTGTGACTTTGTTTTCCACGCGACACACAAACTAGTGACTTGTAAAGCTGTTCTTTTGATGTACAAAATTAGAAGATGTAGTTTAGACATGTATGTCCTAAATTTCAGGATTTTTAAGTCTTTTTAATTGATCTACAGTTCGCCATTGTTCGGTTTGATTCCCGCTCACAACTCTTCCTGTGATGGCACTCTCTGACCAATCAGAGGCCTGAAGTTTGACAACGTCACGTTTAGCATCGGCTCAGCTCGCTTAGAACCTCAACAGAGTCGAGAGTACTGTCGCTAATGGAAAAACTAAAAAAAATAATGTGCCGAGTTGCGCTGTGCCAGTGGAAAAGCGACATTCGATGTCACCACTGCTTTCACACTGGACCTCAACATCTACATGGAAAATAATTTATAAATCACTAACTCACTAACACAAGGTCATAGAGGGTCCAACAATATACCAGGGTTTAACCTTCTCTGAAACTACTACTCACGGTGCAGGCTGAGGGTGATGTTAATGGTCCGAATGTTGCCGACGGTCTTGAGGTCGGGGATGTTGGCACACTTCAGCTGGGTGGCAGCAGGCGTGTCGCCTACGTCTATCCAGCAGACGGTCTCCTCGGCATAAACGAAGTCCATAGCCATGGCCTGCTTCGTGGCGATGGAGGGCAGCCAGGACGTGGAGCCGCTCAGCGAGGTGCAGCGGATGTCGTGGAGGTTAGCAATCAGCAGCACGGGCAGGCGATCCACTGGCTCTGAGGACGGTAAGAAATCAGGGAAGAAAAGAAAAGAAAAAAAAAATCATGGCAGGAATGAGAGGGAAAAGTTTAGAGCAGCGGTGATACATGAATTACTCTGCACACTTGTTGTAACCCATCTCGCTGCAGTCAACAAGCTTGTGTCACACTACGCAGGTGTGATTATACAGCAGGGAGCCATTTCCAACAAATCAGCTCTAATCCTTTCTGGGTTTAGAAGTGTTCTCCGTTTTTCACCGTGTGTGTGTGTGTGTGTGTGTGTGTTTGCGTGCATGTGTGAATGTACTCACCGTTTTTGGCTTTACAAGAGCGGTTGTCTGGCTGCAGCAGGTAGCCTTCTACACAGCTGCAGGTGTAGGAGCCCTCGGTGTTCGTACAGGTCTGACTACACGTGCCGTACACGTTGCACTCGTTGTAATCTATGGAAAAAAGTGTTTCGAAAGAAACAGTCGGGGACAAATTATATGGGATATTGTACCATAGCTGCTACAGGACTGTCTGATATAGCGATCAAATGTTACTGCCAAAAGTGTGCAACATGCACTGGAACATGTTCTACCTTGAGTGGTTTGAAAGAGAGAGTTTTCATCTCTCCGCATGCTGACTCAGACAATTAGTGCAGCACAAGTCGGAACGATCAGAAAATTACTTTAATGCTACGTTGGCCAAATATGTCAAATCACTCACCTTTACATGTCTTCCCATCTGCAGCAACCTCAAAGCCGCTACTACAGTAGCACTGAGGGCCGTCGTGAGTCAGAGCGCAGTAGAACTGGCACCCTTTGGAGAGACATTCTGGTTCTCGTTCTGTACCGGAGACAAACAAAGGCACAGAAAACATGAGATTTGATTTCAGAGGGTAGGAAAAAACATGGCAGCTAAAGTGTAAAGAATGAGTTTGAGTATTTGTTTCTGTTTCATCGGGTTGTGCACAGATAAGCCTTCAAATGTTTATGTTAATTTTCAAGTGTTTTGTGTGTGTAAGAAAGAGAGAGGGGTGGGTGCACATGCACGGAACAGACGGCTGATTTGAATGAACACGCGTTACGGGGCCTCTTGTTTCCCGCCCTCTGGGGGAACTCAAGGACACGTCTTTATGGCAGGAAATGAAAGAAGGGCATCAGGGTTTCTATAGGGTGCGAGTGTGTGTGTTGGTAGCATCTTGATCATCATTCTGTGTCTTCCTACCATCCTTTGACTTCAGAATGTTAGATTTTATAAGCTGGCGGATCATAAAGTTGGTCTCCTTCATAGTTCTGGATTTCGCTGTGCACTGGGGGTTCTTCTATTATTTACGGGTCAATGCCTGGGGGTGGGAACTGTGGAGCATGTGCAGAGCGCCCAGGCCGGCTAGAGACCAACTAAAATGTAAGCATGCAGTTGAAATTCGACTTCCTATCGCATATTCTGGCTTTTAAGTCTGCCGTTGAAAACATTGGATTTGGTACAATTTCAGTTGAAATGTTTACACGTATGTTATAAGTGCAGTTTTGATCAGACTAAGACAAAAATGTTTTAATTTTATGAGTGCAGGTTGATAAAAGATTCACTAAGGTCATGGGTGCATCTACCAAAAACTGTGACCCACACCGAGTGAATGCTGCCCAACAGCTCAAAGAGGAAATGACAGTGTTCTCCTGATCAGCACTCATTTTCTCAATAACATCCCCTTTGTCTCTTTATGTCACTGTCACTCACTGTCACTATGTCACACACTTCCTCTTTCTGCCCTGAAAGCTTTCATCTCTGCATCAAGATGCTGGCATGACATATGACAAGCTTGTAGCTCCATGCTGCATAAAAAAAAAAAAAAACCCACAAGCTACTTTGAACCTTCTCAACAGCTGCAAAAGCAGTGTGCCAAAACTGTCTCACACAAAACATCTCAGCCCTCACACTTGTGCTGATCTATAGATGCTCAATTGACTGAACTTGGTGAGAAATAGCCCTCTATAATAACATGACAAAACATGTAAAAAAAAAAAAAAGTGGCTCGCAGAAACACAATGAAATTTACATTGATGGCAAATGAAAAAAGAAAGAGGAATGGTCGTTGACACACGAAGCATACAGTGAACAATAGATAGAACGGCTGTGAGAAGCAGAGACAGAACCAGTGAAGGGCTTATTATATAAACCCTTTGGCACTCTAGGCCACAATGACCCTTTTGTTGTGGCCCCACTAAAAGGAAGAGTCCCCCAGCAAACACTGTGGCCCATATCGAATCCATTCACCAAGCCTCAAACTGTGAGAGACCACAGGCAGCAACAGAGCTAAAATACCCACAAAATGCACCTCTGTTTAAGGTCATTTTGTTCCATTTAGTGCCCAGGGTTCTGTCTACAGGTGGTCGAAATGGACACAAGTTTTATATTTTAATCAGTGAATCAAGATTTTGTAGTTCTGGTCGAGGTATGGTATTATTATAATAAAGAAAGATAATAAAATAAGTTAAAGGTGCATTATGTAATAAATCTAAAGCAACTGGCCATAAAATCTTCCTAATATGTCACAGAGACTCAGGAATAATGTTCATATAACAAACTGAACTCACGCAAAATATTTGCATTAAAAAAAATATTTTGCAGACTAGCATGTGGCGCCACCTACCGCCGTCTACCAATCATTGCAGTCAGTAGAGTCTCAGCTGCCGAGCAACCCCGGGTTGCCAGTTCAGTTAGAAAACGAAACCTAAAAGACCTCGGTGTTTTGAATTTGAATGTAGTAACCGTGTTTGGCCACATTCTTACATATGGCACCTTTAATGTATCACTTGTATTGCTGAATCACTTTTCTCCTCCCCCAAGGTAAAATTCAGATGATGTTCTTTTGAATGTTAAACTTTTGCTTGCTCTCACCTTCAAGAGAGAGGTAACAGAGGTAACACATGCAGAGTAAACAGAGGAAGAAAAGCCAGCATTTGAGGATATGGAGTGGTTAAGAGAGTCCCAGCTCAAAGCAAGTGAGAAAACAGCAGTGTGTCTCAGACGTTTGACTAAGGGGTTAATGAACGAAGCAAACAAATCACATGGTGACACAATGAAGGCCTTCAAGTCTTTAAAGCGACTACGTTAAAGCCATTGATCCCAGCTCCTTCTGCACAGGGTGAGGATATTGCACCTTGATTCTGCCAAGCACTCTCATCACAACAGGTAAGAACCACGACAGTAACCGAGTCCAGTCAAAATCTTTGATATTCATACGAGTAGGTTCAACTGATGCACATGAACCTGAAATAAGTGAGAGAGAAGTGGTTTTGGATCTTTTCAAGAGAAGAGTCTCAAAATGTTGATTCAATGCATTACATATAGACAAAAGTGGCAAAGGATTTTATTACCAAACGACAGAATAAAATAAATGTGGGAGACAACACGGACGGGACAGAAAAACAAAGTAGTTCTGGTGTCCAACCACAATTGGTACGGAAACCGGGTGACGCTGACATGATTTCATAAACTCTCTCTCTCCTTAAAGCGAAACCAAACCTCTTCTGCAGCCAACTCAACAACCACAAGAAGTGGTGTCTGACCAGAGATTATGTAATTTCAAAACTTGATACTAAACTGTGAAGGTTTGCAGCTGCACCGGCAAAGAACATTACGAGACATCCATATACACTGATGTTCACCTGAAAGAAAGTGATTAAGGGGTTTAGTTACACTTTAATCCGATCCTTCAACTACCTTGAGGACACATCCCTTTTTCTGCAGTATAGTAAAGCCTGTCCTCAATGTTGACATTTAGCAAAGGTAACTGAACTCAGAATTAACTTAAACAATCACTGTAAACAGACTATTGCAGTGTGTGACTTTCTTTGAAAAATAGAGGTAATTCCCAGGACATTCCTGCCTTTGTGCTCACACCGTTCAGGAACAAGTCCACACATGTACTTATCCCCTACCTGTAGCAGATAAGAGACGGTTTCTCCACATGGTTCCCACGGAACACGATTTCTGCCTCTTGAAATTAACGGTTCAAACATCCTGGACACTTTTCATTCAGGATTTTGTGTTTGCTTTCATAAACTGCCATTGCAAGACTTAAAGGCACGTTTGTTTATTTATTAAGACATTGGTCAAAATGATTATTGTACAAAAAATGAATGAAAAAAAAGCAAATTTTCTGGCAGTTGTTTGCAGGCTTGCATGGCCAAAGGGGGCAAAGTAACCATTTGCAAACACAAACGGGGCAGCAGCTTGAGTAATGAGCAAATAGAAGCCACCATAGTCCCAAACAGTGGCAGCATGTTCTGCCAGACATCTAAATGAACAAATACACAAAAGAAGTGCCCACAGTGTGGCAACAACAAACACTCCCAAACACGTGTGATTGTGTAACTCATCGCAGTAAGTCAATACTTAAATATTCTTCACTGTGTAGCCCTAACCTAAACCAACAGAGCCAACCCTATATCAGGAGCTTTGTTTAAGCTGAAGACTTCCTCACGATTAAAGATGAAATTGTGGTCTTTCTACCAGGGAACTTCAAGAAACTTATGACTGATATTCAGTGTTTAGTGGGACATGAAGGACAATGAAAGATCACTGCATGCATAAACAATAGCTTCAGGCCACAACAATAAAATAATCAGGGTTCCCTTTGGGGCAGCAAGATTACTGCTGCCATGACCCTATTTTTTTGCTTCCCTATCACTCAGTCACTTCTCAGGGAGGCAGGTCTAAGGCCTTGCCCCCCATGAGAGGCCCCATCACCCACAAAATGACAGAGAAAGGACATATGGAGGCCGTCAGATCAATGAATAGACTCAACTTTCACCCATATGACAGGAAAACAACATAACTGTCAATTGTCTGTAAAAAAAGGCTGCATTTAGTTACACAGACCTTTTCAAATATAGACATGGAACATTGCATGTGGAACGGTTTTGTGTTTTAACCAAAAGATGCCAAAGATCTGAAGTTAGACAAGCAAACTTGAGACTCGAGTATCGCTGGTCTGGATACTCAGTAAACCGCAAAAGAAAACAGTCCAATTATATGGTTTTTAAATGCTCTTTGGCAAGAAGGCAAGGCCTGGACTCTTGTAGTATGATATTACAAGATTTTATATTTTATTAAACGTTGTCAAGTATCTAAAAAAATCAAGTTGCAAATTTACATAATATCTGTTACGTATTAAAACAAATAATATTCTACGGAACGCCATTTTAAAGAGACAAAAAAGTACGTTGTACGTTTAAAAGTAAAGTTAGCGCAAGAGTATTTTTCAAACAAGTAATCCCAGGCATAGCAATTTAATGGTAATCATAGATAAAATGTTACAACGCCACTAAGGTTAAATTTCTTTAGTTACTCTGTACCCCATTTTAAATGTCTCTATTTTAACTTGCCGTGTAATTTACAGATGGCATGTGTGTTGCCTACAGGGACAAAGTAAGGCAAAGTGAGCTCCACCAGACAGCTGCAAAACCAACTATTTGGTAAGAATAGTGTTTCTTCATTTGTGTGAGTGACTGTATTTCACATTTTTTTATTTATCTTGGTCGTGTTTTATACGGAACGTACGTGTATGGGACTCAGACTGCGCCGTTTTTTGCAAATGCTAGCTAGCGAAAAACTGGTTAAGCTAGTTAAGCTAACGCTAGCTACGTACATTAGCCCCATCCACCTGCATAGTTCCATGCTAGTTTGATATCAATGAGCTGTGCGACTCCGTGTCTTGCGCTGAAAAGTTAGTTAGCCAGTAACTAAGCTAAATGCTGGACCTTTGAACCCCAATACTAAAATCCACTGCACAACCTATTACCGTTATCCTCCTGAAACAGTGATCCAGCCCATGCCACACACTATGAAACAGCAGAGGAAATTTATTTAAGGCCGATAAAATTCCTGCGTAACCTACCCTGCTACACTCCCTTTTTCGAAAACCACTCTTGTCAACAACTTTGGCAGAATTATTTGGTCACGCTGACTGACAAAGTCTGCTTTCAGACATCGGCACCCAGGTACACTTGCACAACCTGGCAGATTGTATAAGCAAACACTGGGAAGCCTGTGAAAGGCCAGACCTTTCCCCGAAAAAGGGGAGCTCACAAAAAAGCAAAAAGTGCCAAAACTCCTGGACACACTGCCAGTGTGTGTTTGTGTGCGGGGCAATGGGTGTGTTTGGGAGAGTATTTGCAAAGTGACTGTGTGAGCATATGTTTGTGTGTGTGTGTGTGTGTGTGTGTGTGTGTGTGTGTGTGTGTGTGTGTGTGTGTGTGTGTGTGTGTGTGTGTATGTACATGCATGCACTACAGGGCACATGAAAATGGAGGTGTGTGTGTATATTTAGGTGTGTCTTGACCACTTAAGACAGCTGGACTTGTGTCCTCGGGAGCAGCCAGTGCATGTTGTGACTGGATGACATCATTGGTTGCGTTGTGTAAAAGGCTTGTCTAACAGCGATGACCAGTGTGGGACACCAATACTCTGCAATCTCTGTGCAACTGTCCACTTCATCTCTGTGGTGTAACTGCGCTTAAACGTCGTAGCTTATAACTTAACCCCGGTGTTAAATTATAATCTGGGGATGTACCATTGAAACTATAACGTTATGGCTGACGTTCATACATGTCATGACTGATTAGATGGGAAAATGCTTCAAATACACACAAATGTACACTACCGTTCAAAAGTTTGGGGTCACTTAGAAATGTCCTTATTTTTGAAGGAAAAGCACTTTTTTTTTTTCAATGAATATAACTCAGAAATACACTCTATACATTGTTAATGTGGTAAACGACTATTCTAGCTGCAAACGTCTGGTTTTTAATAGAATATGTACATAGGTGTATAGAGGCCCATTTCCAGCTACCATCTCTCCAGTGTTCTAACGGTACATTGTGTTTGCTAATCGCGTTAGAAGGCTATTGGATGATTAGAAAACCCTTGAAAAACCTTGTGCAATGATGTTAGCACAGCTGAAAACAGTGTTGCTGGTTCTTTGAGCAAAGGTAAAAATCATTATTTCTAATCTTGTCAATGTCTTGACTATATTTTCGATTCATTTTGCAACCCTTTTGATGAATAAAAGTTTGACTTTTAATGGAAAACACAAAAAAATTGTATAGGTGAACCCAAACTTTTCAACGGTAGCGTATTTATGTTAATAAAACAAAGGAAGGCAAATCCATTTGAGATAACTGAAGCACCAACTGTTACTTTAAAGCCCTTTTTAAATATTTGATCACGTGATTTCCTATACTGATAAAAAAGAATAGTGATTGGTGTGTACACAACAAAAATGGATTGCAATATGAGAGTTCTAGCCGCTGTAAACAACAGGCAGAGCATCAAACGGCTTTATCTGAAGACTACCTCGTGCGGTTGCTGAATACTGACGCAATCCTCTGAAGGCAGTCAGTGTTAGCTCCTTTGTCTGCGGCAACAAAGAACAACACTATGGCCCAAATGTATCCCATCTCTCATTCTTCTGCAGTCCCTAATTAATAGTTTGATGGGATTCTTCCTAAGCTGCATCTGGGCTGAATGCTCATTGTTCCAGCAGGGATTTGGGAAAACATTCTCACAGCTGAGCTGACTGATAAATTAATTACTTTCTCTTCCAGAAAGAGAATTTCCATTGTGATGCACAGAGCCAGAGCAGAGCACATCATTTAACAGCCTAACAGAGGAGAGGTTTGGATGAATAGATAGTTTTTGGATACGAAGACAAGGAAACGGCAGTCTCGTCGAGCATTTTGACCCTCAGCAAAAAGGCAGCGCTCTTGTCTGCGTTGAGGTTACCATCGGTTCTACGCGTGTTTTTGGGAAAAGTGAAACTATGAGAAGTGTGCACAAAGCTTCTGTCGGTTCATTACTTCTGCAGTGAGGACCCTCGTCCCAGCCATCGGTGCAGTCAGGGATTCCGTCGCACAATTTGCTCATAGGGATACACAAATCCACGTCCAGGCACCCGTGTTCGTTGACAGCACACTGGCTGACTCTGTTGTGCGTGCCTGCAACACAGATAAAAACACAACATGTAAGCGAACGTAACAGTACAAGACAACGTATAATCAAAAGGTCCAACAAATGGTTGTTGTAATGTTACTTTAAACACCCAGGGTTTTAAACATGGCAACAACAAGAGGAGACTGCAAAAATAAAAGGTTAGACATTGGCTGTGAATGAGTCTGAATTCCTTTAAGTGGAATGTTTGGCCACAGTGGGGTCAACACTTTTAGAAACGGAGACGTTTGCAAATAGTTCATGAATGCACGAGAAGTGAAAAGTGCATTTTTAACTGCTAATGTTGTGGCCAAAGATCTGTATCAAGAGTATTTATGGTGGAACTCATTCGCTGAAGTACACACTTTTGGGCGACCTACAGTACCTGCCTGACAGAAACTATGTTTCCTAAATGATAACTGGATTGGAGAGGTTTACTTTCTCCTCCGTGGGTTTAAATGAGGTCAGGGCTAAGCGTCATCACGCGAGATAAGACAAGGTTCTACGTTTACCTGTCACTTTGTCTGACTACAAATCAATCAGCTGGTAATTTTAGTCAGGACCTAAAGCTCCTTTGAACTTCTATGCAACTCACAACAAGAGGCTTTAGGTTTTTCAATTAATGAATTCTGTGTTGTAAAGAGAACATGAAAAAAATACAAAGAAAAGTCAACAACTTCCATCTATCCTGGTAACAATGATGAGCATCAAATATGTCCTGTTGTACCACCAATAATTTAGCATCAGATCCATAAAAACATATCAGCTGTGAGGGTTTCTTTTCTTCTCAGGATTTAATGTGATGTCTTTTTCATGTTTCTCAAACGGTTCCTATTACATGTGGCAGCCGAGTGGTGTTGCACCACCCTTGGCTGACTTCAGTGGCTGAAACCACTACCATGACTCCCATTAAGGAGTGATCTGCAAAAACACACTGCACTTCTTTCTCAGAGTGAATCCAAGTTGCCGTCTCTTTCCAGGTACAGTGACTAAACCGTCCGCATGACTAAAGAAAAGATGATTCACCAGCATTGGGCCGCATTCTTCATCTAGTTCTGATGTTCACATGCCCACATGAAGGAGCTTTTGGCAGTGGATGCACTGTGTGTCATGTCAGCTTCCTATCAAAGCTACCTCCACTTTTCCAGCTATTTGCGCTACAGTAGCCTCTCTGTACCACACACGCCAACCTTATCTTAACACTGTGCGTCTTTTGGTGCTTCCCTTGACCACATTTGGTTGTGGTGCTAACCACTGCATACCTGAATACTCTCAATCTCTAGAACACACTGTTCCTGAGATGCTTTATTAGGCCAATTTAGGCCCATGTCAATCCTCACGCTTGTCCGACCTGTTCCTACTAACAGAAAAGGACTTAAAAGGTGACATTGCCCCCCAAAATAATGAATATCATTCACTTCACCTGTCAGTTTGTTTAAAGCGATGGCTGCCCGGTGTATAATGTGCCATTTCATGCATTCTATGCACACATTCAGTTACCGTATGTACCGTACAGCATAGCAAGAAACAGTGTTTGTAATTTGATCTTCTGCCATATGTTGAAGGCAAACGAGGATACATGGAATCTAAAAGAGCATAAAAGCCAGTGAACAGATTGTGATCTGAGATCGTGCCGTCTCTTCCACGCATTCTCTCTCTCCCACTCTTCTCTCTTTCTCCTCTCAACCCACTCTAAAGACCAAAGTTTGCTTTGGCTGTTTTTTCTTCCTCCTCCTCCTCCTCCTCCTCTACCACCTCACTTTCCCTTTCTCTCTCTCCCTCTCTTTCTCTCCGACATCTGCTGACCCATTTAGAAAAACACTATAAGCAGAGAAAATAAAGTTCACCCTCCTTCACAGTAAACGAGCTGTGGAGTTCTGAGTGCTGTGTGCAGTGCTTGGAAAGGATTCCGGTGCATGATATCTGCATATGCACAGCCTGAGGTGCAAACCTGTTACAGATGCCTCTTTCAGAATCTCACATTCACAAAGTCCTTTGGAGTTTGAATATTAAATTATTATATTCTGACGCAGCCAGAATGCAGTTCCTTTGACCCTTATATCTGCTTTTATCCATCTGGAATTTCCACTGTGCTGTAACCAAGAGTCTGAAGTATTTTTTTTTTATTTGTCTGACATAATCTTAAAGGATGTTGAAACTAATCTTAGAGGATACGAATACAAATCTCTCACCATCTAAAGCCTCCTTCACACTCAAATTAGTGGGTATACCCTTTAGGATGATTATCACCATTATCATTGCCGGTGGTTATTCTACCCTGTGGTGTTTCCTTCACCTGTGTCAGCCACACACAACAAATTGGGGTAACAAAATAGATACTGGTGGTTAGTTTCTTACTTGATGATTTTATTGATGAAATAAATGATTCCGAGTGCTGTCCAAAGTATTAAAAAGTCAGGATTGCAACAAACATTAAGGCTAACGGCTTTGCTGGAATGTGCGTTACAGCTTTACATAACAACACAAGGCGCATTAGGTGGCGAAAATAGAACAGACGAAGAAGAAACAAGCCTGTTTACCTGGGTCTTAGGTTCCCAATGGTGCCGACTGGAGCCAAAGCCAATTAAAAAACCCACATGAATTGCAGAGTGAATGCAGCCAATTACATTCTGGTGAAAAGCCCAGAATTTAACAGTTTTCTGATCAGTTTTGATTAGACTAGACTTTTTTTTTCTTTCAGTTTCTTTCTCTCTAGGGGTCGCCACACAGACCATATTGGATTTGGCTATTTTTTTTTTTACACTGGGCACTGATGCTTGGGTCAGTTTAGAGTGTCCAAATGGCTACCCAGCCCTTGACCTGTCAGGATTCGAACCAGCAGTCATTCGGTTACAAGCAAAGTTCTCTCTCCACTAGGCTATGGGCTGACCCATTAGACTCTACACAGCAGGGTACATAGCAGGGCTGGGCGAGATATCGAGTTTTGAACAAATATCACTATATTTTCATAAAATCCCACTCTTAGAGCCAGTTCTCCTCTCCCATGTGGGTCTCACTCAACTTCACCCTGCCCAACAGCTTTCCTGCTTTCTCCCCGAGCTCTGAGCAATGAGAACAACCTGTCCCTCCCCCGCTCACTCCTCCTGCATGTAGCGACCACATGGCGACACAGACACAGACTGGGGTTGTTGCATTTAAAAACATCAAACTGGCTGCGTTAAGTTTTTACTCGTTCTGAAAATATATTGTTTTCTATGAAGTCACGAGCTGGATTTTTGCAGAGGTGGAAAATCCCCAGTCGTGGGGAGAGAGAGAGTCCTGTAGCATGCTGTGTCCGAGAAGCACCTCAACATTATGTTATGTTATATACAGTGTCTACAGTATATGTTGTTTTACAGGACAATAACATGCTTTTTAATTTTCATTTCAAAAGAGCACATTTGCAGCTGTGCAGCAAAAATGTATCCAGATAGGAATTGTATATCGTCATTCAGCAAAAGAAATATTGAGATATGTGGATGATCATTAATTATATGAGGGGGAAACCATTAGCCCGCATGTCGACATTCCCTTTGGGAAACCACGAGTATTCCCTCAGAGACCTCTCTATCCATGAGATGGATATAAATACCCACACACATAACGTGGTTACTAAACTCAAACAAGTGCCTCAAGATGCTTCCACAATGATCCCACCACAGCACTCTGTGTGGAAAATGTTTGTGCACATTCACATTCAAACTGAGAATTAGCTTCTAATACATCTGGCGTAAGAAGAAGAGCAGCTGTTCCATCTGGGGGATACCAGCATATTATGGTGCTTTTCCATTATACAGTTCTAGCACTACTCGGCTCAATTTTTTTTTTATATATATTTTTTTTTTTTTGCTTTTCCATTAGGGAGAGAACCTGGTACCAAGTGCTATTTTTAGTACCTGCTCTGGTAAGGTTCCAAGTGCGTGGAGTAGACCCAAGTGGTGCTAGAACAGAACAGCATAATGGAAAAGCCCTTCCACCCTGATTAACATTAAATAAACATTGTGGTGACTTTTACATAAATTGCAGTACCAGTATTTAGCATTTATTGAGCGTTTTTCATGGTGTGAATGACAAGCAGCAGAGACTGTAATCTTAAAGCTCCCATAGACTGGTAGTTCCAATTAACTGTGTTTTTTGGTGTGAATCTGCGCCATTACCTCGATTATGAAGCCCTAAAGTTTCGAAACAAACAGTTCAGCCACTGATGAGAACACTGGGTTTTATTGTATTCTTGGGCTCTGCAAGCGCTCTGAAAAAGCCTCGAATTGTGACGTAAGGATCCAGTCTCCTGAACAGCAGATGCTCCTGCTCCGGGCACTAGTCCGGGCACACCCGGTTGCGTACATTGAACCGCAGAAGAAGAATAACGTCCGAGGTGTTTCACGAGCGACAGTGTCTTCTGACTCTGGGTCTGACCGGGTCAAAGTCGTAAAAGGGACTGCGGGCGGAGAGTCGTGACAAAGCTATTTTTAAACATTGTTAAAACAATGTTTTGATAATGAGTAGCAGTGCATCCATCGTTCCAGAGGGGGGAGCTGCGCTTCCGAGAGCTGTTGTGCGGATTACGTTACTTCCAGGTACCTAGCCAATCAGAAGACAGTGGAATAGCTCACGTTGGCTGGCCAATCACAACACAGTCCGTCTTCTGGGGGTGAGATTTTGGTCTGAAACAGCGCGGCTGACGAGTGCTTCAGTTAGGAGAGATTTAGATTGGCTCGTTTGGAGCAACTAGGAGGTTTTTGACCATAAATGTAGGCAATTAGCAGTTTAGCAGTTTGTTTCCATGGGAAAAGATGCCTTGTTGATGCCAGAGGTGAGAAGAAAATGACCAGACTGGTTTGAAATGATAGAAAGGTAACTCTAACTCAAGGGATGCAGAAGACCATGTCTGACCAAACACCATGTCAAACTACAATAATTCTCTGTTTCTCTCTCTCTCGCCGTTTCTTATATGAATGACATATTACATAAATAAGTGGAGTGATTCATCATGATTGAAACGATGAGTCATAATAACAACAAACTTATGTTCAGCTTTACTGGAACTTTTATTGCTAGATAATATTGGACAATGTGACTCATTTCCACTGTGCACAACAGGTAATCCTACAAATGATTCCCCAAAGACTGCAGTAGTTATGCTTCATGTGTGGCTTTGGGTTGCATGAAACATATTTGACCCGTTCAAAGAATCATAGCAGGGACATGAGGATAGTCTCTAGAAAAGTGTGTTTCCCTCCAACACCTCCAGACCCCACCATCCCCCAGTCCTCAGTTATGCAATGACCTTAAATTTGGATCCCCCGTCGATCTTTTGTGCCGAGTATAAAAGCTTCCTTTTCTTCCTGCTCTTTGGGTTCCATGGCAGCCCCTGACTGACTTCCATAAAGTTTGCTGTCAGCTCAAATGAACATGTTGTGCAGGGTGACAGGCCGGCCTCCCCACTGACTCACTCTCCCCAACTCACACTTAATGGCTGCATGTACTACAGCAAGCACATGTAGTACCGAGGCAGACACACCATAATAAGTCCCCACTCAAAAACAGATAGTGAACTGTTTAAACCTGGGATCAAAATGCATCTTGGACGCATCGCCTGTGACCACTGTGACATCTGATTGGGCCTGGGCTTCCCCTGCACAGCTGTCATATGTGTAATAACAACATCTCAGTCTGATTGTACAGATGTGTCTGCTGTCAACGTGTGTGTGTGAGTGTGCGTGCGTGCGTGCGTGTGTGTGTGTGTGTGTGTTCTTGTACTTGCGGCATACTGAGGACCAATGAGGGTTTTTAACCAACAAATTGAGGTCATTTTTACGAAGTGGGGACATTTTGGCCTGTCCTCACTTTGTTTTCATTGAAATCACTTCCTTAGGTTGCTATAACATGCTATACTCTGTTTGTCAAAAAAAAATAATAATAATAATTTTGGACGACATAGTATAGTATGAGTTTTTTGTCAAATTTTGGACCAAAAATTTTTTGTCAGTTTTTTTCAAATTTTGGACGACATAGTATAGTATGATGGTTTTGTCAAATTTTGGACCAAAAATTTTGGGTTAATTTTTTTTTTTTTAATTTTGGCCGACATAGTATAGTATGACGTTTTTGTCAAATTTTGGACGACAAATTTTGGACCAAAATTTTTGGGTCAAAAATTTTGGGTCAAATGTTTTTAAAAAATTTGGTCGACATAGTATAGTATGACGTTTTTGTCAAATTTTGGACCAAAAAAAAAAAAAAAATCTAAAAGAATGTCCAGCCCTTTCTGCTCTGGGGCTCCACCTGCAGACATTTTATGGTACTGCAACCAGTAGTTTTTTGTAGATGTCGTTCATGAAGTAGATATTTGTAATTGTGTTGTTTTATAAAGTGTAAATGCTGGTCCTCAGTATGCAGCAAGTACAAGAATGTGTGTGTGTGTGTGTGAGGAGCTGAGTAAATCAAAGCAAATAAATGCTAATCTGCAAAATAAATTAACATATAATATGCAGATTAGTGTAATAATGCTGTGGTCAGACAACTGGTCAGATAAGAGGGCGGTCTCTAATGTGTCCTGAGGACAGATTGTGTTGTAGCACGCTCAGGAATTTGGACAAATGAGTCCTCAAACCACAATCAAATGTGGTTTCTGTGATCGACGCACTGGGACCATTAAGACCTGTACTGTTAGGACCACTGAAGATGGATGTTATTACCAGGTGTGAACAGGACCTAACCATGACCCACATTATGTGTGTGTATGAAAAGCATTACATTTTATTCATACTGAAACAGACAGATTATCAGAACCAAATTATACTGTAATTTCAGGACTTTAACTGTATGTTCAGTCTCAACTATAGAAAAGAGCAGATCCTGTTCAGGGCTATGCCAAAGTGAAACATCTAAAACACGTCCTTTATTACTTAAGCTTTGACACGTGGTTGCAAATAGGAGGAAGTATGAGGACATATTTAATTAATGATTAATGTCTTTGACTTTTGCCTTCCAATACATGTTTTCTTAAAAGTTGCACCTTTTCCCGTTGGTTGACATAAGAGCTTTTCCCATATTTGTTATTTAAAAAAAAATCTTTATTAAAAATCTCTACCATAACAGGTTAAATTGCATCAATAAAACAATCTGTGAGTAGATTTATTCAATTCTTAACACACGTATTTCTGAGAGTTTACTACAAATCAAAGGAGAGCCCTCATTATAAACGTATCTGGCTAGATTGGAACAAAGCAAGAATGTTTAATAGCAAACTGTCATGCCCACAAGGATCAACACAAAAAGACTTAACGGCAGAACTCTTTCTGTAAAACAGCAATAAAAATCTATTAAATCTAGATACCTTCTCACTGAAACTTCTCAGTCTGTCAGTTGTGTTGCAAGGCCTGATGTCTTACATACAACACAGCACAACTGTTGCAGGATAAAACCCACCACAGACCGTTTCCTCGCATAAAGGAGACATCTTACCAAAACCAAGCAACAAAGGGAAAACCTGAGGTGATTACACCAGAGGAAAGACTGGAGATGAGATATGAGGAACACAGAGGAGAGTTAATGTCTCCAGCTGCACTGACAGACAGAGAGGGAGACAGGAGGACACGGGACAGAATTAAAAAAAGGGAGACAGGGCGTGGAGGAGACAGCAGAAAAGGGGGAAGTGGTTCCTGTGTGGCGTGAGAAAGCCCCCGTGTTCTCTGTCTGTTGATAGGCCGGTGAGTAGGGCTCAGGGCCACAGACCAGAGGGATTTACAGGGCTTTGCTCCTTCCTCTGTGGAAGCAGTGTGTCAACCGCTGCATCTGCAGACCCTCCTACCCCTGCCTGGTGCCCCCCTGCAAGTGCATCTAGACGTATATTACTGATTATAGGCTATGAAAGAATCTCCTGTGAAGAGCTTTTCAATAGAAAAAGGTTATGAGCCATACAAAACTATTTTTTTCTTCTGCTCATGAGTTTAAACGCTAATCTGCTTCATTTTCGACAACGAAAAGGCTTTTTTCCGGTAACATCCTCAAGTTATTTGCAAGCGCAGATAACCTTGTTGGCTCAGAACCACCTCAGGCAGCTGCCTCGAGATGATAACTCAATCTTTAACTTCAGAGCTTCCTTACAGCTTGCCCTCAGAACATTTTTTCAACCGGCAGAAGCCACAATGTGCGTGTGGGACATATATATTTTGCTCTTGATACAACTGACATCCAATATTCTTAGAGAAGTTTCAAAACATTGCAGCGTTAGCTTTCATTTGAAAACTCAGGGGCCGTTTCTTTTAGTCAGGACAGGCAGAAATGGTGATATTTGAAAGCAAAACAAATTCAAAGTTTCACCTCATTTGTCTCATAACAGAAGTCCCAGTGTTCACCACTGTTGTTTCTCATTAGCGGAACTTTCTAACAAAGCAAACAACTGAAGCGCACACACACACATGCCCAGTGTACCAGAAGGGGTCACGTGGTGATATTACTGTACATTTTCAGGTGCAGAACAGAACTTAAACGCTCGTCTGGAGGCAGATTGTGACAACTGGAAAGTGTTGGCACAGGGGAGCGGTTTATTTGCAAGTGTTAACAAAAGGAGTTACCAGCTGAATGAAAGTGGTTAACGCTGCATGGGGAAAAGAAAGGCAGAGCATTTGCATGCCTGAGTCGCATTTCACCCCCTGCTTGGAAGTCCTCCTGTGGACATTTTCATGCTAAAACCAGGGGCTGAAGATTTTAACAGAGAATTAGGAGCAGATAGAGGTTCTATAAGTCTTTTTTTTTTTTTTTTTTGAAGTTGAAGGAGATTCTGTCATGGACTTCTCATGATGGAGAAGGGGCTTACATGCTAGGGTTTACACAAACATCTGCTCCCATTCGCTGGCTCAACCACAATAATGAATCATAATTGCACACAGACTTTGGTTATAGACTGGGAGTGTTGTGTTGTTTTTTTTACAGCAGTGTTCAAACAGAACAGTGAAATGGCATGCAAGTTGTGACACAGCACTTTTATTTTACACAAGAGCGCCATGAAAGTTCTGTTTCCACAATCGCTTTGGTAATTCAAGCTATGGCAGTAAAAAAAGTAAAAGCTTTGATTCGGAACTATAGTCAAAGCTAAAATGTCCTGACCCCAGTACCTCTGCCCACCCATCTTTGCTTAACTAAGACGCTGAAAAGCAGTTTATTGGGCCACAGAGAAGCTTCCATGTGTCAAATGTCTTCTGTGGATTTGCTTTTGTTTTTGACTCAAACCTCCAAAATTCCAAAAACTTCAACAACATTTTCAAAACACATCTTTTCAGTTGGATGAGAACTATACTTTTCTGATAAGGTGGTGCAGTAAATGAATCATTCCTGCAACTACTACCACAGTTACCTCTCTAGCGTGTTGCAACAGGGAATATGGTCCTCTATCGAGCAGTGCTTTGCTGCGTGCAATGTTTTCGTTTTCACGTTCTTGCAGTATATGAAAAATGTGTTTCATAAAATAATGAATAAATACCAGTTTCCACCCAGCACTACTTGTTAGTATAAGATGGTTTCCAGTCTTCTCGTTAGCATGTCGACCATCATGCCAAACTTTAAAACTTAAATTCTTGATGACGGAGCATAAACTTGAGCCAACAAATTTAATGTACCAGCCTGGATTACGCAATGTTTTTCTTGCCATTCTTTTTTATTTTATTGGCTTCCTCTATTCATGCTGATTCATGCAGCAGCACACATTTCTCAGCAGGCACCCCAAAAAAAATCTGCTCCAAAAGTATGTAATCTGGAGATAACCTCCTAGTTTAATATTTTCATTACATATGGTCAACATCAGTCTATGCATTGTGGAGTTATTTCTGCTCTCGTGCATTGTACACACACACACACACAGAGAGATGAAAACTATATCTTGGCTCCTGGGTCGTGTTGGCACACAGACTATAGGGTCTTTAAAGAATAGCAGTCGCACACCGAGCACCGTCGTTGAGACACAGAGCATAAACTCTTGCCCTGAAGCCACATGTCAACCACTTCCCGAGCCCTAAGCCTGTCTGTAATTGAGGTGAAATGGCTTGTCTGAAATCAATTGAAGCCATGCAGTGAGTGAGTGGGGGGGGGGGGGGTCAGGGCTGTCCCTGGGAGAAGATGACACGGTCACACCTGCAGACAGGGGCCTGTACAGGCAGTCTGCTGATGGCTATCTGAGTGTCTACTCAGGGCAACATGAGGGCGGTGCACAGGTGGGGGTCTGAGGGCTATGACGTCCGTGCAGCTGGCAACCTGCCCACACCTCCACTCATCCATTTATTAAAACAATTCATGCAGATCCATGTGCAGACACACACTCTCCCATTACTCTGCTTCACTACCCCACGAATAAAACTTTTTTTTTTTTTAACCCAAAGTCTAAGGATGCTAACACAACAACAATGACCCCCACTAGCTTCAACTACCATCTCAACCCCGGGACATTAACACTTGACGTGATGCAACGTTACAACGCCACTTCTGTGGATGCAGATGCCTGTCTTTAGCTGCTCCGCTTAATTACAGCACAGAGGAACGGTTTGGAAATGACAGGCAATTAGACCTCCAGGCAGCATGATACTGAAGAGTATACTTTCTTCCAGCATGGGCAGTAGAGGTGTAGATCAAAGATCCTCACCAGACAAAAGCACCCCATTACAACGCCCACCATTTTGAAAGCAAGTGAATTCATAATCACTGTAAACAAACCAGGGGGTGTTTACTAAAAACAGAACTGATTGCGGCGTATATAAGACGGGCAGAGTGTGATTTTTAATTTTTCACATGATGCGCTATGATAAAGAATCTAAGGCTGGGGCCACACTGTAGAACGGCTGATTCATTGTTCTGCTGCATCTTGCGCCCATCTTTTGATGACACAGGGAGCGTGTGTGCTATGTTTTATATAGGGTTTAACTTTGAAAACGCCATAATATACTTGGCACACAAATGTGCCCCTTTACTCAGCTCATCACCAGGACTCGTGAAGCTGCGCATCTGCCAATTATGCAAATACTTTGTAACTGGCACACTGAAACTGCGATGACAGACGATTTTAACGGTTTACTGTGCGACTGGCATCGAAAATAGGTGATCCCACAAATGAGCCACGCGGTAGTGTGGCTGCTCCAATCAGTTAACATGCGTGTGTGCCTAAATGAAAAGAAATATGTTCTGCGTCGTCAAGGCGCTGCTCACGCATCCAGTGTGGGTCCCGATTTAAGAGCTATTGGCTGCATCCAGTGTCTGTGACAGTTTCATTTACAGGATGGCCAGACTGTGGAGGTAATCCCACACAGCGACGGATTCTCAGGTTCTCAGGCAAGCATCCACAGGAGGGAAAGACAAAGGATAGATAGAAAATTGGGATGTCATTGGGGTGACATACTGAAAGTAGTGCGACGAAAGTATCACTCTGGATTAACTGTACGTCTCTGTGTGTTGGCCCCGTGATGGACTGGCGACCTGTCCACGGTGTGCCCCAGCCTTTCGCCCCCCCCTATGTCAGCTGGGATCGGCTCCAAGCTCCAGGTAGACAATGAATTGAATGAAAACCATCACTAATTTCAAATGTTAGGAAATGGCAGAAATCAAATGGCTGCAGGTTTGTGCTGTAAAATATGCGTTATTTGCAATATTCAAATGCTTATTGCTAATTTTCTTCCCTTCTGAAAAATACTTATAACAAGATGTATTATATCGTACATGAAAATATGTGTGAATCAATGAACATAGTGGAGTGACAGATAATAGAGGAGACTTTTTGCATGCAGGATTCTTGCTGTGATTTTACTCACGTCTTAGACTCACTCAGATATTTTCTAGAAATTTGGGTTTGGCCGTTTTGGAAAATGTCCATAGCAACTTCAGCGGACATTCATGTTTTTGCACTTCAGTCTGCGTCTAAAAGCAGCTTATTTTAGACCTGACCCAGAAAACATTTCTCAAAGCCAAATAAGACTGGATACATGTCACACAGGAAAACCTGGGAATTCGAGCTCCGGCAATTTCACCAGCTATAAATAAGACCTAGTTTTCAATCATAATTAATACTCAATTATATTTGCACCCACAATAACAAGACTACGAATGCCTGCTGGTGTCAGCTGCTCGTTTGTGCGCGCCAGACTATTGTAGGAATATTTGCAGCATGACTGATGTAAGGTGTGGCACATGCAGACCATAAAATCACTATTAGTGCCTGCATATAAACAGAGGGGAGGCTTTTACCAGGGAGAGTTTATGGATGGAATATCGGGATGGGGAGGCAGACAGAAGTGAGTGGCTGGGACAAGACTCTGAGGGACTGCGCAGATCCTGCCAACGTCCAGACAAGAGCAGACACATCCCTGAACGTTCAGACTAAACATGGCCACATAATTAGAGCTATAACTCAGCAGAGCAGCCAGAGCACACACTGTGAGTCTGTGTCCTTCTTAAATGAGGACATAACCCATCCTCTTATTCAGACAAAAACAAAACCGTCTGAACGAGTACGTGTCGTCGTCTTGAATGTGACGTCTTCTCACATCCAGTGCAATAACAAGATGATTTGATGACACAATAACAAATCGGTTGATCGAAAAACTCAAGGGAAACAAAACTAAGGAGTGAATTGAGCAACAACCCTCGTGGCACTCAACCAAAAGTGTGGAGAGAACATGAGGACACAAACCTGCTGAGAGACACTTTTAGTATGTACTTTTCTGCAAGCGCACTCACAGATATCTGGTGATTCGTCGGAGCCATCTGGACAGTCCTTCTCTCCATCACAGCGCCAGCCTTTGGAGATACAGGTCACCTGGTCCTTGCATACAAACTGCTTAGTGCTGCAGGTTTTCGGATGGTTGTCCACTTTGGGAGCTGGGAAAAAAAAACAACAACAACAGGAGAGTTGATGTGTCATCATGACAAGCAAAGGCATTTTGGAAACATGTTTAAATCACAAATGTATTGTCAAAGAAATCCAATGCACAAGCACCAAATCTCGGAAAATACCATCATGAAAATGGTTCATCTGTCACATTCTCTCCAGTGCAGAATCCACATAGGAAATTTCCAGTTAGAGGTAGCATAGATCTTAACTGAAAAGGGTAAAGCAACACGCAAGGGTCAACCCAAGTTTACAATGATGTTTTTGTAGCAAAAGACCCACAGGCACACTCTCTATTCAGGAAAAAACTCCTCTGCAAGTTTACAACCGACAGTGGTGCCTTTTAGTCCTGGTTTGTTTGTCGTTTCCCCCTCTTCTTACGAAACATCTAATTTCTTTTCGCTCTTTTTTTTTTTTATTACGTCGAAGGTGTTTTTCAACTCTCACCACAGAGGCTCTTTCATGTGACATGGCACAGACATAACTGGGCATTCAATCTCCGTCAGACCCATGGGAAAGTGCAGAGCACAGTCGTTTTTTGGGCAGTAAGTCAGCACAGATTGTTGAGGTGTAACCACAGGCGAGCAGCACCACAGCGATGCTCGACGATCAGCTGTGTGATCCTGCTGACATGCTTTAACTCGGGCCACACCGAGCCCAGTTCAAACAGAGCTCCGCCCACACAGCTTTACATCAATCTGTCCACACTGAACATGTCGCTCATGTATCTTCAACAGTCCAAAATAAAAAAAAAGTGTTCTCACTTAGCTCTTGTGGTATATGGTAAATGTGTGTTGCCACCACTGTATCATTTAAGGGAATGTAATTGTACTGCTCACAACATTCAATTGTCCATTTTCATGGGACTTTTTTTCCCAAGTCGCACAATGGGGGTAGTGGTTATCGCTGTTGCTTTGCAGCAACCAGGTCAGAACAAGGGCCTTTCTCCATGGAATTTGCATGCTCTTCCCGTCTGTGGGGGTTTTCGGCCAAAAAACATGCAGCTCTTAACTGGACACTGTAGATTTGACCATAGAAATAGATATAGATATACTACCTGTCAAAAGTTTGGACACATCTGAATGTTTTTTCTTTATTTTCATGACTATTGTAGATTATCACTGAAGGCATCACAACTAAAAATAAACACATATGGAATTGTAAACAAAAAAAGTGTGAAATAACTCCTAGATTCCTCAAAATAGCCACCCTTTGCTTTGATTCCCGCTTTGCACACTCTTGGCATTCTATCTTTGAGCTTCCTGAGGTACTGTAGTCACCTGAAAGGTTTTCCCAACAGTCTTGAAGGAGTTCCCAGAGATTCTGAGCAATTGTTGGCCCTTTTGCCTTCACTCTGCAGTGTGTCCAAACCTTTGACTGGTGGTGTAATTGTGTAAAAGTGAATGGTTGTTTGTCTCCATGTGTCCAGGGTGTACCCGGCCTTTCACCCTATGTCAGCTGGGATTGGCTCCAGCAGCCCTGGAGGTTTAAGTGGTAGACAATGAATGGAAAACTAGTTCCAATCAGAAGTAATCACAATTGGGTCCTTTGATTATTCTGATTTATGGGAACAC
The DNA here is from genome assembly GCF_963457635.1 of Microchirus variegatus. Taxonomy (NCBI): domain Eukaryota; kingdom Metazoa; phylum Chordata; class Actinopteri; order Pleuronectiformes; family Soleidae; genus Microchirus; species Microchirus variegatus. The sequence continues at coordinate 22,411,343 of NC_139810.1, forward strand.
TATATTTCTAGAAATATCCATAGGACCATTATTGACATTCTATGCAACTGGAGGCAGAAACCTAAGATGGGAGCAGCCAAACTATAACCATCTGGCTACACATCACTGGAGGTGAATTTGTTTGAACTGGCCCTTTACATAAAAAAATGTTGAAACACTACACTATGTGTGCAATAAGAGTCAGAGTACAGTTTCAAGCTCATTCATGAAAATAATCCGTCACCAAGCGTTGCCTTGTCAAAACGAGTGAAAGATGAAATTCTCAGGTTTTTTCCCTCAACAAGGAATTTTTTTTTTTTTTAAATAGGTTAGAAGAACATAAAAGAAAAATGTGTCTTCTCTATGACCACAATGGCCACACCAAGCAGGAGGGCTGTTGTTACTGCGTTGCTCTGGGAAGGACAGCGCTGAAGGTCTCATTGTGATTCTCTGCAGGGACTGAGCCCTCTCTCTCTCTCTCTCTCGTCCTGGATGACTCCTCTCCTTACGTACTTGGCAGGCAGAGAGGGGTTTGGGGAGGGCAGTCAGGCCGTGTGGGGGTGCACCGCGAGGGGGCTCGTATGTGACTGAAATCTCAAGAGAGCATGAGGCTGGAGGATCATTGCAATCACGTTCCTGTTGACTGTCAGGACTAAAGATTTAAGACCTCGGTGACGTCTGAGTCGAACAATAAGACGTCTAACTATGAGGGGGTTTTTAAAAACAACAATTAGAAGTATGAGAGTTTTAGGGATTTGATCACAGCTCTGCCATTATTTGAACAAGACCTTGATATATGAGGAGATTAAGAGAGAGAGTGCTGGGTTTTGAAATGCAGAGCTGTGCTGACCCACACTTCTCTACACACAGACTTACAAAATAGAATTCAAATGATGCAAGACAAAAGGATACCACGAGACAGAGGTCATATTAAATATCATATCGCTGAGGCGAGAGCAAGATAGAGCTGTAGAAGGCAGTTTAGATGACAGGCACACAGATAACCACTTGGTGAATATATGGCTAGAGGCCAATATAGGTTTTTTTTTCAGCTTACTAATGCCCTGGTACATTTAGTAAATACATTTATGTTGAATTTAATCTGCCTACACAACCAAACAAACAGTCACACTGACTGGACCGTGAGATGAAGTGCAGACATGCACAGAAACCTCTGCTAAGTGAAGGCATTCCCTCAGCCTCTCAGGTCCCTGAGTGAGGCAGCTGGGCTGAGCCAGTTGTTCCTGTGAGTAGGCATAAAACTGGAAATAAAACACTGTGGTTTCTAATTTTATCATTGCATTACACACCAGCATGAAATGACCACAGAGGGGAGAACCTCTGAGCCTAATTGGAGGTTGTGGCTGAGGAGGGGTTAGAGACTGGGGGGGAATACTGGCATCCTTCCCTCTCAGTAGTCCTCTTTCAAAGCCCACTTAAAATATCTCAGACAGAGATGTGAATTGTTAATTCAGCCTGCAAAGTCGCCTTTTCCCCCAAAGTTTCTGCCAAAACGCTGACAATTTTTGGAGGGTCCAAATCAGGCTGGGATGTTAAACCAGTTGAGTACTCTTTGCCTACAAAAGAGGATGAAGAGGGCCTTTATTTCATGTATTCTTGGGTTTGGCCCAACAGCAAACACCAAACCCATTTAATCTAGGTACATACTCAACTTACAAAAACTCCTACGAGCCACGTGTGTTTGCTTTCCACAGAGTTCTCCGCTGATAATAATGCCATTCTAACTAAAGCGTTTCCTGCCACAGATGACTTACAGTGACTTCACTGCAGGAAATCCCATTAACAGATCAGAACGGTCAGTATATGATCATCTCGGCATCAAGATAACCTGATAAAAATAGCCGTTCTGAGGGCATCTACTGGAGCACGGATGTGTGTAATTAGAGTGGAAAATGAGGAAAGTAGCTTTCACAGTCTTTGTTGAAACCCTCAAGAGTTTTGTATTTCACACCAACACTTAGTAAAAACAACCTTGCAAGGCCGTAATAATGATGTTTTAAAACAGCTGTCCTTGACATACAAAAATGCCCTGACACTTCATGTAGTTATACCAGGTTTTATTGAGTGGCATCTTTATACTGAGAATTTTTTGATCCTCTACTTTTTTTCTACGATTTTTTGATCCTCTACTAATCCTCTACAAAGATCCTCTACAAATTCAGTTTTTTAATGCAATTATTCAAGTTTAGCTATTCAAATTCAAATTATGTGATTCAAATTCAGTTTTTTAATGCAATTATTCAAGTTTAGCTGTTCAAAGTCAAATATAAATGATTCAAATTCAAATATAAACGATTCAAATTCAGTTCCTGGTGGCACATATTTCAGCCCATACTCTACACTCAACCAGTAAACAAATTAAGGTTTGGTAATGGATTTCAAGCACTTACTTTCAGGAAACTGTGCATTGAGATGCTGGTGGTCAAAATTAGAAATACCCAAATGTATGAGGTTTACTTTTAATCTAATCATTATCTCATTATTTTTGTGAAATCTCAAGCAGAAAACACCCAGGAATGATTTTCATCTCGTTATTAAGAGCTGGAAAGTAATGCACTATGTGTAGTCTAAATTACAGAAAGGTTGCACATAAGTTAGGCCTTGGTTCAAAATTCAAGGTTCAGACCTTGATTTTGAGGGATCATTAAACCCGTACTGAACAAATATTTGCATCCTGAATTTGAGACGCACACAATGTTATAAATCACAGAGTTGCCCGAGTGTATGAAAGTTAAACGTCCAATAGGTTGACTTGGAGCATTCTACCACTTGAACAGAGCACACGTTGTAAATCTACATTCTACCCCTGAGCCTTGCATTTACCATGAGCAAATGCACAAGCGTAGAAAGAGAGAGACTAAAAAAGCTCCTCTCAAATGTCGAATAAAATCAAAACAATAGCAAAGGGCCAAAAGGAACTCTATGGGAGGGCTCAGGATGGAATGGTGAATAAATAGTGCTGTTGCACTAATTCAGCAGACAAGTGACGGAGGCCTCCAGACAGTATCACCAGCTGGGACTCAACACTGACTGACCCCGCTCCCCCCTGCGATCTGTCTCCCTCAATATGGCCATCCGTGCTCTACAAATCAACTCCATATACATGCTGCACATTCCAGCGCCTTCTAATTGATTTCATGTGTATAGCTGTGCCTCAAAAAAGACAAACTGTTGCAAACCAGCGGCGAGATTCGAGACAAGCCAAGAGCTTTGATTTTGGATTCAAGGGAAGGATCGTAGTCGTTGCTAGAGTGTCTTTGCTGCAGGGCTGCCAGAGAATGCATATTCAAAGTGTAAAGCTACAAACACCACACGCCACAATGACCATGACTGTCATCCAAATGGACAAAACTCACCAAATAAGGTACATATGATGTTTACTTCGTAGTAATCAACCAACCCAATTGTCTGCTGGGTAATTTCTTGGCTGGGCTTTAGAGCATGGTTGGTATTAAATGCCGTTTAAAGATAACAGGACAAATGGGAAATGGGAAGTGACACAAACGGATAGATCTCAACAGTCTTTGCTGCGTACAAAGGCTGTGGCAGTAGAAAGTGGGAATGAACCTATGGCTGTTTCTCATCACCCACCACTTCTTCCCTTTCTGGCGAATTCAAAGCAAGAATCCATGTATTATGAGCTAAAAAAGTCATAAAGTTGAAACAACAACTTTAAGCCACAGTCAAGCACTGGAACACTTCATCCTAAGAACAATGCACATCAAATACAATGTACATAAAGGCACTGAAGCTCAAAACTCACAAACTATTTCCAAATGGGTTGAAAAGCCGTAAAAAACATCAGAGGACTGAGTTTTTACCTATGGTCGCTACTCCTTAGCAAGAAAACCTTGTTTTTGTGTCATCACACAACAAAAGGTTGCAGCTTTGACCTCAGAGGTAACCTGATGAGGCTCTGCAGGACGTCATAGCACAGAGCAGTAAAATGCAACACACACTGGGTGAGTGTGATGGATGGACACTGAGACAAATAGGGAGATGGTTCCTTTGGCTGGATCTAAGAAGAGACGGCATTTGCACCCAAAGAAGAAACGTGAGTGCAACTTCTGGCTGGCTTTTGTCCTTCAGTTACATGAAGGATTAAATGTTTCTGTGATTTAACGTGAGTGGATCTCTATAAATACCTCATTAGATTCACTCTGCGAGGGGCAGAGAAGAAGAAGCATTCCTGGCTCAATAACTGCAAGAAATGACTCATAACCAATGCACAAATGTGCAGTCATCCACTTCATAGATTTAACAGATTACCTCTCTGTTCAGAGAAAACTTTAGCGTGTGATAAATAAAATAAAAAAGGATTTAATACTGTTTTTCATTAGCATTCGTCATATGTTTTGAAAATGAGGGCAGAGACTACAATGGATGATGTAACTCTTCTTAAGGCCATGTGGGGTTGTTGTTTTTTTGCTCACATTAGTTTTTATAAAAGTGAAAGTCCAACAAATGAACAATAGGGCACAGCTTGGCAGGCACATTCATTCACTGATTCATTTTCTACCCCTTTATCCTCTTGAGGCTCGTGGGGGAAGAGCTGGAGCAAGTCCCAACTGACGAAAGGCCTGGTACGCCCTGGACAGGTCACCAGTACACCACAGGACAAACAACTAGTCACGTTCATATCTATGGTCAAATTAGACTGTCCAATTAATCTCATCCCTTCATCTACATGTCTTTGTACCGTGGGAGGAAGCTGGAGTTCCCATGCACACACAGCAAAGGCCATGTCAGTCAAAACACAGACAAATGGCACAGGTGATCTATTCAGTTTTGGTTTGTTGGTCTAACCAGGATTCAAACTGCCGTCCTTGCAACAATGACAGCCATCGCATCACCGTTAGGACCTGAGAGTTCATCCAACTGGATGCAATTCACATCTTGCAGTATTGTTAAATCAAGAGAAAGTAGTAGAGGCCTGTCCAAAAGGTTGCTTGGTTTTTCAGTAGCTGTTGTTGTTTTTGTGGCTAAAGTGGTCCAATTGTTATTATTTTTGAAAAGGCAGCAGTCAACTCAGCCAGCTGACCAATACTACAACTACATCATGGCCCTGGACGATGAGTCCAACCAAAAATATTTATTTCACCACATTTTCTACACAGTAAGCAAACAGATAGTAAATGCTTGTTACGTGTTCAACTACCATCCAGAGTCTTGGATGGAGACTAAATAGTTTTGATGCTGTGCATCGATCCATAAAATTGAAATCTTATATCCATATATTACTCGACCCTGGGGTGGTTGGTTGCACAGTTGGTGCGAAATCAACCAGTCGTCCCTACGATCACATTCAGTGTGTTCACCTGCATGTGAAAAGTCCGGATTTTAGTCGGACTAAGACAACAATAATTAGCTTTTCTTAATGTCACGTGAACACATTAGTCCGGCTAAAATCGAGCTAGTCGGACTAACATACCTGGATAATGTGATTCATAGTCTAATTACTCCTGCATGTATCTCTTAGTCAGACTAAAAGTTGGACTCTCTTCAGACAACACGGTCACGAGAGTAGCATGTACAGCAGGTAAGAAACATAATAGAACCACAGCACCATCCATCTCACCTCACCTCACCGCTCGCTGTTTGTTTTTCTGTGACATAAAGGTCAAGAGGAAACTAATTCAATACACACTAGCTGTAGCTAAATGCAGCGCCACCTATGGATGCGGAGTCAGACATACACTGCCAATAAATCGATTTTCTCCTCCGTCAGTACACTTGGACTTGGCAAGTTGTCCAATTGCCAATCTTATTCGGACTATAGCCTTAGCTCAATTAGAGTGTGCATGCAAACATACAGACTGACTCTCCAGTCAAGAACTGAGTCAGCAACACGGGACAAATCTGAGAGTTTCATGAGCGTGAGTTGGTAAAGCCAGTATTCTCACAGGTTTGAACAACTCTGTGTACGCCCTTTCATGAAGAGCACAGAAAGACACATCGGTCTCTCAATTCTATAACTTAAATGGGGCTTTGTTCATATGTTGCATGTTGAAAACACATAATTATCTTAATGACAGGAAGGAAAGCAGAAATGCATTAGGCATAGCCCAATTTAATCTCCTACAAAAACCCAATGAATTGAATGAATTCTGGAAAGCCGCATTAAAACACACGCCCACCCACTCTCTGTCTTTTTAAAGAAGTTCTGTTGCCTTTTTTCAGGGTCTTAGACGACGCTACACAGGGAAAACGGTGATGAAGCTAAAAGAAAACACCACTTACAGTAAACCCACTGCTATTCACAATTAACAGACACTCTTTCATCAGCGCTCTCACGCCTCACATATGCAGGGGAATAACAGAGAAGACGGCTACGTTTGTGCTTTCACCTTCTAGTCACAGTGGAAATTAAATGGAGTGCAGGAGTGAAAGGGATAAAAGAACCGTCTGCCATTATCATTTCACAAATATTTTCACTAGATTGGGCCTTAAATGCAAAACATCTGCACATGAGCTTTACATCAAATTTCACAAGTCGAAGCCAAAGAATGCATTAGAGCTGGACACTCGGCTGCATTTCATGCCAAATACTTGCTGTTTTATTATGCTATGTTTCTTTGTGAGAAGAAGTGTCTGAGTGGCAGGAAAATATTCCAGGGATTATCCGTATTATCTGACAAAGAGCACAGACGACAGATAACCTCAGGTGCACAGTGTTACAATAACTCCCCAGTGGCCTCCACTTGGAGGAGCTGCATGTTTTCTGTCCATATTCCATTGTCTGTTGAATTTGTATGAAGGATGCTGAATTTTTTTCCCCCCAGCAGATGTTTCCAGTGATAGTTCTGAGGAGAACGTATAGTCAGGTCCTAATAAAAAGGTCACGCAAGCAGCGTGTAGGCTCCTAAGGAATTCAACCTCTTTAGCCTCTGACCCACATTTATACTTTTCGCAAACAGGATTCTACGGCCTCCAAAGGTTGTTTAGAACAGATCTTATAAGTAAGCTGAGCAGCCACAAAGTTATCATGCAGCACAGACGTTTAAACAAACATGAAAGTTTGGGGTCACCTATACAATTTTTTGTGTTTTCCATTAAAAGTCACACTTTTATTCATCAAAAGAGTTGCAAATTAATAGAAAATATAGTCAAGACATTGACAAGATTAGAAATAATGATTTTTACCTTTGCTCAAAGAACCAGCAACACTGTTTTCAGCTGTGCTAACATCATTGCACAAGGGTTTTCAAGGGTTTTCTAATCATCCAATAGCCTTCTAACGTGATTAACAAACACAATGCACCATTAGAACACTGGAGAGATGGGCCTCTATACACCTATGTACATATTCCATTAAAAACCAGACGTTTGCAGCAAGAATAGTCGTTTACCACATTAACAATGTATAGAGTGTATTTCTGATTCATTTAATGTTATATTCATTGAGTGCTTTTCCTTCAAAAATAAGGACATTTCTAGGTGACCCCAAACTTTTGAACGGTAGTGTATGACTCTACCATGAATCTTAAAATGATTGCGGTAATTGAATTTTGCCAATAAAATCAATGCAAAACACATGTTTTGTCACCACCATGGATTAACAAGGACTAATATACTAGTTGATGTGCCATAATGGACTCATTTGTTTTCCCCGACATATACGGTCATTTGCTGTGCTTCAGCTGAATATTCACCATGTATTAGATGTAAAACTTTAAGCATTACCAAATGACACCATCAACCCATCAACTCTAAATGCAAGGGTTTATAAAAAGGTAAACAATATGAATTGTTTCCTAAATGTAAGTGTAGAACTTTCTTTAAATTGCCACAAAACAATGAACGATCGTAAATCAAACAATTAATCCTGAAGCCTTTGTGATTGTTTAACTGCATCTTTGAAAAAAATCCCAATTGTTCTGCCTTCTTCTGGGACTGTGTGTGTGTGTGTGTGTGTCAGTCTAATGGACGACACCTTTAACTGCTATAATAATAAACTAAGGGCGGCATCAAAGATCAATAACAAACAATGAGCTCTGTCCAATGTTTAACTGTTAACTCTGGCCTTATGACCCTTGTGTCACTAATCCTTTCCCCGTTCATTAATTCATGCTGTGGTGATCCAGACAAATCCGTTCCAAATGACTGACCTCAGGATTTGCACCCACTCACTTTTCTACCCTTTTGGAACCAACGCTGATCCAAACAGAGAAGTCACTAAATAAATGTGACGTTAGTAATGACATCACACACACACACACACACACACACACATCATTTCCATCCCTGACTCTCTCTAAGTGTAACTTCTCAGAAAACATCCCCCCCAAAAAATGTTTTTTATTCTTATTTTGCGTCTCCACCTCACTCCAGTCCAACCACCTACCCCACCCCATGCAGTCACATCTAAGTTGGATTAATGGTCTGCCTGTGTCCAGATGTTACACACTGATGGAGGTGGGCGGAGCTTGCAGGCTCCTGTAAACCTATTGCATTCACTCTGAGCAACCTCTATAAAACTCTAATGTATCTTATGTAAGAGCTTGGAAGGACATGGCGTCTGACTTTAGTGGCAAAAGTGTGGCTTTGATGTTAGAATATCAACGTAAACATGGACTAGAACACTGACAGAGTCTACTCCATTGAAAGTAAATGTATTTTTCATCTATATATAAGGTTATGTGTGACCTGATCAGTCACTTACACGAGCCATAGTATATACAGACCTTCAATTCGGTGCTTTCTGGTTTTTAAAACCTTGAAGCTCAACAGGTCTAAAAAACACACTGCTGTCACAGGAGCATCAGCCAGGACAAAAGAGGAGAAACGCACAATTCTCTCAGTGACACAGACTCAAGAACACTGTCTGTCACTGAAAACACTGGGATTCTCAGGCAACAAGCCCGCGCCATTAGGAGGATTATACCTTCATGGGCAACTGTTGTTTTTCCCTATGTGTCAAGCAAGTGAAAACAAACATGAAAGCTGATCTGACTGAAGACTCCCGCGGGTTTAATGTGAAACTCCAGCGTGCAGCTCTGACTCTGGGGGATAAAGAGCAGCAGCAGCAGCAGCAGCAGCATGTTTTTTTTTTGGGGGGGGGGGGGGGGTTTGGATGGTAGAAAAATCAGCTGTCGCCATACACACACATGAGAACATGCGTCAGGGATTGTAGGCTTTTTTTTCCCCCCTTATTCATCTTCATAAAAGCCATTTTGTCGCAGCAGAAACGATCGCTGCAGCTCAGTCTGAGTGAAAGCGTTGCGATAGCCCCTTTTTTTTTTTTTTTTTTTACCTGCTGCTGCTGCTGGATATTGCAACTGTGAGTGTGACTAAGCTCAGTGTGTCTGGCATCCTCACAGGCCCATTCTGTCTGCTCACACACAGACAGGAGATCTCACTCTCTCTCACACACACACACACACAAAAAGAAACGCAGTCAGATTCTTAGGCCACTGCTCATTTGTGCGCGACTTTCTCTGATTAAAGGCTTTCTTATAATTATGGAGACGCAGCTTTGTGGCACACACACACACTGTTATCATGAAGACAGACAACTCTGGTGAGCACAGGCCTGCACACACAAAAACACAAACACACACACACACAAAAGTGCTTCTCCTTTCCTCGAGTATCAACCATCAACAACAGGCTTTCTTCTTCTTCTTCTTCTTACCTATGGTGGCACCGTTAGGAGAGACGATCCCCAAGTGGAGTATAATAAATCCCAAGTAGAAGCACCTCATCGCCATCTCCAGAGCGATGCCCGATGCTGCCACTGCCGTTAGAAAGGAATCGGGGGGAAGTTGGCTGGATTTTCAGACGCAAACAACCCGATCCACCACCTCATCCGAACCGCCTCGGTCGGTTCGGGTGTGATTGTCCGCTCGGCTGCGCCCTCAGCTCGGCTCAGCTCAGCTCAGCACGGCTTTTCCACAATCAATGGAGAGTAGATACAGTAGGTCCTCGGTGAGGCGTTCAGCGATGCAGCAGCAGCAGCAGCACAGTCATGTATATTTCTGATTGATCATTCAAACATGATGCACAGACAGTGTAACCTTTGTGTTGCTCTCCCTCTGCTTCACCACACCATGCCGCTACAATTGTCCTCTCGCAGGGACGCGCTGCAGCCGCCGGCTCCGCTCAGCACAGCACAGCTCGGCTCAGCCTCAGCTCATTCCGCGCCGAGCTCAACAAATTACCAAAAAAAAAAAAAAAAAAGTACACGCGTTGTTTGTTTGTTTGTTTTTTCTCGCTCGCTCGCGGTGGCGCTGATGCTTCTTTCCCCGTGAGCTTGTGGCTGCATGAGTGGATGGTGGACCTCTCCAGCTCCAGCAATGTGTGTGTGTGTGTGTGTGTGTGTGTGAGTGAGTGAGTGAGTGTGGATGTGTGGACGAGTCTGTGACGTAACGCTCGGCTCCTCAAAAAGTGGGATAACCAAAGCGGCGAGCGCGCTGTGCGCATGCTCCAACACACCTCCTTTTCTCCTATTTCATGCTCTTTTTCAACAAGCGTGGGGGCGGGAGAGAGGGAGAGAGAGAGGGAGGGCTGCAACTGGTGCCCCAGGATCAAACACATTGGCTCAACAGCGCTCTTCTGACCCCTAGTGGCCTTCACTATTCATGTCAGTTTCATTATGTCCTCAGGAACAGGGGCGATTCTAGAGTCTGTAGGGGCTCTAAGCAAAAATTCCCAGGGGGCCCTTCCAACCAGTGTTCATCACATCATTATGTTATAAATAATCTGACACCAATGAAAAATGTATGAGTTCAAAATATTGTTTTTTCTCGAAATGAATGAAATAACATGGAAAAACCTTGTAATTAAAAAGTATGTGAAAATATAAACGTAAAGAACAATAAAATACTGTAGATAGCTTTTAAAAAATATATATATAAACTTAGTAAAAAATATATGCATTACACTGTAAATAATCCTTTTCATTTTCCAACTTGCAGAACGATAACTTCACACAGGTTAACGTGAGGTGGGGCCCCTTTAGGGAGGTTACCCACTGAGATGTCATTGAAAATCGCCCATTGTTTTTTTAAGGGGGACTGGGATGCGGCTGGTCACTGCACATTTCAGTAAAAACAGTCCTCAGGCTCCGAGTGTCGGGGGCCCCTTATCAGCTCGGGGCCCCAAGCCCCTGCCTTGCCTGTTCACAAGCTGCGCCTCTGCTCAGGAACTCATCACTACTACTACACAGCTGAATGATGAGTTGATTAATTAAAGGTACATTATGTAATAAATCTAAAGCAACTGGCCATAAGATCCTCCTAATATGTCACAGAGACTCAGGAATAATGTTCATATAACAAACTGAACTCACCAACAACAACAGTACAGCCAAAATATTCGCATTAAAAACTATATTTTGCAGACTGCAAATCATGTTTATGTTTTGAAATCATGTTTTGGCATGTGGCGCCACCTACCGCCATCTACCAATCATTGCAGTCAGTAGAGTCTCAGCTGCCGAGCCACCACGGGTTGCCAGTTACGTCTGAGCTACAATGGCGGAGAAAACTAAACCTAAAAGACCTCAGTATTTTGAATTTGAGTGTAGTAACTGCTTTTGGCCACATTCTTACATATGGCGCCTTTAACTAGTTAAACAACATATAAAGCCTACAATAATGAGCCATAAAATATGTTGTGTTTGAGTGATGTTAAGGTAACACAGGACATAATGGCAATAAGACAAAAGTAACAAGGCCTGTTTGTGTGGTCTTTAGTGCGTTAATGGACACAAAGGTAAAGTTAAAGTGTTGTGTCTGCTTAGGGACACTCTGTCCTGTCTGTCTGTAGCTAGAAGACTCTATAATTGAATTGAATGTATGTATTTTATTAATCCTAAACTAGGAAATTAGAATGTAGCAGCAGCAGCAAGATACGCAATATATATAGAATAAAAATATACACTCCACACTGTACTTATGTATTTATATATACATGTATATATATATATATGTATATGTATATATACATATACATAGCAATTGTGTTATAACCTATATTAAATGCCTACAGGCTGTTTAAAATGTGCTATGCTTGCAGTTTCAAATGGTTGAATTTTCATTTACAAACTGATGTCAATAAAAACGTATTGCCTGTTAACTGTAAACTGCATGTATGATTTATTTTCTTGTGTCTTTTTGTCATGTGTAGCCCACTCAGCATCTGCAGTTTATAAATCAATCTGCATAAGAATGCTAGGTAGGCTGTTCAAACTGCATTCTCCCCTAAAACGCGCCCCCTAGTGGTGAAGAGCTTCTCGGCTTCAAGGGAAAATAATAGTGAAACAACTCTATTTTATGTCTCTACATCATCCATGTCTTGAGACACGGACCCCATCTTCAGTATATCTCCCCAGGTTTATCACACACATAATTATTTTAGAAGGCAATTTTCCAAAAGACTAATTTCTAAAGCTTCATTATGTTATTTATTTGCTGTCATTTTACACAAATGACAGCAAATAAATAAAACAATAAAATGTAAACTTGATGATAAATAATTTATTGATTTGAACAAAACAAAATTAAACTGGTGATGAATTTCTGACTGAGTATTATCATGACCCATGTAAACCTGCAGGGGGCACTGAATACTTATATTATGGAGAGATTTTTTTTCTTCCCCTCATTTAACAATAGATTCAAGTAACACGACTCAGTGTCACAGGAAGTTCTGTTCAAAGTTCCATTTAGTTAAAATTGGATCATAAGAGGAACATTTCCACAACTGGAATGCTTTTTATTCAGATCCATGCCAATTTAAAACGGTGTTTTACAGCTGTCGTTTAATCTTTAATCTAATATTTTACACTACATACATTGACAGTGACCTTACTGCCACTGGTGTTGAGAATAAATGTGACTTTCATGTATATATACACACACATATATATACACATATATATATATATATATATATATATATATATGTGTTTACTTAGAGCCAGAATGTGAAATATGTAAAAAATCTGTGAAAAACATGCATGAAGTTCCAAAAACCAAACCCTCGGGATAAAAACAAAATGAAAAAAAACAGCCAGAGCTGTGGAAACATAATTAGAATAGCTGCATTTTAAATGTGCTTCTTTTTTTGGCATGTATTAAAATAATACCTCTCATATCCATTGGGAAAGACAATGTGTTTTGCTTTTTTATTTGCTTTGCAGCGTCTCCTGTTTGTCAACACAAGTGAATCGACGTGATTGCTCGTGTTGCCTTTAACCTGAGAATGCCCCCTTTTGTGGGAGGAGGGTCGAGCACTGTCATCCAGGAGAGACAGACGCCAGCATGCTGTGTGGGAGACAGCTTGAAAGAGTGCCAGCGTAAACACTCCCAGACCACATGTTCTCCCAGGGCAGAATGGCTGGACTCTCTCCAGGCACATCTGCACACAATCCCTCAGCTTTGAGCAAGCATGCCAAGGAGACGCAGAGAGAGAGAGAGGCGAAGGCAAAGAGAGCAAAGTGTGGGGGGAGACGGGGAGAACCTGCTTCATCTTCAACCGTATTGGAAGTGATGACATATCGGAAAGAAACCATGAAAAGCAGAATGGGAGGATCGTGACCATCTACCACCTGTCTGCAAACCTCTAAGAAATATCTTGTGTGTCTGCTTGGCTACAGCTTCTGCACCCAACCTGTGAATATCCTTGAGAGAAGACGGATCCCTGCATAAATCAAGCTGCTGACTGCTGCTGCTGCTGCAGCTGCACTACATGCACACCTGCAGGTTTGTACTCTGGTGCACACTCACTCATTCCAAACAAATAAACAAATACATGTAAATGTGAACGTAGCCCCCTGCCCTATCTGCCTCTGACATCTCCCCCTAACAGCCTCTCCTGGGTGCTGCCCTTTTGCTTTTGCCTATTAAAGTGTGTCTTTGTGCATGTGTTTTTCACAGAGAGGTAATTACGGAGCGAGCTATGCTGACAACACCTGAGGAATGTGGAGTATGCATCAGCGCCCTGTGTTCTCTTAACCCCGCCATCACTCACTCCACCATCCACTCCCCCCCCCCCCCATCTGCAACACTCCCCATACAACCCCAGAGAGAGCAACTCAAAGTTCACCCTGACATTTTCTAAAGGGGCCTTATATTTGTAAATATGCATATTCAGTGTTTGATTCTCGACTAATCTGTAGTTTACAGTCACAATAACATCTTCTTTTTTTTTTCTTTTTTTTTTAAATCTGAAACCCTATTCCTAAACACCCCCCTCCCCCCACTATTCTCGTTACTGCATGGTGAATTCACAGTATGCGTTGGCTGGCTCAGGTCCTCAGGTCCTCAGCTCACTGAGTCACTCCCAAAACTGCACTGTCCTTGAGCACACAGCCCATCTGGCTCAACACACACACACACACACACACACACACACACACACACACACACACACACACACACACACACACACACACACACACACACACACACACACACACACACACACACACACACACACACACACACACACACACACACACACACACACACACATTCTTGTACTTGCTGCATACTGAGGACTGGGTTGCTGACAAAGTGAGGACCAGCATTTCCACTTTATAAATCAACACAATTACAAATATCTACTTCATGAATGACATCTACAAAGAACTACTGGTTGCAGTACAACATGTCTGCAGGTGGAGCCCCAGAGCAAAACTTTTAGTTTTTTTTTTTTTTTTTGTACCAAAATTTGACAAAAACGTCATGTGTCGTCCAAAATGTGAAAAAATCTTTGACCAAAAAATTTGGGTTCAAAATTTGACAAAAACGTCATACTATACTGTATTCCAAAATTTGAAAAAAAAAATTGACAAAAAATTTTGCTCCAAATTTTGACAAAAACGTCATACTATACTATGTCTTCCAAAATTTGAAAAAAATCTTTGACCAAAAAAATTTGACCCAAAATTTTTGGTTCAAAAGTTGCCAAAAACGTCATGATATACTGTATTCCAAAATTTGAAAAAAAAAATTGACAAAAAATTTTGCTCCAAATTTTGACAAAAACGTCATACTATACTATGTCGTCCAAAATGTGAAAAAAAAATTTACAAAAATTTTTGCTCCAAAATTTGAAAAAAACATCATACTATAATATGTCGTCCAAAATTAGAAAAAAATAATTTGACCCAAAATTTTTGGTTCAAAATTTGACAAAAACATCATACTACACTATGTCGTCAAAAATTTGAAAAAAATCGTTGACAAAAAAAAAATTGACCCAAAATTTTTGGTTCAAAATTTGACAAAAACGTCATACTACACTATGTCGTCAAAAATTTGAAAAAAATCGTTGACAAAAAAAATTTGACCCAAAATTTTTGGTTCAAAATTTGACAAAAACATCATACTATACTATGTCGTCCAAAATGTGAATTACTTTTTTTTGACAAATTGAGTATAGCATGTTATAGCAACCAAAGGAAGTGATTTCAATGAAAACAAAGTGAGGACCGGCCAAAATGTCCTCACTCCGTAAAAATGGCCTCACTTTGTTGGTTAAAAACCCTCACTGGTCCTCAGTATGCCGTAAGTACAAGAACACAGACACACACACACACACACACACACACACACACACACACACACACACACACACACACACACTGTATGGATCGAGAGAGGGGAGTGAACAACTCTCTGTGACCTAATTGTTGTCTGAAAATGATATTGAAGGAAAGATGTCAATATCTGGCCAGAGAGAATAATACAAATAATTTTAATTTAATGTGCAACCAATGCATCAACGTCTGATTTTGTGTTCATGTGGACAGAGAGCAAGAGAGAGCAAGAGAGAGAGAGAGAAGGAGAGAGAGATTATGAATTCAGCTGAGCCTCTTCCATCTGTCTGACTGGCCCATTATGATGAAATCAGGATGAAATCCCTTGTGCATGTATAAGAGCACACATGCATGCGTGCATGCAGTCATACAGACAGTAAAACCTCGCAGCTGCAGATGTGTTACAGTGTGTGTGTAAAGTTTGTCGCTGTACGGCTGACTGAACAAATGTGTTTTCTATGCATTCGAGGGCTAATCAGTCAGGATATGCAAGACAAGGCAAACGGGTCAGGGGAGTTTGTTGCCAAGCAACTTCTGTTGGTAGAAACACTTTTTTTTATAATCAACATAAACTTGAGAGCACAAGAGAAGCATGTGAGGAAACAATAGCTGTGTGTATTTTTTTATTAATTTTTAATTTTGCACATATTTATAATGTGTCTCCATTTTGCACGTTGTTGTATTTAAGTTTGTTGTATGTTTAAGAAAGATGTGAAGTCGACAGCATAATGACTATAAAGAATTATTGATTCCTGAGCTTGAAATGTTGACTGTTATTTAGGGATGTGGGTCAAAAAGAACTATTGTCCCACTTAAAACACTCACAAATATCAGGGACACCTTTGAAGTTTCCATTAACAATCACAAATATGATGTCAACTGTTACTTTCTTAAAGGTGCATTATGTAATAAATCTAAAGCAACTGGCCATAAAATCCTCCTAATATGTCACAGAGACTCAGGAATAATGTTCATATAACAAACTGAACTCACCAACAACAACAGTACAGACAAAATATTCGCATTAAAAAAATAATTTGCAGACTGCAAATCGTGTTTATGTTTTGAAATCATGTTTTGGCATGTGGCGCCACCTACCGCCGTCTACCAATCATTGCAGTCAGTAGAGTCTCAGCTGCCAAGCAACCACGGGTTGCCAGTTATGTCAGAAAACAAAACCTAAAAGACCTCTGTATTTTTGAATTTTCTTACATATGAAATATATATTAAAGTTAGAGTTGTGTTTTTTTTTTTAAAGAATAACATATATATCATCCAAACTGATGTACACACAGCTCTTTAATGTTTATCTCTTTAAATACAAATATATAATAATTAGCGTTATTAACTACCATATTCATTTGCTCTGTCTCACTTTGAGCGAATGAACATAAATGAAATGTGCTGCGTCTGAACACGACGTCAAACTAAACTTACAGTAGAACAGCTTGAGGGCACTTGTCAGGGTTCTGTTTCAGGACAAACTGCGTTTTTATAACTGCTTAAAAACCAGTGTTTATAAAAGTTGGAGTTTCCCACGCTGTACTGTTAAGTCAGTCTTATTCAGGAAATAGCAGTGGGCTACTGGTTCAGCTCTGGTTCAGCATTTTTCTCTCTTTAAAATGAGACTGACAATAAAAGCAGCTGCTTAAAAGATCAACTGAGAGGGTGAATGTGAAATTGATTATTTAAAAATGAATATAATGGGTAAATAGTAGACTTAAGGGCTTCTTTTGAAACACTAAAAATAAATCAACATATTAGCATATGCAGGGTATTACAGTGATAATTCAACAAATGCAACCACTTCTGATTAATGATTCCTTCAGATGTGACATTTGGAATAAAAATTCAGCAGCGTATAATTATGAACGTGTGATATTAGAATATTGGGTATAAATGACCCGGCTGGATCATTTGGATCAACTGGATTGTGGTGAGAGTTATAACTTAATATATTAATAATAGCTTAAAAATGAGCTAATTCAAGACCGTCAACATTCATTTTTACAAAAAGACTGTATCCAAGGTCATGATACAATGGACAAGAGAAGATAAAAATAATATTTCTCTTTTCTCCCCTGGAATTAAGTGGACGTCTTTGGTTTCTTGTGCCAGAGGCAAAAATACCACATCTGAAGTGAGCACAGACAAACCTCTGTGCTGCGCTCAGGTTACAGGTGACATACTCCGCTCTACTGCGGCTTGGTTTGGACAAAAACATCTTCACATTATTTCTCTTTATATTATTCAAATGTTTGGTTGATTCATGATAATCTATATAATATCACCAGGGGTGACAAAGGTTGTTTTCAATTTGATCTGAATTGAGCCGGACCAGTGGAATAATAGCATAATAACCTTTTTCTTTGTTATAAGTGCGATATTTACACACGTGCATTACAACTTAGAGATGACAGTGGATCTATGAAGGCACAAAACATTTAGTCACACGTATCTGGATTTGGGAAATTATAGTCGTATAGTATGATTAGAACCTAATCACAATGAGGCATTTTAACAAATTCATCCTGCAGGCCGGATCGGACCCTCTGGTGGCCCACGGGCCGTACGTTTGACACCCCTGCTGTATACTATTGTTGGAGAACATGCTTCTTTTTTAATATATGGGCTTGAAAAGCTGAGATAAGTGAGATATCTCACATGAAACATGATGATGATGATGATGCATACAAGTGCTTGTAGATTTGTAAGATGGTTTATAGAAGCTTTTGTAATTGTTTTTGAGGGGGGGGTTCAGTTTGATTTGTGAATAAATGTTTAAGTTAATTTTCAAATGTCTGCTTGTATTGACTGATGAAAAAGGTAGTTATGTGCATTTATGCGTAAAACCGGGGATGCAGTGCATCGTGATGCATCGTGAAATCGAAAGGAATCGATTTAATCGGTTAGAGAGAGGAGTGATTGGAGCACATCAGAGTGCTGCTGCTGCTGCTGCTGCTGTTGGGAAAGGCGACTCCAATCACCGCCGCTGTTCCTGGCTGAGTCTCCCTGGCTGACGTCAGCTGACTGACTGCCTCTGCTCACTCCGCTCCTCCGGACACAGCGCCGCGTAAAAATGCTGCTCTCTGTGCCGCCAAGGACAGGAATCAACCCGTACAACGGCTACACCGGCAAAAACACCATCAAGAAGGTAAGGAACAGCCGCAACCACGAGAACAACAACAACAACAACAACAAAAACAAGCAGACTCTTATTGAAACACAGAGTCATTTCTCGGCGTTCGAGCCTCTCCAGTTAAAAGCTACTCGGGCTGTTTAAGCTGCAGTGTCCTTGAAAGTGGATCACAGGCGACGTTTAAAGTCTCTTTTTACGCGCTGTTGCGACCTTTGCTGGTGCCGCTGAGCCGCTGCTACTAACCAACACGAGTCCGTGACATTGTTGCCAGAACATTTACCAGGACACTTTGCTTGGGTTTGGTGCCGACACACAGTCGCCGTGTCTGTCTTCTTCTTCCTCTTCTTCTTCTTCTTCCTACACCGAGCTCGCGCTGAGGGAACAGCTCTAAAAACTGCGCACGAGATGCTCGCCACGTTCCGGCGTAAGAGCAGGAAAACGGTTTACTTTCAGCTTTATTTTCGACTTTATTAGGGGTTGAATGAGTGTTTTCACTGAATTAAGCGCACAAGTTAGTAAAGTTTTTTTTTTTTTTTTTTTTGGTCTTTTACGCGTACACAAATGCCCCACCCCTTCAGTCTCCTGGTGACTGAGAGGGTTTGTATGGCGCTATGAAAATAGATGGAAAGTTACAAAGACAATGTAAGAAAGAGCATGTGTGTCATTCACAGATCTCACAGTTTACAATGATACCTGAACTAAGACTTACAGAGACTGAGGCCAAGTCTATTTATTACAGTTTTTTATCTGTATAACCGACATACATTACTATATTATAATAATAGATAATTGAGTGAGGCGTTATAGACCAATTATTCATCTCTTTTTTTGATTACCGTGTCCTGGTTTTAATATTTTTGTTCATATATTATATTTAAAATATACACACTCTTAGAAATAGAAGTGCTCAGTAGAACCATATAAGGTTCTTCGGCTTGTCCTCATAGGAGAACCCTTTTTGGCTCCAGGTAGAACCTTTTTATAAAGGTTCCACCAAGAACCCTTTTAAAACCCTTTATTCAGGAAAGGGGTTTTAAAGGGTCAAATGGATCGAAATGGTTCTTACTGGAACCATTAGTGTTACCAAGAACCCTTGAAAAGCCCTGTCTTCAGGAAAGGGTTTTTCAGAAGCAAATGGTTCCAGGTAGAACCTCAGCCCTTGTAGAAAGATGGACCCTTTTGGAACCCTTATTTCTAAGAGTGTAGGTCATTTAAGTCAAGCAGTTTTGTGTATCAGCTTGTTATTATTAGATGTTAGAGTCATTTTTGAGGTTTATATATCGTGGGACAGTAGTAGGACAGTTTTCCTCCAGAAAATAAGCTCATCTCAGTCTAACGTGTACAAAACACACAGCAACAAACGTTAAAATCACTGCACAGAAGTTGTTATGAACAAAAAATAAATAACTTTAACATAAATAAATAAAAAAAAGAAATCGGCATCATATATATGTATATATAAATGGAGTTTGTTTGCTTAGTGCACATAGTGCGCATGCTTTATGCACATGCTCAACATCTCCTGCATTTTTGGTGTATTTCTGTTGCAGCGTTACAGCGCCCACGTGCGGGTCTGGCATATGTACGATAGCCTTTAGAGACATTTGAAATTCAAGACATTTCTTGAAACAATGCCGTGTTTATGGAAAACTGTTTAAGAACTAAAAAAAATAAAAAAGAGAGATAATTTCGGGAAAGATCTGTTTCCGTGTGGATCCTTAGTGTAGACATTCACAGACATAATCCATTTCTAGCCCCAGCTATCACAACTAAATGCCGAACCTTAACCATAAACCTAACCTCTACCCAATTCTACCGCCGACCCCTGACCTTTTTGAGGTCTTTACCTTTAACTTAACGCCCTTTAAAGTTGTGAGGACAAGCCACATTGTTCTGACAAAGATAGGTATGAATCAAAAATTGTCCTCTCAGTCTATACTACACCCACACACACACACACACCCACACACTCTCTCATTTGAATAATTCATGTGCTGACATGCATTTGACACTGTGTCTGGAAACATCCTAAAAACTCTGAGGCATACAGATATTACACCATGAGCCAGGATTGTGTTTGCAACAAACGTGTAAACAGCCCAGATTTTTGGAGACGCACGAGTTTTCAGCACACGCCGATGCTGCCTCGACTCTCAGCATTTCTCCAGTATTTGCTGCACAAAGCTGAAATCAAACACCTCCCGCCTTCTTCTTCTTCTCCTCTTGTGTTATTCCCTTCCTTTGCCTCAAGGCTGGCAGGAATTCAGATTGCTCAGATTAATGACCTGGAATTCCTGGAATCCTGGATTCAGGGAATGTGTTCATTTCACAAGAGGCTCTGCAAACTCAGAGCTTTTTTCCTTGAAAGAGGACGTGCACACATTTTTTTTTTTTTTTTTTTTAATGTTACACATTTTTTCATTGTTGAACTGCCCAAAAGCACACAGAGAGAAGACTTGTAAATCCAGCGTCAAATGCTAAGCCCCTGGTCCGTGTCTTTTACTACGACAAAAGGGGGCGGAGATAGACCCCCCTTCCCCGCTTCCCCTCTGCTTTCGATTAACTGCCCCAAGTCTTTTTTTTCCCTCTCCCTCCCCTGTGTGTTTCACATACCTCGATTTCTTGTCTGTCAGTGGCTCAGTTCACATGGGGGAGAGAGGCTGAACATAACTCTCTGCTCTCCTCTCAGTGTTTGGTGGAAACAGAGTTGTTGGTGGGGTGGATTTTTTCTGGTGTTTCTGGACAGGAGTCAGAAGTCTCACACTTATTTTTTACCCACGGAGCACCAAGGATTTCCATCACTTTTCTTATTCGCTTCTTCCCACTTGGCTCTGCATGCGTTTCTGCAGATATTAACATAAAGAAATAGTGTCAGTGTGGCACTATGATCTTCTCCATGGTGCCTTTTAAGTTTTCTTCATCCAAACAGGTAGGACTATTTCACATTTTCTTTATGAACTGACTGATATATTTGACCTTTTTTTCATACCATATGTTTATCTCAGGATATAGATAATAATAATAAACAAGAGAATTTAATGGAACTGAACCTAAAGAAACAGCGTCAGGATCCGAGGAATGCTGCATTCAAATGTCAGACAATGAGGCTCGTGCTTTTTTTTTTTTTTTTTTGCTATTATTACTGTAGAGTAGAGTTAGAGGCGCACATCCTGTTTCACTCAGGACTCATTGTCATTGATGAAAACATCCTTGAGTCACCTGCTCTCCCCACAGGCATCACCTCTGCTCCCTCCAACTGTAATCACCTAATCCGTCTTCAGCAGCTGCCCGGAACGCACTCGTCTCTCTCTGTATCACACTGTAGGGACATGTACTGAAGCACAACACAATATAGTATTAGCAACACAAACAAGCTGATTTATCTTTGCATTTAGTTCTGTGGCACAAAGTGACTGAACATCGGTCGCACACTGGCAGATAAGTTAATTACAAATTGTAAAACTAAATGTCTTGTGTTTTTAATCGAGTTTTAACACGTCTGCTTTACGTGCACACATTTCCTCTCTTACTCCGAGATGATCGTGTCTCGTCAAGACGCCGCCCAGTTCCCACAGAACTTTGGATGCCTTCAGGAATGCCGTCTAATTTAACGCCAGCAGCTTCACCTCTGATCTGAAACCATGTCGTCCCCCCCTCCCCCCCCCCCGCTGTGACCCCTGTCTTCAAACACAAACATTTGAGCATCGCAAAGGAATGTCAAGAATGCTCAGAGATGACACGCTGTGTGTTGCATAAACGGGAAATGTTTGTGAATGTCTGTGAAGTGAGGAGTCAGAAGGCACTCATCAGTCATACGTCAGGAAGGTTAGGATGTGCCATCTTACAGGATGTTAATGGGGACATATTATGCAAAATCTGCTAAATCAATTTTTTAATCATTGTAATACTTGTTTTTGTGGTCCGCCTCAGTCTAAGCACTCATTTCTACATCACAATGATGCATTCCTGGAATTGTTATCTCGCAGAGCTCTGCTTTGTCTCTGAAAAACGTGAGAGTGCAGGCGAGGGTAATAGTATCCGGAAGAGCGGATACTAAGTTCGCAAAGTGTTCTATTCTTGGCTGCACACTGCAGCACTGCAGAGTTCTACACAAACTTCCAGCCTCAGAGGATTTTCGTGTCCAGTGGATACATTTTACATATGATGGCTTTTAATTTTTCCTTATGCTAACTGCTGTTAGCTGCCCGGAGCCTCAGTGACACTGACATAGTTTCCTGTGTCTCATTTGCATTTAAAGAGACAGGCACTCAAAACAGAGCGTTCTGAACAGGGCTGTTTTGGCAGAGTGATTGAACTGCTGTGGTGCTTCATTCTTATGTTGTTTTGACCAAAGCATGTCACAGACATGTTCATTAGGACACCACACAACTAGATTAACTTGTAGAAATAGGGTATAATATAAGTCCTTCAATGTCCTTTGTTATCATATAATAACTTTGTGATTCCCAGTCCTGCACCTTTAAGACTCTTATCATACTTCCCGTCCTCCCTAACTGTATTTGTGTTCCTCGGCTTATAAGTTTAACTGTGTTTGCACTAGGGATGAGCCAAACCTGTGCTTATTCAATATCGACCTTCTATACGTCAAACCCACTGGATCAGATGTGAGAAAACAAACAGAGTTAAATCTGATACAATCTGGGGACCCTCATTCTCACATAGATGCTTCATGTGATATGTGATATGTGATATGGCTGCTTATGGCGTGGTAGTAAACACATTAGCACAACTCTGTAATTGACAGGTCAGTCGTCAGGAAGGAGGAGCATAAATCTGATATCTGTAATAATGGCAGATACTCAAGGTCGTGATGGCACATTAAGCGACGCTTTAAATGTGTGGTAAGAACAGCTGGAGCCAGCGCTGGGCACTGAGACAGATGGGGAAGAGGATGTGGAGTTGACTCACTGCCTTCCTTTTTTCTCAGCAGAAGCCTTGCAGAACAGTCCTAATGAGACACTGCCTTCTGACTGTGGAGCACATGAGAGGGATTAGCAGTCACTGCTAACAAGCTCAGATCCCAATTAGACAAGGCTCACTGGGCCCGGCTCAGGCCCCGAGCCACGGTCTCCTGTCAGATAGCATCTCCCCGGGCTTGTGCAGGTGCATCCCTCCTGATAGTCTCCTACAGTGAAGCCGAGGGAAAGCACAGGAAGACGCCGTGATTGTGGAAAAACAAACAGCGAGCTATTGATGCTAAAGAAGAGAGGGAGATTAGAGGAGAAGAGGGCTGAGATGAATGGGCTCTGTGAGGCACTGTGATTTTCTCTCTGCTTGACTAAAAAGACGAGGGGGGGGGGGCTCTGAGCGTTGATTGCGAAACGGTCAGAAAACCTATGGCAGCTGTGGCGTGGGCATACAACAACATGGATAAAGTCTCACTGAATCTTACTAGATTACACTATTTTTGCTGTGTTGGTACTTATTTTATGGTGTCAAGGCTGTCCCAGTGTCTTGTTATGTAGCCTCAGATTGACCCGGTGATGCTAAGATTAGAGCTTCTTATGGACCATGGTTGGTTGCAGAACTCCATTCACACATTCTCTTCTTTTGTGTGTACCTGCCACTTATCCGCATCTGCGGTTTCGCTGTGATTTTGCCTGCTGCATAAACCACTCTGGAGTTCCACGTTGCAATTACCTTCCAATTTTTCCATCACAATTAGATTCTTGTACACTTTTCTGGCTCTTCTCTCAAAGCCATTTTAGTTTGCTTTAAATTGAAGGCAACCGTCTCTTATAGTTATTTAAGTATTTAAAATGTCTAACAATTGTTGTTAGACAATTGACTGATTGTATTGATTCCATGTATTACATGCACACATTTTGACTTATTTATTTATTTATTTATTTATTCTTACAAACAGATTTCAAAGGATTTCATGGGTTTTTACTAAACTTTTGTCAGAAATATAATGTTGAATTTTAAATGTGTATTATATGGTAGAGGGATGCAACAATTGATCAATTATTAATCAATTACTATATTTACTAGCCAACTATGAGTATTATTATGAGTAGTAGAACGAGCTCGCTGATTTTTCAGCTTCTTAAATGTGAAACACAATCATTAAAACTAATCATTATAGGTTTGTGGACGCAACAAGTCTTTTGAAAACATCATCATCTCAAAGTTTGGGAAGCAACAATAGCAACATTTTTGTGACTGTAGTGGAACAGTTTCTGCATATTTGGCATATTTAATAAAAATAAGAGTTAAATAAGAGAGAAATGCGTCACTCAGTTTGTTACGAGTGAGTAAATTTGTTACAATAATACAATCCCAAGCTTGGGAGCATCATGATTTCTAATAAAAACCCAAGGCCAAAGTAAAAAAAAAGAAAAAGCACTAAAGCAGACACACTCCTCTGTTGTTCAAGGTCACTACTAATAAGAATGAGAAACAGGGGTAAAGTGAAAGTAACATGTGCTGAAGTGTGCACTTATTGTCTCTATTATAGGCAGTTAGGAAAAAACCAGCAAGTGAAAAAAAAAAATTTTGTAATGGAGTATTCGACCAATTATTTTTCGATTAATCAACTACTCAAAACGCAAAATTCTTCTTATTTATTTTTTGGATATTTTTTTTTTATTATTTTAATTACATTTAATTAATTATTATTATTTATTTATTTTTTTAAATCCAATTACTCGATTAATCGGTAGAATACTCGATTACAAAAAGATGTGCTAGCTGCAGCCCTAGTAAGCTACATTAAATCAGCTGACATCAATGTTTACGCTAGCGTGCGCCGGGAGCGTTAGCAACTGGATGCTATCAGCTCAGATGCTGAACCATTGAGGACGTGCTGTTGTGGTTACGCCAGTTGTAGTTTGCAGTGGTTACACTGACCCCTGTTGGCTTCTTGTTTAAGCGTGAAACGGTCCCACACTTAGGACATTTTCTGCCTTTTTACGGGCTTTTTCACTCTCCGTCTCTGCCGTCGCGCCAGCTGAAATCCGGATGCGCGTTTGCTAAAACGGTCCGTGTGGAACAATGATCACTGCGCTGAACATGCTGCGCGAGATAGGAATTAAATGAATACCCGAGGAAGAGCTTTTGCCTCGAGGAACTTTTGTAATCGATTTACTCGAATCACTTGAGTAATCGTTGCAGCCCTAGCGATAAGCATGCGATAGCCTCGTGCGCGCTCGCAGCCAGTTAGCAACGCGCGATCACCTCACGGTGCATGGCTTGTTGCATGTGGCAAAAAACAGATATCTGAGAAAAAGACAACCAATTAGATGCAAGTAAACTGTATAATCTGAAGCTAATGGTGGAAAGGCATATGATAGACATAGTGAAAAAAGGGTCAGGGGAGAGGCATACCCCCGACCCAGAGGATAAAAGAAGGCGTGTAATGAGCGCAGCTTCAGTATGTACTTTGTACTGCTCACTGGGTGTTTTACTTGTGGATCCCCAAATAAATACCTTTTTGACCTGAAGGCAACGGACTTCTTCTTGAGACTTCCTCAAGCTGATTCGAAAAGGTCTTCCAACGACAGGACCAAACAACTCACTGATTAATTGAGGGAAAAAAAAGAATCAACACATTAATCAGTAGTAAACAATAAATTGATGTAACTAATTTAAGTTTAATATAAAGTGAAGCTTCCCCTATGTGTTTTTCTTTTAAAGATTTAAAGTAAGCATGAAGGAGTTCATCAGAGCCACAGCAGAGAGAGAAAGAGCGAGGCTCGTAATTAGCCTGATTTTTGGTCGTCTTTTGACAGCTCCCTCTCTGTTAACAAGCTGCTCCATTGCTGACCTTGTGGTGTCCAACAAGCCAGCCCATTGTTCCCTGGGGCCGGGGCTGCTGACCATAACTAATCAAATAGTTCCTCCTCCTCCTCTGAGCACTGAGAGGGAACACCAAGGCCAAACGGATCTGACATTTTACCTACTACTGTGAATAATAATAATGACATTTTTAAACCATAGCTTGTTAGAGATTTTGCAACAAAAAAAAATCATTAATTGTTTCAGCACAATTGTTATTATTATTGGATTATTTGAACAGCGCAAACCAAATTCTACACTCCAAGTAATAAAAGTGCTAAGTAGAACCATATAAGGTTCTTCGGCTTGTCCTCAAAGGAGAACCAAAGGTTCCACCTGGAACCCTTTTAATATCTTTTTTCAGGAAAGGGGGTTTAAAGGGTTCTCTGGATCAAAATGGTTCTTACTGGAACCATTAGTTTTACCAAGAACCCTTGAAAAACCCTTTCTTCAGGAAAGGGTTTTTCAGAAGCAGATGGTTCCAGGTAGAACCTCAGCCCTTGTAGAAGGACCCTTTTGGAACCCTTATTTCTAAGAGCGTATTCACCACAGTCGCCTTGGGGTGGTGACAAATATTTCAAAGCCTTTGCAGTCTGCATGACTTAAATAAGTGCAAATGTGATTATTAATTGATGACTAAATTAATCGTCAACTATTTTGATAATAATAATAATAGTTTGAAGCTTTTTTCATGATTGAAACAAGATTGCCAATCGTTTCAGCTTCTTAAATGTGAATATTTTCTTTGTTCCTTTGCTCCACATAACAAAGAAATCATTCAAACTGAATCATTTTGGTTCGTGGACAAAACAAGACATTCGAGAACATCGTCATTTTCCAGGTTTGACAAACAAGGTTTCTGGACTAAACAATTAATCGAGAAAATAATCGTGAGTTGCAGCTCTAAATAACAATAAGTATACTGTTATTATGATTAGTGATCTGGTTTGTATGTTTGTCTATATACTAACCAGCCACTGTTGCTCATGTTCTGGCTAATTGCATTCCTAATTGATTTTTCATCCCATAATCGAGCAGTTTAGGCAGGATTATGGGCTGTTATTGGACCATTAAACAGCTGTTCTCGCTCCATATCTAGCTGAAAACGGATGGTTATACAATTCTAAATATCTAACATGTCCTTTCTTTGCTCTGCAGCAGACGTATGTGTCCCCGTCAAACCATCACATGGCTCCTCCAAGCCCCAACAACAGCAGCAGCAACACCATCAGCAATGGCAGCAATGGCAGCAGCGGCAGCAGCAGCAGCAGTGGAGGAGGAGGAGGAGGAGGAGGAGGAGAGCAGCTGAGCAAAACAAACCTGTACATCCGTGGCCTCCACCCAGGGACCACAGACCAGGATCTGGTCAAACTCTGTCAGCCGTAAGTCAACTGAAAAGCAATTGCTTTAGTGCCCACTGAGACACATAATAATTCTCTCTCCGGCTGCCCACTGCAAGCATGACACATGTTAGAGGAGCAGAGCAGAGTTATGGCTGGGTTAGCGAGATGGTTGTCGGAAAGATTGACTAGCGCCGCTGCATTAAAGCATGGACACATCTGTAGATAGATGGCTTCCTTATCTGTGAAGTGGACACAAATGCTAATGTGCAGAGTTGCAGGTGAAGAAAAAAAAAAAAAAAAAGGAAAAAAGGCCACATTTCCATCCACAGGTTTTTCAGGCCCATCATTTCGTGGCCCTATGGAAAAACCAACATCAACATCATTTTGGCTAAGTGCTTTCAGTTACACCCACAGCTGAGCACAGACGAGGTACAGAATGTTTAGTCTCTCGCTCTCGTGGTAGTTCTCTGTGTGTGTCTGTGAACTACACCTCCTCAGTGCTTTAGTCTTCATCATAAAGGATGATGACAGCTGATGCTGTGCTATCCCAGTACAAAGCACTCAGCACTTGTGTTGCAACAGTCTTTAAGACTCTATTGTGGGCAGCGTGGAGTCGGACATCAAACGACGGAATCGTCCAATCCATCTGATATGTTTGTTCGGTCTCCGGTCTGAGACTTCAAAACAAGCACGACCAAGATGAATGATCTGCGTTGTAGTAAATTGAAATCTGGAGCCTGGTGATGAGAACCAGAAGAGAGAGAAAAGGAGGGAAAAGCAGCAAGAGAAACTCAACAAGCGAGAGAGAGAAAGAGAGAGAGGGAGGGAGATGCCTGCTCTTTTACAGCTGTCTGGAAGATATGGCCCACATGAGGCTGCCCAACCCTACAGGAAACAGCGAGCCCAGGGGAAAGGGAAAGGCAAACAAGGGCAATGGCATGAAGAGGGGGGAGGGCGGGGAGGGAGGGTGGATGTAGAGTATCAGAGGGGGAGGAGTGAATGGAGTTCAGGGTTTGTGTGTCAGGTGGTGTTCTGTGGGGGCAGTTCTCATATTTCTGCTTTTACAGAGCAGATAAAATCACTGCATGAAATTTGCCTTTCAGCACAGCGCATTAAGGCCAACGTAACTCCCACTTCAAGCAGACTGGGATTTAATAACACTGTGTCCAGTTAATAAGTTAATAAGGGGGACGTTTGTAAATCAGGATGTAAAAACAACCAAAAGGACAACTCACGGAGGGAGTTTCACACAGGCTGCGTGACTCAAAGTTTGAACAGTTAATGTACATTCAGTCAGGAGGACACAGAACTCCCCGAGCTCCCCTCCCCCACACACCCAGAGTTGGTTGTATCCACACTCTGAGATATACTGCGAGGGAGGGATGAGAGGCGTGGATGGGGGTTGTTTCTTCATCTCTGGCCCTTGCAGTTGTCCGCTCTGAGTCTTGGTCCTTCTCTGGTGGTCGATCATGGATGGATGTTGGTCTGATCTTGGCCCGGTTGATGTTTGCCTTTAGTTAATAAAAAAATAAAATAAAAAAAGCATAATGAATGTTGAGGAAAATGGTATTTTATGAAGATCATTCTTCATGCCAATTTGTTTTTCAAGGATGCCAACACAAATAAAACAAAAATATTGGGATAAAAAGAAACAGATATTGTTATTGTCATGTTTTACACCTGATGTCCTTCCTGACACAGCCCTCCCATTTGTCTGGCCTTGGGTCCGGCACCAGGACTACACTGGATTTAACCCCCCCACCCCCTTCCTCGTAGCTGGGGTCAATTTAGATTAACCCAAACAACGGGGAGCAATGGGGATTGGGTATCTTGCTCCGAGGTACCCCGACCCCTTTCCACGAGGCCATGTGCTGCTCCAAAAGAAAGTCTTTAATCAAAAATAAGGAGAGAGTGAGGTCCATAATTTGAATTTTAACAAAGGATAAACAGGGAACAGGATGTAGACGTGAACCACCGATTTGTGCGTCTGCATTGCACCATGTCGAGGTCGGATTATAGATTCAAATGCGCTGTGCATTCATGTCACGCAGCAGAATTTGTACATTTATCTTGTTACATATAGTAACTGATTACATGTCTGCCAGCAGGGACAGAAGGGAAAACAGATTTTAGCCATAAGGCTCACCTAATTAAATCTACAGCTGCTCCTGCACCAATGTTCACAGAGAAAATCAGAGATTTTACATCACAGCACACAGGAAAAGGAAAAATCATCTGCTGTGTCCATCACTGAGTTCAAATGTGTTGTCTTTTGACTAGTTTTTTAGGTGACACTTATAAAACAGAGAGTGATCAGTTTACAAACTTCAGTTTCTAGGCAGAAAATGTTGTCTAAGAGTGACATAAAGCTGTTATTCTTAAGATGCCTTGTTTTTTGTTAAGTGGCTAAAATCTATATTCCTGAACTATCCCTTTAAAAGTGTCTGTGTTTAAGACGAACCAGTAATCTCTTAAACCTTGTTAATACAACGCATTTTGAAAGTGACTCATCGGTGAAATGTGCCATTGGTGCAGTGTCACTGGATCGCGAGATTGCGAGGGGCACTAAGACCCAGTCGAGGGGGTGTAACGCTGCCTCGAGAGAAGCTGGTTAGCAGAATGAGAGAGTGGCTGCGAGCCAGCATTGGACAGGACAGCCACGGAGAGGCATATCAGATTACACTGCATGCACAGGCCTGGAGAGATGGGAACTGATAGACGCTGCCTCACAAAAGCATTTGTCCACTATCTTGTGCATCTGCAACATCCATAGCTGGTCAGCTTAGTGGATAATGCAGCATTTTTTTTTATCTTTGCTATATTTTAGAAAATGCAGTTTTAATATATTTTCAGATCATATTTGATTCTCCCCTTTAGGTTCCCTACTGATATCTGTGTGTAAACTGTACTGAATAAGGACTTAGTGTTTGTTCCAGCATGCAGAAACCCACACGACTTCATTTATATCCCACATCCTCTCTAAAGATGTCTGTACGTACAGTATATCATTTATTATCAGCTGATAATTATATTATATCAAGTGTCTTTGCACTGAATCTATTATGATTCAGTCTCTGTGGGTGTGTTAAGTTTGAGGGAGGCAGCGCACTGCGTCAGCAATGTTGCAAAGCTAATATTGAATGTAAACAAGTAATTATTGTCCGTACACAAGCGCAAGGACGAACTCTGAGAGAGAGAGAGAGAGTAAACCTCCCTTTTTTTTTTCTAGGTACGGGAAAATCGTGTCCACCAAGGCCATCCTGGACAAGACGACCAACAAGTGCAAAGGTGAAGTGAAAAGACACCACAGGGTCGAAACTTTTGACACATTTGAACATTTGAAACTGTACTTATGTTCTAATGCAGGGCTCTCAAACTCAAATGACCTGGGGGCCAATGCGCATCTATTGTGGTCAAGACGGGGCCGGCCTAGAGGACAAAAAGTGGGGGGAAAAAAAACAGCTGTTCACAATACTGCATCATGATATCACACGTATACTTAATAATACTATTTATGATGTAAAATTAATGTTTTAATATCAGAAACAGACATTTATTTTAAATTACATAAATAATAATGTGGATAATTGTAATTTAAATTCGTACCAGGAGCCGTTTCGGGCCACTGCCGTTCGTGGCTCGGGCCTTAACAAGTGTATTTATATATGTAACTGAATGTTGTATATGATACATTTAATAATGGGACAATTATGACCAAATGTCTTATTATTACGGTTATAAAAAACATTGCTAGCAAACATATATTATATTCTATCAGCTCGCTGGCAGCTGTGCCTCAGATACACACTGTGTTTAAAAGACAGTGAGGTCGTGGGCCATGTTTTCATATAACATGATATTAGGTGGGGGGGCCGCATATAATCGATTGGGGGGCCGCATGTGGCCCCCGGGCCGGCAGTTTGAGACCCTTGTTCTAATGTATATTTTTTATGTGAGATATGCAAATATAGTTTAAATGTTTTTTTTGTTTTTTTTTTAAATAAGAGACAATCACTGTATGACAATATAAAGGTCTGTGTGTCAGTATGTTTTAAATCAAGAACTAAAAATGTTTGATACTTTATGTAAAAATCTATGATTTTAAGATCGCTGAACTTTAAGGATAAGAATAGAGTTGTTAAGAAGTTTGCTGCAGATCCTGTTAATAATACAGATTTAAGGGAACGTAATCTCAGTGTTTTGTTTGTTTGAGGATCAATCTTTTGTTTCTTGAATCATTAAATCTGAATCGGAGAGAATCCATATCCTTAATCCATAATGTTTTCACATGAACAACTAATATGGTAGATTGTAAACAGGAAAAACAATTCCTTCATAACACTGGGAGAATCGCTCAATATTACATACGATGTTAGTGCTAAATTGTTGGATTACGCCTCTCTATTTCACTTAAATAACCCTCAGTAGATAATATATTCACCAACAACTCAGACGTGAAACACTGTCACAAGCTTGGCACAGGACAGTTTGTCGTCTCTGCAGCTTTTCATTCGCGTGGAAAGTCACAGATTGTCGTCGTTTAACTTTCGTTATCCAAATGTTTACCTTTGTGCGAAGCTGCGCGCTAAATAAAAGTTGTGTCTTTGCGTGACATCACAAAGACGCTCTTGTATAATAACTCTGCGTCTGTCCTTCACGGGGGAAACAAGGTTCCAGACTTAAACAACTCCAACATAAATTCAAACACCACTCCGATGAGTGGTTTCGTGAATGCTCTGTTATACAAACCTCATTGTCACACATTGTATATCTTTCTGTGTGTGTGTGTGTGTGTGTCTCGGTCCCTGCAGGCTATGGCTTTGTTGATTTTGACAGTCCAGCTTCAGCTCAGAAGGCCGTGACTGCACTGAAGGCAGGTGGCGTACAGGCTCAGATGGCAAAGGTGAGAACTTCAGATGTCGACATTTGGCTCAAAGATATAGTACGTAACATTTCTGCTTTAAAGGTCTAGTGTGTAACTTCTGTCGCTCAAACACTGTTAGCATCTCTATGGTGAGAATAAGGGTTAATTCCTTTTCGACGAGTTTGACTTTAATGGTTATATGTAGGTGCTACGCGCTGTAGTTTTAAAGGTACAGTGTGTAAAAATTGAATTAGTTGTGAAGTTGTATATTGCAGCTGAATACCACTCATTTCAACCCCCCCTTCCAAGTGCCTTCAGTTAGCATCAAAACTCAAAAGATGTTTAGTTTATCCATTGTGGGCTATTATAAAAACATGCTAACCTGGCTAATGATACAAGTATAAAGAGGATAATTCCGGGGTAATGAAAAACTCATAGCATCAGGTGATTGTACACAAAATTAAGTGTCATTGTTTTCATTTTTATTTTCCACTAAATGAGAATAATTTGAGCTACATTTTTTTTTTTCAAACTGGACCTTTAAAATATCTACAAACAACACGAAAGAAGACAGTGAGACACTACTAGTTAGCCAGCGTGTTTGTTTCTGTTTTTGTGTGTAGCTAGAAACGCACAGTGGAGCCAAATGAGACGACAAGACGACAATTCCCATGATCCTCTGCCTTCATACCTAAACCGTGTTTTGTCATTGTTTTTGATTGAGCGGGAAATGACACGCTGTGCGTTTAATTTTAGATTGGTCGGAGTTAAATCCTCAGCACGAGATGAAAATGATATTTTGGCAGTCGCTTCGCTCAAAGTTTGAGGGATGAATTATTCATTAGAAAATGAAAATGACAAATTGTCCTTGAAGCAGAAAGGTTGTTCCCTGGCAGATATTGGCTTTGTGGATTTTCCTTTACAAGCTCACTCGTGTGTGTGTGTGTGTGCGTGTATTTAGGAGTGTGTACTTGGTGGTGCAGTGCATGCACAAATGGCTGGTTTAAATCAGCATATTTATGGGTATTAAGGCGCTGTGGCATATTTTAAAGTGTACGCACCAGGGGAAAAGTGCACGGATGCAGACAGGTATAGTG
Source organism: Microchirus variegatus (assembly GCF_963457635.1). NCBI lineage: Eukaryota > Metazoa > Chordata > Actinopteri > Pleuronectiformes > Soleidae > Microchirus > Microchirus variegatus. The sequence continues at coordinate 22,445,133 of NC_139810.1, forward strand.
TTTGCACAAACGTGTGTCATGGTTCTTAGTGATGATGGTGTTGGAGGAGCAAGCCCCAGGCTCTGGTCTCTGAGCTCCCCGTACAAAGGACCTATCTGTTCTCCCTGGTGACATCTGACTCAGTGTCTGAGCAGCTCCCCAGTCAGCAGGGCCTTGTGCCCAGCCACCCGCCCTGTCAACACACACACACACACACACACACACACACACACACACACACACACACACACACACACACACACACACACACACACACACACACACACACACACACACACACACACACACACACACACACACACACACACACACACACAGAACTCTCATAGACGTAATGCATTCCTCAGTCCCTTACCCTTAACCTAAACTAAATTGTAACCTTCACCTCAAAACCAAGTTTTAACCCTCATAGAGCGTGAACTGCAGTGCAGTTTTCTTGCAGACAAGTACACAAACACACACAGTTGCTCTGCTTAATCTTCATAGGACACTGCATTGTCTTCCATTCATTTGGACAGACTAAACAAAGCATTACCCAGAACCAAACCCTAACCGTAACTTAACCACACAGTTCAAATCTTAGCCCTAAACTTAACCAGTTCCTCAGGAATGAGGACTACTCCTGCTAATACGTTCTGTGTTTATGGTCAAAAGAGGCAACAAATACAAGTATATACACACACACACACACACACACAATTATGATAGCAGACACATGCACCAACACTCCTGGGAATCCTGATCCATCGTTAAGCTGGATCACTGGCATTCATTTGGCTTCTTGTTCACAAAATACCTAAATTTTCACCCCCCCCCCCCCGTCCCCGTCCCTCCTGGTTTTACAACAAGGCTTACGCTTGTGTCAGATTTCTCCGTGAGTCACTCGGAACATTTGCGGTTCTTCTCACTGCTCATTCTCATGGGGTCTGGCTGCATCTTAATCTCGCATCACACTCCAGTAAAGAGGAAGAGTAGGAGGAGGAGGACGTAGGTGAAGGAGAGATCACCTTCACCACAGGTCCCAACGATTGCTTATGCATTATTTATAAGAGTGGAAATGAATTCTCATCACATTTTAATCACATGTGCACTCTCAGATAATGAATATGCATCACGGTTGGAGGGTGATACAGATCGGTCATCTTAAAAGATCAAATTAAAGTCGTTTGAGTGGGAGGCAATGAAAAGTAAAACACAAACAATAACTCAAAAGTATAAAATGAAACTGGCAGATTGAGAGAATGTGTCTGGCTGGGCTTTATTTCAAATTCACATTTAGGAATGCTGCATAATTTGTCTGTTGTATGAAAGCAGACAGGCAGACTGCACCTGTGTTCAAGGTCAGGATTGCCAGGACTACAACTGCTATTATTATTACTATCACCATGACCTAGGAAACAGGATGATAATGTTTGCCTTGTGTGGAGATGACAGCACAATGCTAACCCTAACTCTACAGATTACTTACCATTATTTCCAAAGGTCTTTGTCCAAATCGTCTTTGCTGGGATTCCCCACTGAGCAAGAAGCACATCATCGTTGTAGATTGTCCGTGGAGGGCGAGCTGTTTGAAAAGTAATTATTCTTTGATATTGCATTAGGATTAGACTCTTTCATCCTCTTCAGAGTCGAACACACGAGTGATGGAGAACAAGAGAAGCCTGTGAAGAAATAGGAAAAATCTAATTAGAGGAAAGACAGCTGCAGTCTTCCCAGACCATCACAGAAAATGTTTTCTTCTCAGATCTCACCCATGCAGCGCCCTTTCTTCTCAAACACAAAATGAAATCCTCCTCAGACTTCAAACCCTCGACTCCCTGATGTTCTCCACCTGCCCCCTTTCCCCGTATCACATATCTCACACACTTCTTCTTTAAGCGTTAAATACATTCCCTCACACTATAACCAAGCGGCCTTTGCGTGACCCCCCGAATGCTTTGCGAGGCCTCCTCTCATCGTCAGGATCCAAGCTCCCCACCTCCCTCTCGTCCACGTCCTCACTCGTCTTTTATCTTCTCCGTGCTCAGCAACAGGAGCAGGACCCCACCAACCTGTACATCTCCAACCTGCCGATGTCCATGGACGAGCAGGAGCTGGAGAACATGCTGAAGCCCTTCAGCCAGGCCATCTCCACACGCATCCTCCGCGACGCCAACGGCACCAGCAGAGGAGTGGGCTTTGCCAGGTACTAACTGTAGTCACGTGGATCAGAAGTAGATTAGTTAAGGTGATAAAATACTCAGTTACACAAAGACATGAGTGCAGTTGGTGTTTTTAAGTATCAACTGTGTGGATTGAGCCCTCTGGTGGCTAATAAGTGTAATGGTAGCACACAGCCCTGACGGCGTTGACTTAACATGGTTTTTCTCACAGGATGGAGTCAACAGAGAAATGTGAGGCTATCATCCAACATTTCAATGGGAAATACATCAAGACTCCACCTGGGGTTCCAGGTGAGATTCTGTTTGTTTGGATAAAGCAGCCCCCAAAAAATATACACCCACCCATGAAACTGAACCTTATCCTTTCTCTGCTCCAGTGCCATCAGAACCCTTGTTGTGTAAATTTGCTGATGGAGGCCAGAAGAAGCGCCAGAGCCAAGGGAAATATCTGCAGAATGGCCGGATCTGGACCAGAGATGGAGAGACTGTGAGTTCAGGATTCGAGTCTTTTTGTCTGAGGTTTGTGCTACAGATTGAGATTATTGACTCTTTTTTTCTCCCCCCCTCCAGGGTGGAATGACTCTCACCTATGATCCCACCACAGCCTTACAGAATGGGTTAGTGCCTCCAAAGTTGTATCTGCAGAGAAATTGGATCAGTTTCGTGGTGACTAATACATTTTCTGTGTCTCACTGCAGGTTTTACTCCTCCCCGTACAGCATTGCCCCTAATCGGATGATCGGACCGACCTCCCTCTCTCCATACATGCATTCACCTGTGTCCACTTACCAGGTAATGGAGTTTTTTTCTCTGACATTCACAGCTGAGATGTTTAGATGCTAAACTATAATAGAGGCTAAGTAAGGCTATCATTTTCTTGTTTTTTAGAATGTTCTTTCTTGCTCCTGCAGGTACATAATCCATCCTGGATGCATCACCAGTCGTACATCATGCCGCCCACAGTGAGTGTTTGTTAGCAGCTGAAATCTGTTAATATTCGTCTGCCACACACCGACAGTCTGTCATTAGTCCTCTGTCTGTGTCTGTCGATACTGTCTCTGTTGTTTTAGTGACATGTTTTGTCCACAGGGAGCCGTCCTGACACCAGGAATGGACCACACCATGTCCATCCAGCCGACCTCGATGATCGGGCCCCTGGCACAGCAGCTCAGCCACCTCTCCATGGGCAGCAGTGGGACAGTGAGTATATCTGGCTGTCATCTATATTTAACTGCTAAATTTTTTTTTTGATCAATTAAAACATTGGTGACAACAAATGACCAAAATCAAAGGGATGACCGAGGCAAATGCTCATGAAGTACAGGAATCTTATCAAATTCTTCGATGTGAATTATGCAGGAAGTTTTTAAATAGCAGGTTCCTTGTTGGATTTAGCTGCAAGAAAGTTACATATTACATAGTATACATCTTGTCTGTAGTACATAACTTTAAATATGATCAAATGTCTTTAACATTCAATTGAGTTCACACAATGCCCTGCTCCATGCAACCCTCTCTGTGTTATGTCTCGTGTTGCTCGGCAGCATTTCAAAGAGGACGAAGAGGAGGTGACTCATTTTATGTCAAGACAGACAGTAAAGTTAGACAGCTGTAAACAAGTTGACTAAAAAACACAAAGATGCACCCACAAAAAAAACATTCAGAAATAAATTATACGGCTCAAAAAAAAAAAAAAAAACGATCAGCAGCTTGATGGGACAAACGCTCCTTGCCTCCACCCGCCCCTGCACTGCAGGTGTATACACACAAACGCTGACTCAGTCAGGTCTGATTCTTCTGCTTTGACAGAGCCTGTGTTCAGATGAAGGACGCAGCAAACACATAATGTTACATTGTTTGCATTTAGGTTTTCTCCGGGTTCTCTGGTTTCCAAAAACAGAGAGTATTAAAAAGTATTAAAAGTTGATAAATAGATTTTGGGAAAATGAAGGCCCTTAAAGGGTATTAAAAAGTCTTTATCGCAATTTCATGAGGTATTACATTTTGTCCATAGGGTTTGACTGCAGAAAGTATACATTAATGTATTTATTTTCCTCCCTGCGTTTGTTAAAAATAACGATGCGCAGACACTGTTCGCCCTGCAAGATCGGCTTGTGACAATGAACCAACGCGCTCCTCCTGGAGTGAAATAATATCAAAAATTGTACAATCTTACAATAAACTCCAAAACCGTCAGATATACAGCTTGAAGTGGCGATAAGGTCTTAAAATATTTTGAGACGATCTGGAAAAAGTCATAAAAAGGTATTTAAATTAAGTTCAGGATTCTGGCACATACCCTGAAAAACATGCAATATGGGGATTAGGTCAGATTGTACACTGGACAACATGGACTGTAGGTGTGAGAGTGGATGGTTTATTGTCTCTATATTGGCACAGCAGTCCCCCCCCCACGTCCCTCATGTTGAGGATAAAGCGGTAGAATATGAAGTTACACACTGCAGCTTTAACTTACTGTTTATGTTCAGTGAACTCACCGCGACCTTTACCTTTCCTCTACAGTATATGCCTGCAAACACATCTATGCAGGGGACCTACATCCCCCAGTACACCCAAGTGCCTGCAGCCAACATGTCAGTTGAGGTAATAACCTCTTTTTTTTCCCCCCCTCTCTTTATCGATATATTTAAATATTATGTGGAAACAAATCACTTATTGATTTAATCTTTGCTGCCTCCCTCTTAGGAAAGTGCTGTCCAACAGTCTGTTGCTATAGAGACGCCGACAGAACACACAAGCTACTCCTACCAGCATAACAAGTGAAGATGTGGCAGAGGTTGGTTTTGATCATTTCTAACGTCTCTTCTCCTTTTTTACGCTTACTCACAATTAAATTTGAGAGGAAACACGACAGCAGTGTGTAGTGTTTAGCACTCTCGCCTTTGCAGCAAGAAGACCCGAGTTCCTGGGTTCAAACCTAGAGTTGGAACAAGGGCCTTTCTGCAAGGAGTTTGCATGTTATCCCCATGTGTGTGTGCGTGGGGGGGGGGGGTTCTCCGGATTCTCCGGCTTCCTCCCACAGTTCAAAAAAACATGCAATGGATGAATGTATGTATGAATGATGGTGGTGGTCGGAGGGACCGTTTGGCGGACATTGGCAGTCACGCTTCCGTCAGTCTGCTCCAGAGCAGCTGTGGCTACACGCTTACCACCAGCAGCAGTGAGAATGTGATAATTAATAATGGGTAATTTGTAATAATAATAATAATAATAATAGCAGTGGCTCTTGTTTCTCATTGGCTGGTCTTGTCTCACCCTCTGTCAGACGGTCCTCTGTCGCTGCAGTGTCTCTCAAATGTGCCGAGACTCAGCACAGTGACTCTGCATGTAAAGGCACCAGGCACTCGGGGAGGAATATGGACTATTACACAGAAAAGGACAAAAAAAAAAACAACAACATTTTCTACAAACTCATCTTTCAAAACAAACTCTTTTACTTGCTGGAGGATGGCAGGCAAGGGGAAGAACAGAAGAGGGAATACCTCAAGTCAAGAAAGAAATGTTACTCATGTCGAAAAGGTTTTTTTTTTTTTACATTTTAACTCTCATGCTTTTCCAACACAACTCCAGGGAACTAGAGTGAAACCAGGAAAAGAACATTTCAACACCATGTTTTTATTTTGAGTCATGTTTTATTTTATTATTATTTTTTTTTAAATCATGTTTTGTTGACCTTTTATAAGATGTTCTGATTTGACGTCTCTTTTTCCAGTCTGATACGTTCAGGCTTTAAACCTGCCTTTTTGTACATAACAGTTGTTTTCGTGTGTGTGTGTGTGTGTGTGTGTGTTCTTAGCGTAACATGTTCTACTTTATCTGAATTCAGAAGGCTGACAATAACAAAAACAAAAGAAACAACCGACAGAACAAAAGAAAAGAGCCAAATGACACGTTTTAAACAGATATGGTGCTGATGTTTTTCAGGTATGAAACCTCACCTGAAGGGCTCTCTCTCTCTCTCACGTGTTTTTTATTTTTTTTTTTTGGCTCTTTGACTCTCAAATAATGTATAGTCTCAACAATCTCGAGGAAAAAAAAAAAGCTTCAGACAATCAGAAGAAAAAAAATTCAGAGAAGATGTTGACTCGAGCTAAATAGATTTAAAGGCATTCCGGAGACAATTATCCTAAAGGTCTAACACTAGCAGTTGCTTCACTTCACTTGATGAAATCCAAAGTTGCCTGACAGGGATCACATCTCACACAGGGCTGCGTGTAAATAAGAGATTTAAATGTATTTAGGCTTACATTTGATTTTCCTTTATCGGTGTAGTAATTCTGCAGGTTGTTTTATAACAACAAAAATACACAAAATTGTCTGGAAAAAAAGCAACTGATGCGTCAGCTGAATCCTGTAATATACGTTGTCATCAGAGTGTTTTTGTTACACAGACAAGAAAAATCAAGTGGTAAAGCTCGGCTCTGCCCTGTTACAGCGACATGAATCACTTTAAAGTTGGATTATCATGGAGTGGAGATATGTTAGTGGATTACCGTAGACATTGCTGTGTGTTTGCTTCTGGATTTCTGTTTTCACACCCATTCTTCTTTTCTTTTTTTTTTTACATTTTTTATTTTATTTAAATTCAGTTTTAATACTTTCAAATTTTATTTTATTTTTGATAATGTGTTCAAATAGTGAGAAATGTTATAAAATAGTGATTTTGTTTCTTGATTTCAGTGTTTGTTTGTTTGTTTTTTTTCCTTTCAATTTCAGTTTTTGTGTCACTTTTTTACGAACCCGACTCCTGATCGTGGATAAGTGATATAATGCTAATGCTCACACTCATTGTTACAGATCTGTACCCAAAGCACTTGGGATCAATGCAAGAGAAATATGTTGTTCAAAACCTCGACTTACCTCATCCCGCCAGAGCAATGTAGATTCAGTGCGTGTCCAAGGTTCACAGGCAATAACCACCTGCAGTAGGTCGCGTGGCTGTTCACAGCTGGTACTGTGTCCACATCCTTCAGCTCTCCTTCCGTCCGGTGTCTGGAAAACACGGCCAAGATCTGACGATCTATGCAAATAATTTATTGTCCTTAGAAATGCAATACTACGTCTATCCAAGGGACACCTCACATTCTGGCTTACACAGATTAGCTAGCCGTCTTTATACCCGATTGTCTTTATTGTGAGTAAATCGTTGCATTAAAAGGGAACAGTTTCATACAACATTGTGAATATGACTGCACATGATGTAGAAATTAAAAAAAAAAAAGAAAAGAAGAGAGAATACGGCATATGTTCATTATGTGTATGTAGAGTGTTGCCCGCCTGCTTACTGGACTGTTTTCCTTGCACGCCGTCGTTTTCCATCCTCTGCTGTTTTCGTTGTTTCCGCGTTCTTCCGTTAAATCATGAAACAGTTCAAATCCGGGAGGAAAATAAAACTTCACAGAAATGCCTTAGATCTCACTGGAAGGGATAGTGAAGTGCTTCTCAGATTTGGTGCACTTGACCTCTGACTGGAAGTTTTTTTTTCTCATGCACTGCTAAAAAAAAAAAGAAAAAGTTATACTAGAACTAGTCTGAACCAGATTTATGAAGCAAAGAAATATTTACAACTGCTATTCACTATTATGTGTTCTTCATCCAGATGATTGAAGAAAACCTGAGCGGTGGCTTACAAAGTCTAAAGGACTATTGCTGCTAAGTTAGGATTGACATTTCTAAACCCTACAATTGAAAGTCATTGACGACATTGTCACATGGGACCAGTTTGTAACTCATGTTCAACAGCTTCCTCTCCTCAGTAAAGATTCATGCCATGATGCAGGTCTTTTGTCTCAAAACCCAACAGCTACTTGGTTTGATTTTGAACTTGTCATTTTTTTTTTTTTAATAAAACTTTTTCACTGTGGTTTGTGTGCTGTTTTTTTCTTTTCTTTTAAATTACACACAGAACTTCCATCCTCTACCGCTTTATCCTCCACATGAGGGTCGTGGGGGCCGGGCATAAGCTGTGCCAACCTCAGCTGACATAGGGCGATAGGCGGGGCACACCCTGGACAGTTCACCCTGAAGTGCAAATCACAACAAGAGAGAAATTATATTAACAAATCAGAAAACACAACAAAAGAGAAACGAATTAGAGACACAATGGAAAAGAAACGACACAAACAAATTAGAAAACACAACAAAAGAAAAAACGACAAACAAATGAGAAAACACAACAACAAAAGAGAAGTGACTAAAAAAAATAGAAAAAGTAACAAAAGAGAACGTATTAGAAAACACAACGAAAGAAACAAAATAAACAAATTAGAAAACACAACAAAAGCAACGAGAAACGACTAATTAGAAAACAACAACAAAAGAGAAACGACATTAACAAATTAGAAAACATAACAAAAGAGAAAAGACAAACAAATTAGAAAACACAACAAAAAAGAAAAGACAAACAAATTAGAAAACAAAACAAAAGAAAAACGACATAAACAAATTAGAAAACAAAAATATACGACATAAACAAATTAGAAAACACAACAAAAGAGAAACGACATAAACAAATTAGAAAACAAAAGAAAAACGACAAAAATCAGAAAACACAACAAAGAGAAATGACAAACAAATAAGAAAACAACAAAAGAAAAATGACAAACAAATTATAAAACACAACAAAAGAGAAACGACATAAACAAATCATATAACACAACAATGAGAAATGACTACCAAATTAGAAAACACAACAAAAGACAAATTACATTAACAAATTATAAAACACAACAAAAGACATTAACGAATTATAAAACACAACAAAAGAGAAACGACAAACAAATTAGAAAACACAACAAAAAACAAACGATTTGGAAAACACAACAACAAAAGATAAACGACATTAAAGGTGCATTATGTAATAAATCTAAAGCAACTGCCCGTAAAATCCTCCTGTCACAGAGACTCAGGAATAATATTCATATAGCATATTGAACTCACCAACAACAACAGTACAGCTTTTTTGTTTTGAAATCATGTATTGGCATGTGGCGCCACCTATTGCCGTCTATCATCACTGCAGTCAGTAGAGTCTCTGCTGCCGAGCAACCACAGGTTGCCAATTAAGTCTGAGCTACAATGGCGGAGAAAACGAAACCTATAAGACCTCAGTATTTTGAATTTGAGTGTAGTAACCGTTTTTGGCCACATTCTCAGATATGGCGTCTTTAACAAATTAGAAAACACAACAACAAAAAAGAAACAACATAAACAAATTAGAAAACACAAGAGGGTACCTACCTTTAGCGTTTTGGTTAATGTTTCCCTTTGGTTGTTGTGATTTGCACTTCAGGCCCACCATACAGGGCCACATATAGAGAAAACCAGTCAGTCTCACATTCACACCTATGGTCAATTTAGCTTAACCCCCACATTGCATGTTTTTGGACTGTGGGAGGAAGCCGGAGAACAGACACACAAACACAGAGAGAACATGCCAACTCCATGCAGGAAGGCCCATGTTCCGACCGGGTCATGAACCCAGGTTTCCTTGCTGCAAAGGCAAGAGTGCTGACCACTACACCAGGCGTACAGCCCCCTTTGAGAGCTTGATGAGCATAAGATAAGCAAAGACACATCCACATATGCTCATGTTCATCAGATGTGGCAGTTTTTATATGAATCTCAACGTTGTTTTGAGGTAATACACAAAGAACAGTCACAATACATGAGAATTTATTTCTAAAACAGACTCAGCTCTAGATAAAAATAGATACGAAACAGGTATATGTAAAAAAAAAAAAAAGTATATTACACTGTTCAAGGGTCTTATATGATTTAAGTATGTACACAATTCAAAATATACTGAATACGCCCAAAATTTGTTGTTGGAACAAAAATACATAAAATATATTTTGGACCTTAATTTACAATCTTTTATCAAGACCGATGAATATGAATAAGAAACTGCAAAAACTTATGGTGTTGTTTTAGGATGCAACAAAGACTATTGTGTTGTACAACACTTCGTTTTCCTTTTAAATTATATTCTGAGGCAATGTCACATTTGAAGATTTTTGTGTATTTTAATTCATCAAATTTCCAAAACTAGTCCCAGAAGACAGACAACATGTAAACTTTGCGAGTCTGCATCGGTGTGAACGTTGCAGCTCAGAGTATGGTCTGTCAATACAAGTGTGGTTTCATAAACATAAACCATGCAGTGTTTCAGCTGCTGTACTTATGCTCCATGTGTGCACCGTAAACACAAACAAACAAAAAAACAGTCGAGAAGACAGGGAGGCAGTGCTTGGGTGCATCAGCAATAACAGCTGAGGGCTTAATTGGCCTTGGACAGTGGGAAGTGGCAGAGCTGGTTTCCTGATCTGATAAGCTGGTGTGCAAGTCTTTTCCCAGAACAGTGCGACTGTAGCTCAGCCGTAGCTACATCTCATGTCGGTAACACCGTGTGAAAGGACCGTACAGAGTTCACAATCCTCTTCTACACTGACCAACATCACAACAGTTTGTGGTTGACAATTTCCCAAACCATTCTTCGTCTGAAGTAGGGCATGTGTTTCTGTGAAAAAGAAAAGAGGTCATGTGAGTCGTTCTTAGGACACTCGTGATGCGTTCACCACTAAACCCTCTACTACTGCTGCTGTTTGTGATTACCTGTGTGAATGTGATTTGCTTGTCTTTGGTAATGTAATCTGCATATTTGCATGTGAACATTCCACAATCACTACCATTCATTTGCTGAGGGATTTCCTGAGAGGAGAAAAAGAGGCATGTGAACATTTGAAAAAGTCTAACATGACAAACTTGAGGGGCAAAACATTAAATCATGTTATCTATATTATATAATAGGGCATTTATTTATTTCATCATCATTGATCTATTATAACTTAAGCACTTTTTAAATGGTACATTTCTACAGGTGCCATAAACTCGAATTTTCTTTTAACTGACGTAATGAATGCACAACTGAAACAAACTGATAAGGCAAGGTGATTATAGTGATATGATTATTCAAATATCTTCTTATTCTAAACAGACCGTTAAGTCACTTGACTTCGATGTTCTTCGGGCTTGTGTGTGTTACTTACATAGGCCTTTCTGCTGCATAGAGTCCAGCCCGAGGTCTCCAGTTTTTTGCCCTTTTTGTCCTTACTTTCCTCCTGCAGATATTCACTGGGGACAACAAAAACCAACATTTTAATACAATTCAAGGGATGTTCCTATCAGCTGTTCAGTATATGCTGAAACCGAGTCCAATTCTTGTATTTGCCTAGATTACAGAGCTGTAAAGTGCATCTTCTTTAAAATAGCTCCTCAACAATAAAATAAAAAACATCCCTGACTGAAGTTTATAGATAATGAAAAAGAGAAATAAGAGCAGACTCCTGTTGTGAGGCCACAGGTAACGCTGGTAGAGAAAAGAGAGAGAGAGCTCTGCAGCTGGAATTAAAAAGATTGGAAAGATCACCCAGATCAGCTCTAATCCAATATTTGAATTGGGAATTGGGATTTCCAAATAAACAATATTTCCCGCTTAGCAACAAACATATCTGATACAGACACTTACAACAAGTCTTGGCAGGCTTTATCGTTGATTCCTCCCATAGAATCAAAGTACATGATAGCCTTCTTCCGGAAATCCACCACCTGGAAGAAAGTGGTACTCATTAAAACAAAATACTCTGCAAAATCAAAACTATTGTAAATGTTTCATAGTTCACTATAATATACTTACAGAAAGGCACCAGTGCACCCCCAAGTGGACAGGAACCAATAGGATGTCTTTAGAAAAAATGTCTGTCTTTTTGGTCCACCGGCGGACGGCAGTGTAGCCACTCCTGCGCAGCTTCGGGTAGAAGAAAGTGTTGAACGTATTGACGGATGGAAAGCTGGGGTCCTTGCTGCGCTCAACCAGCAGGTTCATATAAAAATTGATCACCTGACAAACAGAGGAACGTGCAATTAAATGGACAAGAACTAATGTGTGGCTCAGTTGGGCAACAACTATTACTTGCAAATCTTTGCTTGAGGATAATAAGCACTCACTTCATCATTCAGCCAGTTGAGGTTGCTGAGCGTCTGCAGGTCTTTGCGCGTTAGGCTCAGACCAAAACCTTCACTTAAGACTTCATGATGACTACCTCCTCTCAGCACCCGGTTTACCTCAGTCTCCATTTCCTGAACACAAACACATTGTACATGAGAAAAAGGGGCAAACTTGAATTTTGATTTTCTTTGGATAAGTTTGTACAAAAAAAAAAAAAAAATACAACTGCACTTTCTTCCCATCTACTTTTTTGTGAATCTCATCAAATTATTTTGACCCAAGAATAGGAAAAAAAAAACAGAAAATAATGATTCCTTTTTTAAAGGGAGACTTTAAGACAGTCTTTCAACTCCATGACTGACGTTACTACACAAAAGCATTATTTGTTTTCAAACAGAAGAAATCAAACGATCACAAACACCAAGCACATCGTATATTCAACACTCGTACCTCAGTAAGTTCAGGGAATTCTGGTTTGTCTTCCAAAAGCCTTGGTTCTTCTATGACAGTCAAAGGAACCTCCTTCTCCAAAGGAACCCGAATATGAACCTCCACATCTGGGCTGCGTTGCCCTTCTTCAGACAGGCGCTGAGTGTGGTAACAACATGACAATGGTTAACAGGAAATGATGAGACGATGGATATGACACAAGGTAAATGTGAAAATCGCCTCAGTGATGAGAAGGCACCTGTCGCAGCAGCTGAGCAGCCTGGGCCTCTTGCTCTTCTATCTGTCTCCGTCTTTCTCTTGCCCGAGAGTCGTACATACTCGTTCTACAATGACAAAAATATTATCAATTAATTATACAAGTATAATTATTTCAATAGTTAGTGATTAGTGTATATTCGTAGCGCTTACAATTCTTTGATCCATAACTCTGCTTGGAAACATGGCACACTGTAGAGACAGATCAACATGTTATTGAGTGCAAGGATAGACCACTTTAGTCAACTAAGCTTTGTTGAATTTACTCACTGATTTAACACTAGCTTGTCAACATGCATTTAAAGTCTCAAAAAGACAAATAAATAAAAGCATGAAATACATGTTTAGATAATAGATACATATTTCACCATGCATGTATCACATTTAATTACATTAAATGTTACGTTATTAAATGAGAATAAATGAAACGGTGAAATACAGCCCATCACAATGTAAGAAACTGAAAACAAACCTTGTGCCGTCCTGCTTTTTACCCTTTTGCTCATTAACAATAATAACAGAGTCCCCATCATGAGCTGCAAAAGAAGACAAGGAATTGAAAACTTAAAAAAAACAAAAATAAGCAAAAGCATTAAAGCAGAGTTAAAGGGAAATGGTGAGATGTAAATAACTGCGTTTGGGGGCCTATTTAATTACATTTTCATAACCACTATGATAAGATTAGACGCTTACCTGATGACTGGGTGTCCTGAGAGGAGTTATCCTGCAGAGCAGATGGGGAGAAAGCTTCTCTGCTGGAGCTGATGTCAGCGTCCAGAGACCATGTCTGGATCCCTGGTTTGCTGGAAACCCCTACTGGGCTGGGGAGGTTGCTGGAGCACTGGCTTGACATCCCACGTGGGCTTGGGGGGCCACTGGTTCCCTCAGAAGTTTCTCCTGCTGCTGACCCAGCAGGGGAAGAGAGCTGTAACCGTCTCCGACTGGTGGACAGGAAGCTGGTACTGAGGAGAACATGACCGCAGTAAGCAGATGAGATGGGAGACGATATTTATAGTCCAAACAACCACTGGGTTAAAACAGTAGGATTAGATTTCAAGTATTTCAATTTTTTTTATTTTACAAGCCACATAAAGACAGAGGGGAAACTTTTGAAAATCTCTGTTGACAAAAGTACTATTCAGTTCAAGCAAAAACATGTTTAACCTACGTATACAAAATGAGCAACTAACACAAAAAAAGATTTTTTTGCAAATGTAAACCATGCATTTAAAGGTCCCATATTATACCCCATTAACCCAAGTTAAACTAGTTCCATTCCTTATTGTCCATTTCTAAAGGTAGTTTAACTATTGTTAAAATGTTACATATCAAACACATTTACATTTCTGGACAAAATCAAATTCACTCTCAGCACACTTTATTGACATGTTTACATCATGTGACAGAAAAAAACAGTAAACTAAAAAATGTACATGTACAACTAAACATTTATATACACACACACTGTTCAGCTGTTACAGTTTTCTGGGACAAAAACGGTGTGCCACTGCCCAGCTGTGTGGTGCTATGGAGAGAGTTCCCTGACACTGAAGACATCTATGTGGGGTTCAGGCCCTTAACTGAACCTCGTCACATAGCGCTCCATCACCTCCTTTTTGCCAGGCTTCTCAAACTGTGCAGAGCGATCTTCAGGGATGATCTTCTCATAACTGCATCTGTGTATGGACCAGGCTCCAGAAACACCTTCTCCAACACCAGGTCCACTATTTCATCCACGTTGTCTGCAATAACAGAAAGTGCAATATTGTATTTAATTTGTTGTGTTTATTTATTTTACTAGTGTGATTTATATATTTTTTTTGCTAACCGCATTTAGCCTTAGCTGGCATTACACGAACAATGACAAACTAAGCATGCTTTTTGTAAAGAATACTTACAGTAAGTTCCACTGCAGTCTCCCCACGGACAGCTGGTCCGTCTCCCCATTTCAGTTCAGTCTTCTGCTCAGTCCAGAATTGTACCGACCGAGGTTCACAAAACAGTCTGATGCGAAGTGGTGCGAACACACAAACACACATTTGCCGACTTTATCCGACACATTTTTTTTTACGTAAAATATATCCACTGGACATACAAATCCTCTGAGGCTGGAAGTTTTGTAAAACACTGCTCCACTGTGCAGCCACTCTTTCTCCCTCTGCACTCTCGAGCTAAGGTGGAGCTGTAAAGTACTCTGTGAAGTACTCTACCTGGCGGGGTGCCAACATTCACGGTGAAATGTGCGCACTGTCGTCACTTGGTCGTGAGGTGTAAACATCGCGTGTTTTATCGCCTATACTTAAGGCCACATTATACTTCTCCGACTGCGTAATGTGTTATCCGTCTGCGTCACCACGGATAGGCGCTGCAATTTCCCGCCCGATCAGTAGGGGTCGCTGCGCAAGGTTGTTGTGCTTTTGGCTACAGTGAGCAATGGCGTCCGAGGGAGAAAGACTGTTGTTGTTGAAACAGTGGCCGTTTGACACTTTTCTGTGTCCCGGAACGCAGTTTTAAGATAATTTGAGGCGAAAAATTGGCCATTTAGAGTCTAAACATGTGCTGTGTGTGTTAAGATATGACGTATTTATAGTTCGGCAGCGACGAAGTCAGCGGTGTTCAGCTCCGCCCTCTGTGGACGCTCGGTGCTCACTGTGAGCCGGCACAGAGCAGCTTAGCTCGGCCTGTCCTGAGGACCAATTGCAGCTCTTGCCGTCTCCGTTGTCCCTTGACGGAGTGACGGACACTTAAAAAATATTCCGTGCAGCCGGAGACGACGCAGAGACTCTACAACAGGTTCTGCGTTGACGCACAGGACTCTGCGTAGCCTAAGCAGAGCACTTTACGCAGGAGTATAAATTGGGCTTAACACAAAGTGGAACCACTAAAACATGACTGAGTCTTGTTTTTTCACATTTTGGGGACTGGTATGGCCCCGAGTCCCAAATATCAGTACTAAAAGATTAAAAAGTTGATTTTGCACAATAGGGGACCTTTAATTAACATCTCAAATCTGGCAATGTTAAGCCCCATTTCTAGCAAGCAGTACATGCATGTCAGCTCGGTCAGATTTTGGCACCCTTCCATTGGGGTAATCTAGCACAGTGATCGGGCTCCAGCAGAGGGGAGCATGACACAGTGCCGCAGTCTGCTGATTAGTCAATAGAGAATCATAAGTTATGTGCGAAAGTAGGGGTAAACAGTGGTTTCCCCACGCAGCCTCTTCTATACTCTCAAAAGAAGTTTGTCTTCTTTTGTCGATAAACGACCACATGCCATGAACTGCACTGCACTGCACTGCTTGGTGGAAATTAGGCTTTATCTGTATGGGTACTCACAAATCTCTGTGTGACCTCACAATGGCATGTGAGCTGCCGTTGTGAAGAAAAGTCGACTGACCACCAGAGACCATACTCAGAAGCTGCCTGTAGACCTCCTTCTCCTCTTCCTGAACAGACTGGACAAACACAGAGAAAAAAACATGAGCTCTACATAGACATTTCAGCTGGATAAGAAGAAGACGACATGCTGTCCTGATGTCTGACCTCCTGTGCGGTGCAGCGAGGCTTGACCCTATGGATGCGCCCAGACGAGGTGCTGTGTGTCGGGCTCTGCATCACTTTGATGGGAAAAGTCTTCTCATACATGCTGGTGCTAGAGCTGTTTGAGGTGCTCGGTCCACTACAAATGATAAATCAAACACCATGAACTGACGAAAGCACATTGATATATCACTCAATAAAAAGCAAATAGTCTTGCTGGAAAATGTTTTTATTTGTAGAGACAATAAAAGATATAAAGCAATACCTTGTTGTTGCATATGGTCGAAGGTTTAGGGGTCTGCCAAGCCGTGGAGATTGGTGCAATTTAGGGCTGACAAATGGCGGCAAGTTGAGTGAATGCCCATTTGTTTTAGGCAACTCACGGTGCATAGAACTCATGCATACTTGTCGTCTGCAGAGTTTTGATCCCATGGACTTTTCATTACGTAACCATTCTAGAGATGCAAAGAAATGAAACAGACAGTAATTAAATTAATGAATCACTCTTGATGCAAACGATTAAACAATGGACAAGCTTACCTGATTTGGATGTTTTCCACTCCAATGTTGTTGAGGGAGAAGCAAATGTATCATCCAGAGAGTTCCTTTCAGGAATCTTGATACAAACCAAAAACATGCATACATATATTATAAAACATTTTTATTGTATTTTTTTTTACTTTTGAGACTCTTCAAGTTAATACCCTACAAATAAAATTATTGACTTACCGGTCTGCCTGCCCAGGCTGCCCCTGATGTTGAGGCCTGTGCCTCTCCAGGGGGAGGTCCAGGGGAGGCGGGAAGTATATTTTTCAAGGTAGGGCTTACAGTGTTTCTCATCCATGCAGCCACATTGGAACTGTGACTCTTAACACCTTCAGCAGCAACCTTGACACTGTCAATAATGTCCCCTAGATACATAACAAACAGACAACACTGTCAGGAGATTCTTCACAGGTTCTTTGAGAACATCCACTCAAAAAATTGAAGTCAACACCATCTTATGCTGGAGCAATAAACTCTACATTTGTTGTAATAAAATGTATGTCTAGTCTTAAAAATGTTAAGTAGTTGGCCCTTTCCTCACTACATGACTGTGTGTCCACCCAGTAAATTACCATCAATTCTGCAGATTATCTTCCAGGTTAGACTCTCCAAAACCATTTTGCAACACTGCATTTAGGAAGTAAGATTTTTCTGTAGCCAAACACTTGTTTTGGGTTTATGTGCATCTAACAAATGTGTTTGTACTTCAACAGGTCATCTTGACTATAGCTGTCTAAATGCATGTGAGCTGCTGCCTTGTGGTTGGCTGATTGAACAGGTGCACCTTAATACGTGGCCAGGGAGTGTATATTTTGGATTGGTTGACAAAATTAAAATAAATAAATACACAATAATAACATTAATAATATATATGTACATACACTTGAACTGGAAATACCTAAATAAAATATAGGTGTTACCAAATGAAGTAACTCTCTAGGTTTTATAACGGTTTTTATTCACTGTGTGTGTCAAAGTACACTGGCGTACTATGTGTCGTCTTTGAGTAGTTACGTATTGCAAAGGGTCCGCTTCATTCTTCATCAACTGTTAATATCTATGTTTTTTTTCGTAAATGTACCCCTTTAAATAAAAAATACGTAACAAATAAAAAGAATAAAGCCGTGCATGGTGGTGTATTTACCCATTCGTGATTTCTTCATCATCATGCCGTCTTGGTCGATGTTGTGTCCATCTTCCAAACTTGAGGAAATAAAATATCTACATTAATACAGCTGGCAACATGCCACATCGAATAAGACAAACCAGAAATACATGTTGGCCAGTGGAGCAGTAAACGCATATGGTACATTTAATTCCGCGTAGTTTTGTATTCATTGTCGTTCTATTACACAGGGGGATACCGCTTTTACAGCTCTTACCATTCGATTGGTCTTTTCCTCCTCATCTGACCCTCTCCTGGTGCCCGGCGTACATCCGCCTCCTCCGCAGCTGGTACCCCATCGCGAAAATTGGCTAAACTCGTCTCTATCCATCCGTAGATTTTGTTCAACATGGTTCAAAAGTTTCACATGTAGCGCCGCTGCTGTGACTATGGGGCGCTCAGGCTGCCTTCAGTTTATCAGGCACTCTGGTAATCCAAATTCAGTTCATACACTTCATTCGCCTCAGACGGGATAACTGAGGCTGTCTGGAAGGTAGACGCACGTCACAAATATCATTTCACTTTTCCAAGACACGAGCTAACTGTTAGCCACTTGGCTGAGAATAAGGTAGTTGCCTAGCTAGCAATCACGCTAACCACTCTGCTCGGTAGCTAGCTGACGCTGTTAGCTGCGCGGCTAATTTATGAAAGTATGTTTAAATTCCCACAGGAATGCGTTAAGTCGCAAACAACGCGTTCGGAAAAACCGCTATCATGTTGAGTCACATCCAAACTCGTTCGCATATACGTAACGTCACTTTAAATCGCACATAAACTCGTTGAAGAAAGACATCTCCCGCTTCTTCCTCATTCAAAACCACAACATGGCTGAACAGAACGCGCTACCATCGCACGCTGTGATTGGACGACAGCCTGCGGCCAGTGTGAGTGCAACACCGGCGAATTGGTCGACAGCAGGCTGGAGGAGAGCATTTAATGTCACGTTACAAACACCGGCCTTTGGCTTAAGGGAACTCAGTTTAGTTTATCTCTCTCACCCGCATGAATACAAAAAGAGGAGAATGTATCTTCCTGTCTATTCTTTGTTTACTGTTAACATTTTTAGTCACGCGCCTGTGATATCAGGGGTTTCAAACTCGCGCCCGCGGGCCAGATGCCCTGAGGCCCCACAAATATTTACAAATTCAAATGAAAGATGGCCCAAACTGACCAATAGTGAACAACACTTGTATACTAATAATAATAATAATGATATATTATGTTATATTTATCTCATTATTAGCTTCAACATTCAATTATATACAAACTTTATTTCTGTTTTTGTTACTTACAGATTCATTTTGCATCATACATCATTTTGTTGTGAGTTACGTATCAAAACAAACACTTTTACTTTGAAATGGTGTGCAATATTATACTAAATATGTTTAATTGCAACATCATGATGTATTATCAAGATACCATTTTACTTTAATTTTAATTACTGATCAGTTAATTTTTGTTGAACTGACTTTTTTCAGTTAACCAGCCACCTCCTAACCAGACTAGAAGTTCACTGGCCCGGAGGTTATTTTGAGTTTGTGGCCCTGTGTTATATTGTCCTTTGCGGATATTAAATGCTGCAAAAAGAGTTATCACCCTTGCCTTTTCCACATTCATCAAACTAATGATAGGACTGGTTTGGATCCTTCACACAGGTGGCTCAGCATACCGGAGGATGAGTGAGGAGCAACATTATCAGGCCCATTATTAATATTTACCTGTGCAAATAATATTAGTCATCACATGCCCAAGCAGTACAGCATAGTTTTACTCTTCACCTATCATTGGTCCATCACTATTACCTACTTTGACTAATTTGTGTGAATACAATTAAAAGCTGTCACATGCAGTAAGTCAACAAACATATTTTGATGAATATCTGTTTTCTACAATGTGCAATTCCTGAACTAAATGGCAATAAGTACATTGGTTGCTTTATATAAACACCAAATTCATGGCAACACTATTCTTTTGAATACCAGTGAGCGTAAACAACATATGAAGTAACTACAGTACATGATGTTTCTGCAATTACTTTGTAGAGTCATCTATGAAAACATAGAACAGAAAAGAAGCTCCCATTCACCATCTCGTGCTGGAAATCAGAGTCAATCAGTGAGCACATTCATACACATTCACTCTTTAATAAATACGTACAGTGACACAAATTACTGCAATGAAAAGCAAACAATGCTCTACTGTTACATCATCAAATACAGGTTATGCAAGGTCACTTCAGAAAGTCTAATTCAATTCAACTTCTACACCACTCGAGTATCAGAAACCTTCTAAAACACATCATACACTGTCATAAAAAAAATAAACCTTGGATGTTATGAAATAAAGCGTTAATTTCTCTCCTTATCAAAAAGTTACTATACGTCTGTGCATGTATGGCACTGGCATGTTAATATTTATGTTTATCATATATGTCACCACCTCAGTCTCACTTTCATTGAAAAAATATAATGCTAAAAAACACATTTGTTTCTGGTTGCAACCACATATACACCCACATGTGCATTAAAGATCAAATACAATGAATGACAGCTTTGAAAAAAAAAACTGTACTCTAACTGCTAAAACCAGATTAGTGCAAAAACAAAGGCAAAGTTCAAGTTACATTTGTGCTTTCAATTACTAAATCAACACACAAAGACAAAGTCCATTGAATGGTTTATCACACATGACAAACTTGGGAGTCATGCATAATGAATTCTGGATCAAATACCTTTTTTTAAAGAGAATTGACATTTATTATTATATTCATTGTTTGCAAGAGATGTGTGATGCTATAGCATGCATGGACACAAAGCTCTATACGGACACTCGCAGGATGTTTTATTTAGATCACAGCTGGATTTTTGTCCAAGTAGTAAAGTCAGTAACCTAACCTCTCTATGCCATATGGGTTCCTAAACATGCTAGAGAAGAGAGTAGAGCCAGAGTATAGCCAACTCAGTCATGGATGTACATGAGTAGATGCACAAGGGCTTTATGAAGTATTTGTGACCTTGTCAACATCACTCAGAAATGGAAGCTGCTACAATACACATGACAAATGTTGACATCTCGTTTGCTGAGATCTCCCTACTGATGCATCCCTTCTCTGCATAGCTACAGAAATATAGGGTGGATTTTAGTCGTGTTTTGTTCCAAAGATTTGGAGAAAGAAGGAAAAGATGTAGATGACGTCAAGGTAGATGTTGAGAGTGGCGAAGACATACTCCTCTGGACTCATGGTGTACCGCTTGTTTCCCATGAGCAGTTGGGTGTCAAATGCCAAAAACTGCAAAAAAAACAAAAAAAACACATCTTATTTTTTAGTCTTCAACATATAATCTTTTCTATCAATACTGACTTATACTCTTACCATGGTAAATAGTATCGCTCCCAAGACGGCGTAGATAGCGTGCAACCACGGTACCTGAATGGCAATGACGACTTAATTAGATGTGGTGGCAGCATTTAGATCCCAGTGTGATTGGTCAAATGAATTTCACATCAGACTTGATTATCACAATTGATCCCGTAACCCTGTAGATTTAGATTGTTGCTACTTACATATTGGAAGGGAAGGACCAGTGCGAGTGTAAGTCCAGAGATGAGCATGACCATGCAGAAGACAAAGAGCACGCCTTGGTGTGATGTCACATCAAACTGGGAGGAGAAAGCACATACAAGTCAATATGTTCACTCTCAGTCAAGTAAACTGTGCATCAGATAAAATATAACAAAAATATTTGACTCACTTTAGTTTGGAAACTGAAGACTGTGACGAGGAGACAAACTGCTGCTGTAATGCCCAGACACATCACCACTGACTTGGTATTATAGAAACTATTAAAAGAGAACAAATTAAAACTTTAGGAAGACGTTAACAAATTATATACAGAACACAGAGAACAACAAACAAAAGAATACCTGGATAATGTCCCGGTGATATAGGAGAGGGAGAGGGTCTGAAACAGACATGATTCAAATTCACACTTTCACACTTTCACAATGTCATTTTATATTTAAAGAAAATCTGTTCTCCTAAACATCTAAACATGAACAGTATATGAAAACATGACAAGTTCAACGCTTGTACTCACAAAGATGGCGAGCATAATCAGATTCCATGGAAACTGTCTCCTGTTGGAAAGACGTTAGATCAGAAATGTAAAGTTTCTTTCAGGATTTTTTTTTTTTCTAGAAGTTTTAATTATATTATTATTATTA